>NW_022111317.1:1552314-1554366 GCF_000313985.2 Echinops telfairi | reverse complement strand
GAGGGTCTCTGAGCCAACGTTGACCCCATGGCAGTGGGTTCTATTTCAGGTTGGTTTGGGGGTCCCTGGGTGGTGGGAAGGGCGCTAATCGGGAGCTTGGAGGTGAGTCCACCCAGAAGCCCCTCTGAAGAAAAGTCTGATTACCGGCTTTCTGAAAACTCAGGGGATGAAAACACGGAGTGGGGGGATGTTGCACCGCGAGGGTGGCAATCGGCAGCACGAATTGGGGGGATAAAGCAAACATAAACTTGTTTGGTTGGTTCTGATTCGTAGCGCCCCTCTAGAGCAGTGGTTCTCAGCCTTTCCTAATGGCGTGACCCTTTAATACAGCTCCTCAGGTGGTGGTGACCCCCATAAGATTATTTTCATTGCTACTTCATCACGTCACTTTGCTACTGTTATGAATCGGGTGACCGCCCCAAAGGGTCTCGACCCACAGGTTGAGAACCACTGCTTTAGGGGCAGAACCGCCTCTGTGGGTTTCTGAGACTACATCTCTCTACAGCAGTAGGAAGCTTCGTCCTCCTCCTGAGGAGCAGCTGGTGGTTTCTACCTGCTGACCCTGGGGTGAGCAGCCCAGCAGGTAACCACTGCGCCACCAGGCCTCCCACCTGTGACACAGAACCACCAGGTTAAAGCATCACTTCTTCAGCTCAGCCACAGAGGGCGCTGTCCCGCAGGATTGGAGAGCAGCCTCATCTACCAGACCCACTGCCCCCCATCTCCTGCAGCAGCCCCCCTCACTGCCATGGGGTCAAGCCAACTCTAGCCACCCCGCAGGACAGGGTAGAACCGCCCCTGTGGGTCCCAGGCTGTAACTCTCTCCGGGAACAGAGAGCCCATCTTTGACCAGGATGGGAGAGCTCCATTTCGACTTTTGTCACATGAGCCTCCCCCTCGCCGTCTTCTGACACATCTTCGTCACTTGAACATGGATTTTGAATGACAACACATTTGGGACTATAAGACCTGGGGTTGTGTGCCAACAAGAATAAGAGGACTGAGTTATGTAACCGTGTGTGTGTGTGTGTGTGTGTGTGTGTGTGTGTGTGTGTGTGTGTGTGTACACGTGCATATTTCATTCTTCCTGGCAATACTGAACTGCATTTGGGGGTCAGAGATCCCCCACAATGGCTGTTGCTCTGGGAAGTGGCCAGCCTGGAATTCTTCAGCTTGCCACAGACGGTCCTGCCCTGGCACTCAGCGTCCCACCACCCCAGCCAGTTCAGAGTCCACAAACTGAAGACTAGAGGGGAGAGGTCTTGCAGAGGCCACAGGTGTGCCATCCCCTCTGACCAGCCTGACAGTGTCCGTGAGGCCACCCACTTTGCCAGGGTTCTCAGCGTGCCGCCGGGTGGGGGCTGCGTGGTCCTGCCCCTCGTGCTTGTGAGGAGCCAGGGCGCTGTGGGGCAAGAGGACCAGGCCCCAGGTCACCAGCTCCCCACCCATCTGACCTGCCTCTATAGTCCACCCTGGCATGGGGTCATGGGGTCTGCTGGGACCTCAGGACCCAGGGAGTGGCCTTGTCAACCTTTTGGAGGGGGGGGCCTCAGTGCCCTTTAGTGGTCTCTCTCTACACACACACACACACACACACACAAACCATGAGCTGTAGTCTGCTCTTGGCCACCACACCACTGAGGCCCAGGGGTCCCGGAGTGACCACTGTGGACCAGGGCCTGTGGCAGGGTGTATGCTGCTGGAGGACCCCCCACCCCCACCCCCACCCCCGGGTTGGAGCTGGGCCACAGGCAGACAGCCACTGGGGCCAAGCAGCCCCCAGGTAGGCCTGCCTAGCAGATCCGACAGTGGAAGCCGGGCGGGGCTGGGCACCCAGCCAGGAAGGCCCCAGGGCCTAAACCCGCGGGAGGCTGCCCTGGGGAACTGCGGAGGTGGAGGCTTAAAAGCCTGGCCAGGTGAAGCCCTGCCGGTGAGTCCGGTCCCCAGGTGGGTCTCAGAGATCAAAGTTCCGCACCGGGTGCCCCTCCGGGAGGCGACACACAATTGCGCACCGAGTTAGCAGCCCGAGGGGACCCGCCTGCCTGCGCGGAC
>NW_022111317.1:1550859-1551628 GCF_000313985.2 Echinops telfairi | reverse complement strand
CGTCTCACCTTCAGCAAGTGGCTGGCAGGAGGTATCCACTCTCCTGGGCCCTTGTTCCCCTTCCACTCTGTCTTGTATTTTATTTAAACCAGGGATGTTTTGAAGTAAATCTGGCCAGTGAAGTCCAGGACGGGCAGAGGGGGATGAAAGGCTGTGTGGAGGGTGGCTCCTGATGGCCAGCTTAGCGTCGACCCATAGCACCGGCACGGAGGGGAAACCAGGACGAGTCTGGAGACACCCACAGGTTTGGGAAAGGAAGGAATGCAATACAAATGGGCACGAGACGCCGAGCGCGTCAGCTGTGCGCCTGCTGCCATGAGCGGTGTTAGCTGCAGCGCGGCCGGGACGTAGCTGAAAGATGGCAGCCCCTCCGTAGACTGACTGGCTCCTTCCCCACAGAGTGACGGCTCGTTTCAAAAGTGTGCCGGTGACCACATGAGTGCGAAAGGACAGTCGGCATCTGTCCTGGTTGCTACAGTAACAGTATCCCGTGGTGCCTGCTGCCCACCCCGTGGGAGCACCACCCACTCAGTCTGCGGCCTAGATGCGCTTTCCTCTCAAGAGTTGCAAGTGCCTGCAAGGGCCACGACCCTCTCTGAGCTCGCTCTCTGGCTCACGCAGAGCATTTTTCTCGTTGCATCTCTTCCCAGACTGCCCTTTCTGCAGTGTCCGCCCCACTCCACCCCCACCCCATGCCTCCTGAGAGAGTACAGTGTGCAGGAGATTAGGAGGTGCTTTTGCCCAACCCCCGTCCTAGCAGAGGCTCACC
>NW_022111317.1:1549964-1550759 GCF_000313985.2 Echinops telfairi | reverse complement strand
CCGCCCCCCCGCGGGGCCCAGCAGGCAGGGACTGGGAAAAGTCCACTGAGACAGAAAAGGGCTGGGGAAGTGGGCTCTAGGGGGATGGGGGACGGGCGGCAGGCTGCTGGCTTGGCACTGTAGAGCCAGGACACAACCACCACTGCCAAACCCACAGCCCCAGCTGTGCCAAAACTCCTGCCCTGCGTAGCTCTACCAAGCCAGCTCCCTGCCTGCCCCTTCATCCCCTGTCCCCTCCTTGCGGAGCAGCCTGGGAATGGGCTGGCCAGGGAGCTGCAGGGTGGGACCTGGGCAGGGCAAGACTCTTGTCCCCTCCCTGCAGACACACCCTGGGGGTTGCATCTGGGATGGGTGGGTAGGAGCTAGGAGCAATTGTGGGCAAGTGTAGCCAGAGAGGAGAGGGTCTGCGTGGAGGACAGGCACTGGTCTTAGGGGCACAGAGGTGCCCGTGGTTTGGCCTGGGCAGCCCAAGGGGCAAAGGCCCCCCCCTCCACAAGTCATCGAGATGAAGCATGAGCCACTACAGGACAAGGGACACTTCCGTAGCACTGTGCCCGTGCCAAGTTCCTGTATGCCACCCCCTGGAAACTCTCCCAGCAGCCCTGTGAGGTGGGGACTGTTCTCTCAGATGGTGAAACTGAGGCTCCGAGGGGCTGGCGCTTGTCCCTGCCGCCCACCAGAGAGGAGGATCCCTGGGAAAGTCTGAGATGCAGAAGCAGGTGGCCGTGGGAAACAATGACACTCTGGAAGACGGGGCTGGGTCTCCTCGTAGGTTCTCAGGCCCAGTTACTGGGG
>NW_022111317.1:1547859-1549335 GCF_000313985.2 Echinops telfairi | reverse complement strand
CTGCACAGAGCCCCGACCAGAGTTCCAGAGGGCTCCAGGCAGCTAAGACGTTGCCAGGGAATGCAGCCACCAAAAAGAGCCCCCGCCAGGCGGCTGCGGGTCCTGTCTGCCTCTCTCTCAGCCTGTGCCCAGACCCAGAGCCGAGTCAATGTAGGGAGCTGGCCCGGACATCACACACTGGCACTCAGAGCTAGTGGTCTCACGTTTAAAGTGCCAGGGTGAGGGTGATGGTTTCAATCGGGTGTTCTCCTGGGCCCTGGAACGTCCATCCAAGCTTCCAGGACTGAAGGAACTTGGGCTAGGCTGGTGACACAAGTCCCCACTCCACCCCGGAGTCAGGGCAAGTGAGCTGGCCCATGCAGTCCCTTAGAAAGCTCCTCAGTAGACCCGGAAAGACAGCCACTCATGTGGCCCTGCCCTCTGGAGCCCTGCCCACAGATAGCTCCTGCCATGTCTGTCCTCACCCACCCCTCTCCCCAGGGTTGCCACTCACGGGGACTCCACAGGACAGCAGGCAGGGCAAGGACGAGCGCCTAGGGCTTCCCTGATCATCTGCATGGGAAGTGAGTTAGGTATCGGGTCTCACTCACATCCCTCCTACTGGCCCTCTGGTCCAGCCCTCCACCAGTCCGGTCTCCTTCTCACTGCTCCGTGTCCCACTCTGCAGGAAGGACTGCCTCTCTGACTTGCCCCCACCCCTTAGAAGCCCCACCAGGGGAGCGAGCCGGCCCTTTCTGTTTCTGTGTGATGACCAAAGGATGGAGCCCTTTCATTGAAAACCAAGACCCTAGGAGAGGGAGCTGGGCACCCAGGGACACACGTCCCGGCGGGGCTGGCGCTCAGTGCTGCCGCCTGCTGGGCCCCCTGGCATCCAGCAGGAGCCAGGCCCTTCCTCGCCTCCGCCCCTCATCCTGTGCAGGGCTCTGCACCCACTGGGAGAGCCGACATCAGGGCAAGCTTTGGCACTCTGCCCAGCCCTGCTCTAAGCCCTTTATTTATCTATGGTTACAACTCACCCCCAAGCTGACTCACAGGGACCCCATGGGAATGGGTAGAACCACCCCTGTGAATTCATCAGACTGTATAACACTCTTTCTCCCTGTGCCTCATCATGATGTAAGCCTGTCTTCCTCCCACGGGTACAAGGGGGCTTCCAAGAAAGTTCCTGGAAAAACCCCATTCCCTACCAATCCCATTTTCCCACCAACTCCTGCAAGTCCCTTCCAGTATAGACAAAGACGTCTAGTCCTGCTGGCATCCCCCACGAGGGCAGTCCCATTACACAAGGGGTGGTGGGGCGGTGATGGTATTACTCCCACACCTGTTTTACACAGAGGGACCTGGGCTCAGAGAGGTTATGCTCTGTGCCTGGACACACACAGTGGCGTCTGGCCCAGGCAGGAAGACAGAATTTCACTGCCTCTGGGTTCACCAGGACCTGATGCCCAGATGCACCTGCACTGGCCTCCTCCTCCC
>NW_022111317.1:1537049-1547611 GCF_000313985.2 Echinops telfairi | reverse complement strand
CCTCCTTCCCTTCCTCCTCCTCCTCCTGTTTCTCCCCCTCCTCCTTCAGTCACTGGCACTGCAGGTTCCCACAAGTTTCCACACACAGGTGCAGCTCGTCACAATGTATCTACAATGTGTCCACAATGTGTCCACAATGTATCCACATTCTCTTCCTTGTGGTTTCGGGTTCTGTTTCCGGTTCTCTCTTCTCGCTGCCTCCTCTCTTGTATCTTGGCTTCAGAGAAGAAGCTTCCCTTCCACTATCCGTCTACCCCACCCCACCACCTTACTGTTTGAGGAGGTGACCTTTCTTTGGGATCTCGACCTCCATTCTGCATGCCACTGGAAGGCGCTAAGGGGAGGGGTTCTGTTCACAGCAAAAGTGGCACAGGATCCTAACTCAGGAAATCCTCTGGGCTCAAGCAGTCTGGACCTTTTTTAAAGAATCTGAGATCACTCCACAGTGTTCTCCCACTCTCTCCAGTACCACCAGGGCAGCTGGGCACCCTCTAGGTCTTCTGGTCTCCGTGGATGAGGCTGTCCACTGGCCTGGTCTCCCATGATGCCCTGCACTAGCTGCCAAGCAAGACAGAACTGAGGTCCAACCAAATGACTACCCCTCCCAGCCTTGTCCATTCTAGTGACAGAGGTGGGGTCAGCAATGGGGATTTGGCTTCAAGATCACCCCTCCTTGCTGGGCAATGTGAGCCAATTGCTAGCGCCCAACTTTCAGAGTCATCTTTGGGGGAGCTTGTGATGTGCCCTATGGTCAGGGTGGCTGGATGTAGGGGGCCCTGAGTATGAGGGTGGGCCTGGAGGCTGGGCCCAACCAGGAGCCTGTTCTGCAGCCTGGTGCCACCCCTCACTGGACTCTGCTTCCCCCCACAAAGAAGAGCACCGGGGTCACCTCTCCGACAGCTTGATCACAGGCCTGCCACATTCTATCCTCATCCCAACTTCTGGGCTGGGGGAGCAGGCTCCCATGGGGCTCCAAAGCCAGCTCTTCTCACCAGCTCTTGCTCACCTGGCCTCGCTTGCTCACCTGGCCTGTGAGCACCAGAAGTCTCCACTGGTGAGAGCAAGGCCTTTGACGAGGGCCAGGCAGAGCCCACACTCAGCCTGGATCTCCCTGATGGCCCGTCTGAATTAGATGGCTACCCATTCCTCATGACAGCCTCCTGCCACCTCCGTCGTGAACCATGCCCCCCACCCCACCCCACCCCGCCCCAAGCTATTAGCCATGCCCAAGTCCCCCAAGGGTACCTCTCAGGGCCAGATAAGTTGGCAGGCAGGGGCATGGCTCTGCCCAGCCTCAGACCAGGGTGAAAGATTCCAGGTCCTACTTCCTTCCTACAAGAGAGGGACCCTCTTGCTGGGGGCCAGCTTAGCAGCTTTGGGGGCCCTGAGTGAGGACTCCCAGAGTCCCCCGGCCTCCGACCAAACAGCTAGATGGGGGTAGAGCCAGAACCGGGAAGCAGCCGTGGCACACCCTGTGGGTCACGGTGACATGAGAGAGCGTTGGGTGCAGGCTTGCGGGAGGTCTGCAGGCAGGACCTCAGCTTGCCCTCTTCCACAGAAGCCCTGGCCCCGCGCAGGGAAAGCTCCCGGGGGTGGGGTGGGGGGTGGTGACTCTGCAGTGCTCACAAACACCGGGCTAGTTAGTGTCCCGTTGGCAGCCCCTGGCCTGATGAGCAGCCAGTGTCTCCTTCTGGAATTCTGCTCTGGGAAGGCAGGGCCTGGCTCTGTCTTAGGCTGTGTTTCAGGCCCTAGGAGAGTGCCTGACTGGTCGTAGGCATTCAGTATTTGTTCGATGAATGACCAAGTGAGTGAATGGTGAGGAAGGGAGGAAGGGAGGGAGAGAGGGATGGAGGGACGGAGAACATGAATGAGTGAGCAAATGAATGAATGAGTAAATGTGTGAATGAATGAATGAGTGGATAGTTGGATGGTTAAATGATGGAAGGGAAATGGTGGGTGGAGGGATGGGAAGATGAATAGAAGAAGAGTGGATGGAAGCATGGATAGCTGCATGGAAGGATGGATGGATGGATGAAAAGAGGGATGGGTGGATGGAAGGATGGATGGGTGGATGGAAGGAAGGGTGGATGGATGGAAGGATGGATGGGTGGATGGAAGGAAGGGTGGATGGATGGAAGGATAGAGGGTTATGGGTGGATGGAAAGAAGGATAGAAGGATGGGTGGATAGAAGGAAGGATGGGTGGATGGATAGAGGGATGAATGGATGGGTGGATGGAAGGATGGATGTAACCGTTCTGTCTGAAAGGTGCTCCTTAAAAACCCTTCTCCAGCAGCCTGCTGATGGGTGGGCTTCCCCTTCTCCCCACGTAGCTGTTGAACTCCCTGTCGGTGGACCCTGATGCAAAGTGCAAGTACGGCCTGTACTTCCGGGATGGCAAGCGGAAGGTGGACTACATCCTGGTGTACCACCACAAGCGCCCCTCGGGCAGCAGGACTCTGGCCAGGCGGGTCCAGCACAGCGATGCGTCCCCGGCAGCCCGTAGCGTCAAGCAGGACCAGCCCCTGCCGGGGAAGGGGTCCCCGGTGGAGCACCCCCTGGACTACCAGGAGGACGACAAGCGGTTCCGCAGGGAGGAGTACGAGGGCAACCTCCTGGAGGCCGGCCTGGAGCTGGAGTGTGATGAGGACGTGAGTGGCTCCTGCCTCGGGGTGCAGGGGGTGAGGGGGGCTGGGGGCTGGAGCGGGGAGCCCGGCCTCAGAGGAGTGGGGAGCACGCCTTCTTGTAGGGGAGGCAGACAGGACCTCCCAGAGGCACCAGGAGCACATGCCAGCCCCCGCCCTTGTTGCCCAGGCTACATCTGCTCTTGGGAGAAACTGACCCCCACAACAATGGCCTTGGGGTCACGCCATTTCCGCTCTGGTCACTTCCTCCCCTGGGAACCTTTGCCCTATCAGCAAGGGGAGGGCACAGCCCTCTAGGGTGCCCTCCTGGGTGGCCTTGGCCCTTCTCTGAGCCTCAGTTTCCCCATCTTTGAAATGAGGAGGTAGGAACGGCTGGTCCCCGAGGATCTTGGTTCTCTGAGAGGCTGAAAGGATACCATCCTAGCCACGCCTGAGAATCCTCCCCAGAGGCATGCGCTGCCTCTCACCACACGTCCTCGCAGTCCTGCAACAGTGGGCGTCTCCTGCCTGCCCCCACGGCCTTTCTGCTGTATGGTCATGCCAGCAGACACTCTGGACACCCTCTTCCCCGCCCCCCACCCCCTTAGGACCAGTGGACAGTGCCGCCACTGTGTAGATGAACCAGGAGCCTCTGAGATACGTCAAGTGGGAGGATGTTCTCAGCAAGCAAGGTCACTCCGGGTGTCCCAAGACCCACCGTGAAAGGGGGGAGTAAGACCCGGCATGTCTTGGCTAGGCAGGGAGCAAAGAACACCTGCCCTTACTTAAAACCAGCGGTGAGGAACATCCGGCCCGTGGGCTGTATAATCAACACCAGCCCACAGCTCACGCCTCACCAAAGAGGCAATTTCAACCATCACATTAAACAATCAAAACCAAGCACCCTGCCAGCGGGTCCGTGCCGACTCCGGGTGACCGTAGAGAACAGGGAAGAACCGCCCCTGTGAGTTTCCACCTGAGACTCTTTATGGGAGTAGAAAGCCCTGTCTGTCTCCCAAGGAGCAGCTGGTGGTTTTGAACCACGGACCTTGAGGTTAGCAGCCCGATGTGTAACCTTAGGGGCTAGTTCATTGGATGGTTGGGCAGGAGGGCAGGAGGGCCTGAGATCAATGCTATGAGTAGCCTAGTGGCAGAAGAAGGTCTTCCCCCTTGGCCTTACGTGGATGCCTGCTCACAGCGACCCTGTGGGAACCAGCGTCCCTCCATAGGTCTTCATAAGTCCACCACCCGGCCTTTCTTCCTAAGTGCGTTCGAGGGGCTGAGGGAGTGGCTTGAACCATCTTCGACGAACAGACAAGAGCTCAATCATTTGCCCCTCCCACACACACCCTGATTCCATTGAGATCAAAGAGCTAGCAGAGAACTCTGCCGTGTTTCTGGACAAGCAGATCTGGGGTAGTGACGCTGGGCCGAGAGCCGCGGATTTGGCAGTTCAAAGAAGCCACTGGAAGCTCCCAGGGAGAAAAGCAGGATTTTCTCATCCGTCCCGTGAACAGTTACAGCCTGGGAAACATGCAGGGGCAGATTTGCCCCTTGTCAGGTTGCTGTGAGTTGGCATCAGCCCGAGGGCAGTGGGAGAGCTGTGGTGTGGCCGTGAGCGGCCCTCAAGTGGACGCTGTCCGATGAACGAAATGTCGCCCAGCCCTGCGCCCACTCACTACGGTTGTGCTTGAGCCGCTGTGGCAACTCCTGGGACACCCCACCTCCAGAAGGCCTTCCTCTTCTTCGGTGCCCCTCTGCTTTGCCAAGCATGATGCCCTCCTCCGGATGGGGGCCGATCCCCTCCAGATCACACGTCCACAGTACTTGATGCCAAGTCTCGCCATCCTTGCTTCTAAGGAGCCTTCTGGCCTTGCATCATCTAAGACAGATCTGTTCTTCCTTCTGGCAGCCTGTGGGGCTTCAGGTACATCAGGCCTTCCATGTCCCTTTGCCCACTCGCTCATGCTGCACAATGCCAGGGCCTGGCTCGGGCACCTCAGTCCTCAAGGAGACATCTGTGTTTGGAGCACATCTCTCACGTCTCATCAGACAGCAGATTGGCCCCATCAAGGCATTGTTGGGTTTCTGATTGCTATAATCCAAACCCAAAGGAGAGCCCTCCCCCTTGACCTACCTTCTCGGGTCATGCCGCCTTCCAGGATTCTGGTGATCTGGGGGCACCTGTTACCTGTTGAAGTTTCAGGATGGGACCCAAGAGCCTGATGAAGCTTTAGGTTTCCGGGTCTCTGCGGAGCTTGGACCGTTTCGTTCACTGTGCCCTGGACTCGGCAGTGGCCACTCAGCAGAGGCAGGGACTGGTTGTCCCTTTGTCTGGCTGGCCAGCCCGAGGTTTGTGTACAGACGGTCCTGCCGCGATGCGGGGTCTGTTTTGACACATCCTTTTGTAATCCAGGGCCCAGCGGACTCCGGGCTGTTCTCGTCCGGTGCCCCTGAGCCGGCTCCTGCTCATAGTGACCCCGTCCATGTACCCCAGGACACAACACCCACCGGTCCCTTTCCCTCCTCACAGTCCTAATGTTTGGGCTCAGGGTGACAGCCACTTTGTCCCTCCAGCTCTTTGAGGGGATTTCTCTCTTCCCACTGCGTCTCCACTTTACCGAGCAGGTTCGAGTTCCTGTGTGAGAGGAAGTCTCGCCTTCCTTGCCCCGAAGGAGCATCCGCCTCTTCAGCAGGCTCTTTAGAGACAGGAAAGGCGCCAAGCAGCTCAGGGTGGAAACCGGTCCTGGAAGCAGAGGCCTGCGTGTGCTGTGACCTTCAGCTCTGTCCTCGGTCTGGCCACCGAGAGCTCTTTGCGAAGGATAACTTCACAACTGGAGACTCGAGAGGACAGGAGCCCTGGTCGTGGGCTATGCGCCCGTCTGCCAACAGCAAGGTCGGCGGTTCAAACCCACCAGGCTCTGTGCTCCTGTAAACACTAAAGTCCAGGAAAGATACAGGGGCACATCTACTCTGCCCTCCCTATCGGGTCGCTATGAGTCGGCATCCCCGTTTCACAGATGGGGAAACAGGTTGAATAGACCCAGGGGTCTCCCAACAATAATATGTATCAAGTCTGCCATGCCAGGCCTTGGCAACTCCATTCTCTGCCGTCACGGGGATGCCGACTCATAGCGACCCGATAGGAAGCAGCCCGGCAGGTGTCCAAGGCTGCGGTCTGCATGGAAGCAGGCCTCCTGCTCTGTCTCCCCTGGAGGGGCTGGTGGGTTCGAACCACGGACCTTCCGGTTAGCCACTGCACCACTCAGGAAAACAGGAACACACTCCCTGCGTGGTCAATGTCGACTCGCAGCGAGCCGAGAGGACAGGGTGGGACTGCCTGCCGTGGGTTTCTGAGGTGACCACCCGTTGTGGGAGTAGAAAACCTCATCCTTCCCCCGTGGAGCAGCTGATGTTTTGAACTGCCGACCTGGGGTTAGCAGCCCGATCCACAACCGAACGGCGCGTGCCCAGGGCTCCTGCTGCACCACGAGGGCTCCGTAAACCCAGGGAACCTGGGCCACTGGCGTCACCAGCTCACCCTGAGTGATCTTTGCAAAGTGCTGGTTTGGAGTCTGACCCCTGGCCAGCCCTTGTTTCCGGTGTTAGGGCGGGGGCAAGAAGACGTGGCAGAGCATGCCCGTGCCCACAGCTTCTGCACGGACCCACCGGGACATCAGTGAGGTCTTTCGGGGGGGTGTCCTGTTCCTGTCAGGTGCCGCCCGTCAGTTCTGACTGCCGGTGACCCTGTGCACAGCAGAACTACGCACCCCCACACACACACACATCGCCATGGTGACAGCCACGGTGTACACCATCTCATTCAGGGCCTTCCTCTTCTGTGCCCCCTCCCGCCTCATCAAAGGAGCCCCGGCCGGCCATGTGCCAGGATAGGCCGCGTTGTTAGCGGAGAGGTCAGCAGTTCGAAACTGCTGTTTACTCTTCTAACTATCAGGATGGTCTCCTCTCTTCCTCACTCTTTGTATTATTATTACTTCATCCTTGCCACTTTGTTTCCTTCTGGTTTTTTATTGTTTCTCTTGGAAGCGCAGGAGTAGATGCCTACAGATAAGAAGGGTCGATAGAGGAGGTAGGGGGTGAGAGGTGGGAGACAGGAGTGGGAGGAGGCAGGGGGCACAGACAGTGTCTGTGGGAGGGGGGAGGGAGCACTAGAACAAAGTTCATTGTAAAAGTGATTTCACTCTGGGGGCAGGGTGGGCGCAGGAAGCATTCTAAAATCGATGGTGGTAATGGTTGTACAACTCTTCTTGAGAGGACTGAACAATTTGAATTGTGTGATGTGTGGATTAAGTGCCAACACAATTGTTTTAAAAGAGCGACTGTCTGGGATGCCCTGGTGGGTTTCCCACAGGGTTGCTGAGGCAGGGGTCATTAGAGGTTCCCCTTCACCCAATTTGAGGTCCTTCTCCAACCTGTCCGGGAGACACTTGTCCAGCCCCTGCCCCACCGTGAGCATAACATCAGGGCCGCCAAGCTGGGGCTGGTAACTGCCGGGTCAGCAGGCTCTCTGCTCCCCTAGAGTGACCTTCTCAGAAACCCACAGGGGCAGCCCCACCCTGTCCTGTGGGTCGCTGTGAGTTGGTTTGGGGTTGTTTATATTTTCCCCTTCCAGAAGTTGAGCCCCACCCCCCCTGGGGTCCCAGTTCCTGTTCTCCTCTCCTCTCCTCTTTCTCTGAGTGTGGGTTGGAATTATACATGCCCAAACATTGGCCCCTCAACAATTCCCACATGCAAGACTCACGGGCATGGCTTCCTCCCATCCTTCATACCGCCGCCGGCTTAGCCACCACCAGGTGCACAAGCTCACTGCCCCTACGCCGACGCGCCCCTGTGAGCCGCACCAGCTTCGTTTCCCTCTGGGGTCTGCTTACTTCCCGTGGCCCCTCTGTGTCTCCCTTCTCTCACGCACCACCGTGGCGCCTAGGTCCACGCCAGTGAGCACACAACAAACCTCCAGGGCTCTGGCAGGCGGGGGCGGGTTCCCATGGTGTGGGGGGAACCTGGCTGTGCTCACTGGCCCTGGGCTGATCAGAACTCGGCTTGCTTCCATTTCTGAGCCCTGAGGAGTAGGTTTCTGCTGCGTCCCTGCCTGCACGACCTCTGGGGAGCCTCACCTGGGGTGGGGGTGGCTGGGTCCTGGGACGGTTCTAGCGTCAGTCGTTCCTGCAGCCACTGTTCCCTGCAACCTTGACCGACACCCATTGTTCTTCTGCTGCGATAAACTCTGATTAGCTGCCGTGAACCAGTAGGTCTTTCTTGGGCTTGTAATAATAGTACATGAGGTATTCCTCTTCCCATGGGAGGGAGACGGGTGTCAGGCCCGACCCTGGGCAATGCAGCCAAATGGGCCAATGCCCCCGTCCGGCGGCATCCTCACGGGCCTCCATGATGTCTGTACCATGTCAGTCCCTCTGAGGGTCCTCTTTTCCTTGTTGCTGGCCCTGACCGAGCATAATCAAAGAGCTGGTCTCTCCTGACCATACGTCCAACGTATGTGAGACCAGGTCTCGCCATGCCGGCCTCCAAGGGGCCCTCTGGTCATACTTCCCCTCCGTCTGGTGGTCCTTTCGGGGAGTCACAGTGCTCTCTACCCCCTCCACCTGCACCATCCATCAAAGGATCCATTCGAATGCGAACAGCACCGGCCCCGAAAGGAGAAAAAAAAATCACCTGGCTGAATCCAGCTAATGAGTTTGTGACGAGTACATTTTGTCTACCTGGGTGTTCACGTTCCCTGGGAGGACCTGGGGATCCCTGGTGACATCATGGTTACACGTTGAGCCCTGACCCCAGGGTCAGCCGTTGGAGACCACCAGGGGCTCCTTGGGAGAGAGAGGAGGCTTTCTGCTCCCAGAAAGAGTAGCAGTCCTGGAAACCCACAGAGGAAGTCTTCCCCTGCCCTAGGGGGTCCTCTCCCTTCTGAGATGGAATCCACTTGGTGGACGTGAGTTTGGTTTTTGGGGGGGCTCACGAGGACTTTGAAATAGAAAGCAAACGCACAAGAGCTCGGTGATGGTTGCAAACTGCTGTCTAGTCGGTTCCAGCTCCGGCGGCCTCCTGTACCACAGGACCTGGGCCGCGCCGGCCTCACCACCATCTCTACGTTTGCAGACACGGTGGCTTTGCCGCCGCCACTGCTAGCAAGGCGCAATGGTTAGGGGTTGGACTCCTACCCACAAAGTGAGCGGTTCAAAACCCCCAGCCACTCCGTGGGAGGAAGACAAGGCTTTCTACCCCGGGGAAGCGTGATCGTCAGGGAGAGCCACGGGGACAGTGCTACCCTGCCCTCGAGGTCACAGATTTGAGTGTGAGTCTGTCCATCCGTCCTTTGTGCCATCCTGTGATGCCTTGCCAGGCCACTGGCATGTCAAATGCTGGCAGGGTCGTCCAGGGGGGAAGGCTTCAGCAGAGCGTACAGATGAAGCCAGACTAGGAAGAAAGACCTGGCGATCTATATCCAAAAGGGAAGTTAGCCCGGGAAAGCCGCGGAGATAAGAACTTTGGTTACTGTCCCTCAGAAGGAGGCTTTTCCTCGGGGGTGGGGGGGTTGGGGGGGTAGGGGGGGTGCGGTCCTTTGCAGAAGGAGTGTGAAACCACCCCACCCCCCGGTGGGGCCTCGCTGGTTCAGGCTTTTCAGCGTGCCGGTTTGAGCTGGACTTGTCCTGTCCCCCCTGGAGGCGCTCTGGAGCCAGAACCCATGTCTGTGTGGAGCTCTTGGGACCCCGGGCTCCCACCGCCACCAGCAGGACCCGGGGTTGCTCAGCCTCTAGACCCTCTGCTGTTCCTGAGGTGGGCCGGGTGATAATCAATGCAAAGGCCTCCTGGCCTCCGGATGGACCCCTGAGCGCTGCTCCGGGCTTGGCCAGGGGGATGAAGTGGCCGTCTGCCAGATAGCCATTGCCAGAGCGAGCCGGTGAGCGTGCCGGGATCACAGGGCTGGGGTAGCTGGCAGTTTTGGAAAGAAAGCCGTCTGTGGGGGTGCCCTGTTGCATAAGCTGCCCAGTCTGAAGCAGAATGCCGGGTGCGTGTGCGCGTTCCTGGGAGGAACACCCAGGGCCTGCCGTGTGGATGTCTGGGCCCGAGAGAGAGCAGGGGTGGGGCCACATGGAAGCCCCTGGGAGACTGGGACTCCAATCCCCCGTGCATCTCACACACAACTGCCACCTCTGTCTGGACCTTCCAGACAGAGACTTGGAAGAAAGGCCTGGAGATGATCTACTCTTGAAAATCGGCCAATGGAGACCCTGTGGGTCCCAGGACCCATCTGCAGCCTCCCACAGGCATGGAGCAAGGCAGGGCTGCCTGCTGCACGGGATCACTATGTCAGGGCTTTGCTTGACAGAAGCCCCCAATGTGGGCTTGCTCCCAAAGAGATATGGGCTTGCTCTCTTGGGAGACGTGGTCAGCAGAGACCCTTTACTGGAAAAGGGCCACAGCTGGTGACACAGAGCACCGGCCGGGAGGAGGGGACCCTCCCTGGGTGGTTGACACGGTGGCCGTGACGGTGGTGTGGGCTGAGGTGACAAGACACTTCAGACAGAGGCCCTGGGTGTCTGGAAAGATCTGGGCACCTTGGTTTTGATTCACTCTTGGGGTCCCTGTGGTGGGGACATCAGGATGGGGGATGGCAGGCAGGAGTGCTCGTAGGGACAGATGACCCTTTCCTCCTGGCTCAGCGAAGGGTCGAGAGGTGCTTCCAGCCCACGTGTTCCCTCTCTACGGAAACCTGGGACTGTTTCTGAGGTCCAGCCGGCATGGAGCCAGCAGGCGCTGTGAGTGTCCTGGTGGTATGCCGAGAAGGCCCACTGCCCACTGGGGGCAGGCGGCCAAACTACCCTGCTGTTGACGTGGGGGCCTCACACCCATGTGGCTTCCAGGCTGGTGTCCAGGGCTTGCTGGGCACCCTAGCTGCTGGCCA
>NW_022111317.1:1511358-1536803 GCF_000313985.2 Echinops telfairi | reverse complement strand
CCCCATGCAGCCACTCTGCCTAAGCAGCCTGGGAAAAGTGGCTCCACCTCCCTGAGCCTTAGTTTCCCCATCTGCGAGATGGAGACCAAGGAGGGAGGGGGGTCAGCCCATTTGGAATGTCACGGTGACAGGTTTATTTATTCCCTTGGCTGCTGCACATATCGTATCTCCTTATGTCCTCTCTCAAAGCCATCCAACCAGTCGATTCTGACCCCCTAGGACAGGGTAGAACTGCCCCTGGGGTCTCTGAGACTCTCAACCTACTAGGATTAGAAAGCTTTGTCTCTCCCCCTTGGAGCAGCTGGTGGTTCTGAACTGCTGGCCTCAAGGTTCACAGCCCAACACATCACTCCCTGTGCCACCTGGGCTCCAGAGCCCCAGCACACGCCCTACACCGTACAGCGTGACGCCCCTGCTGTGGGTGTCTGTTCGGTCCTGATCCTGCCTTGGCTTTTTGCAGCCCTGGTGGAGACCTAGTGACTCACTGGGCGGTGATCCTCGAGGTCGGCAGTTCGAATCCGCCAGCCACTCGGAGGGAGAAAGACGAGGCTGACGAGTCTCATAGAGAGTGACAGTCTTGGAAACTCGCATTGGGGCATGTCTGCTCTGTCCTGGTCAAGTCGCTGTGAGTCAGCATCCACGTGATGGCCGCGAGTGTGTTTATGGTCTCTTGTCTTCTGTGGAAGCACGGTTCTTTCCGAGGGAACGCCGCCGGCATCGCCCTGCTGTTGCCTTGCTCTTGAGTGGGCTCTCTTTCCGGAAACTGCGGGCACCCCAGGAGGGAGTGTGTTTGCCCAGGGGGCAGTCTTCAAGGCAGGTGAAGGGCCGCAGTGGGGGCTGTGATGTCAGCCCGTCGAGTGTCCTTGGTGCTGGGTCTCCGCTCTGGGTACCAGGATGCCCTCCTATGGGGATGGGTCTCCCTGCCGATGGCTCCGAATGCAGCAAGCTGCAGTCCCTCCACTTAGCATGTGGGCTGCGCGTCTTCCCGGCCCACGTGTCTGTCCTTCTGTGGCTCCCTGGTGTATGTGGCACTCCTCCCCAGCCCGAGGGCTTCGCCGCCGGTTGCCTTCTCCTTCCACAACTTTGCTGTTGGTTATGAGGTACCATCGAGCCAGTCCCCATGCGGAGTGGCCCTATGCATAACAGAAGGAGCCACGCCCGGGCGGCGCCGTCCTCCCACGGTGCCTATGCCTGCGCCCATCGTTGCACCCATGGTGCCCACCGGTGTCCTCGGGGCCTTCCTCTCCTTTACCTTCTCCAGGGACTGGTCTTTCCTGACAGCACGCCCAAAGGACGTGAGATGAGGTCTCGCCACTCTCACCTCGAATTAGAGCGCTCTCTGGCCGCACTTCTTCCTGGACTGATGTGCCTGCCCTCTTGGCTGTCCGTGGTACTTTCCACGTTCTCCTCCAGTGCCACAAGTCAAACACATGGATTCCCCTAGGGCCTTTCTTCATCACTGCCCAAATTTCACATGCACACGAGGCGATTGAACCTCTTTTAAAGTGTGTGGAATGCCCACCCCCCAACACCAGATTGCTGTGTTGGCCCCAGTGTTGGGGGAAAGTGAAAACATTCTGACACCCCCCACCCCCACCCCTGACACCCTGCAGCGGCCAGAGTTGGCTCTCCCTGGTGCAGCAGGAATATTTAGACAAGGAGAACTGACAAACAGTGCAGGGCAGGGCCCTGTCTTTTCCTGGAGAACTGGTTTACCAGCCTACTCCACCCTCACCTCTGCCCGTCTTGGAGGGTCTGGCTCTTTGTCAACAGGATGGTGGACTTTTTTCAGTTAACGTTCTTTAAAAAAGAAAAAGAAAAAGAGCCCTCTGCAGAAGCTGTGTTTGGCTCTGTCCCAAGCCAGCAGTTCCATTTCTGAATGGTCCCCTGTCCTCTTTGGATCTTTTACACTCGCGGTTTCTGTTGGATTTCTTTCTCTGTGAATGTGCCCATCACTAAAGGTGGAGAGGGCCGCTTTCTAGCTCGGCCACTCCCGCTGGCCGCCCCCCACGCTGCCATCATGGGCCTCGGTCTCGCCCACCACCCATCACCCTCTGTAACTGGGGGACGGAGGGGTCCTCAGCGGAAGGGGGTGAGGGGGGCGTGTGCTTGCACAGGGCAGCGCAGCTGAAAATGAGCTTGTCTACAGGCCCTTGGCTGAGGTTCCCCAGGCCCACTGTGCCATGATCGGGATGGTGCAGGATCACCCAGGTCCTGTTTCCGTCTGCTGCTCAGGGGGGTCACCTTGGTGGCCCCCAACAACAGCATGATGTGGAGAGGGGCAGACTCTCTCAGGATGGTTTCCCTGAGCCCCAATCCCACAGCCATCTCCTTTTTTTCTAAGTCCTTATGTACTTATTGGTTGTTTTCCACGAGCACGCTCACAGCAGCACATGCACGCATTCAGCAGCAGTTTGCACACGCACCACTGGGGCGCGTTCGTAATGCAGCTGTGAACAGTCACCCTTCATGCCCCTAACGCAGCTGATTTCACGCCCTCATTGGTACGAAGGGTGCAGGGGGCACCCCGGGATGGCATGTGCACGTCCAAGTTGCTGGATCATCCCGCTTGGCGGTGTGGAGGGACAGTGAAAGGGGGGTGGGAAGCCAGCAGCAAGATGGGTGTGGACATGGCGGCTACAGCCTCGTGCTCAGACGTGAGAGCCGCTGTGAGCATGGCAGAGGACTAGGTGGGGTTCGGTGTGTTGTAGATCAGGGTGCTCTGCCTTGGAACCTCCTTGTGGGCGCCACATTGTATGGGTTGTACCGTGGGTGCTTGCCCTCCTCTGTGTCATTCTTCTCCGCGGACATGCGAGTCACTGCCTGCCGAGTTGCCCATCGGACCTCTCGAGTTGCCATTGTCCGTCTGATCCCATGTGGACAGTTTCATAAGCACCGAGGTGCCTGAGGCGGGCTTTCTGTGGTGGTTCATCTAAGCCGTTGTTCTGTTGGGTTAAGTGCCGGACTGCTGCCCGTAAGGTCGGCGGTTTAAACCCGCCAGCCTCCTTGAGGGAGGAAGATGAGGCTGTCTGCTTCTGTGAAGATTCACACAGTGTCCAAAAGTCCCACTGCCCTCGAGTCGATTCCAATGCAGAGAAGCCCTGAGAGGTTCCCAGGAGGTAAATCTTTGCCGGAGCAGACAGCCTCTTCCTCTCCCTTGGAGCTGTTGGTGGGTTTGAACAGCCAGCCTGAGGTCTCAACCCAACACACAAGCTGCACCACACAGACTCTTTCATAAAGCACCAGGAACCCTCTATGGGGCGGAAATGACTTGACAGGGTGTCTGGCAGTTTGGTGTTAACATGACTCTGGAGGGATGTTTTTGATGGAAGGCTTAAAGATGGGCTCGGGGCAGTCATTTCAGGGGTTCGTCCAGTCCATGTGGCTACAGGAGGTTTGAGTCCCATGATGAGTAAAAGCCCTTCTCCCACATTTTCCACCTCGTGGGAGGTTCTGCTCGGGGATCTGCTCCAGGTGTCAGGAGTGGCAGCCGGGCACCATCCAAGCCCTCTGGTCTCCTGGCAGAGAAGGCGCTGGGTTGCAGGTGCCATGACCTCCTCCTCTCCTGACTCTCCTTCTTCCTCAGTTGCTTTCAGCAAATAGAGACCAACTGCTGGGCTTGGGTGGCCACTCGTCAGCTTTTCAGACTCCAGGTGTGGCACCAGCAGGAGGAGGTGGGGCAGAGGCTCTACGTGTATATATTAGGCCAATTACCTGGGTGCCCCATGAAACCATGTCCCTGATCCTCCAAACCGAGGAACCCAATAATCCCATGAGGTGTTAGGGGATACGTGGGTAGCCTCACCTCGGTCCTCTCTCCCGGCGCCCTTAGCACCTGGGCAGCTGTTGGGCCACCCTGGGGTCAGGGGCAGCTCTGAAAGTGACATCCTGGACACTGTACGTCCAGTGGGGGGCCTGTCTTCTGCATCTCTTCTCCCTTTGGAAAGGCCAGTGCCACATGCAGATGTGGGGGATCAGAGTTCTCGTGAGGGGGGCATCAAGGTCTGGCAAGGTGGGCTCAGAGTTAGGGCTGAACCATGTCCAATTCCTGCTTTGGGGGGTGGGTACATCCCATGTTTCTTCTCTGAGACCTTCAGCCCACCCCTCTCTCCCTCTCTCATTGGGGACTTCTTAGGATGCCCAGCACTGTCCTTTCCAAAAGCTTCCAGCCCAGGCCACGGCCTCAGGGCCACACTATGGCCCTGCCCAGAACCACCCCCACAAAGGTGGGGAAGCTCATACCTTCGAGGCATTTGGCTAGGGGACCTGGCCCCCTCCTCCCTGCCGCCCTCCACTGAGTTGGACTCCTGTTGGGTAGGGCCCCCCATTTGAAAGCACCCCATATATGTGATGGTAGTGAAACATTTTCAAAGTGCTCTGGTGGCTTGGTGGTTAGCATTGAGCTATTAACCACAAGATCGTCAGTTCAAACCTGCCAGAGGTCCCACGGGAGCAAAGTGAGGCTGCGGCTCAGAAACGCTGTGCGTCAGAGCAGAGTCGATGGCAGTCAGCAGGGGCTGGGGTTTCATGCATTTGGAAGGAGCCTGGTGGCACCTGGTTGGGTGTGCTTTGGACCACGAGCCCCAAGGACCCAGGTTCAAGCCCACCAGCCTCTCTGAGGGAAAGTGATGGAGCTCATCAAGATTCATACCTCAAAAATCCTGAGCAGGGCCGCTTTGGGTCAGCACAGACTCCATGGCAGTGGGCTTGGTTTGGGGGTTATGTGTGGGTACAGAGGTGGCCCCACAGCCCCTTTTCTGGAAGAGACTCCATATGCTGCGTTCCCAGGGCGGGGCCATGGCTGAGTGTGCACAGAGGTAACCCAGCTCTGACTCGGGGACTCAGGCTCTCAGACACATGTCACCTCTGGGATTCAGGGTGAGTCACAGAGCCGGGAAGGGGCAGGGTGTGTGTCCCAGGCCCCCGCTGCCAAGAGGATCTATGAGGTCTCACAGGTGACCTCAGCCTCTGTCGTCCCCATGGCCCGTGACCCAGAGCAGAAGCACAGCCTTTTCGGCAGCAACCTCTACCGGAGCCCAGAGAGTCCCACCCCACCCCTCATCCCTGGGAGCAGGCCTGGTATCGCCCAAGCTTGCAGGTGAGGAAACGGGGATTATAGAGGGTGTGCTGCTCGCTGGAGGCCACACAGGGGCTGCCCAGACTTCTGATCTGGTTGCCAAGCCCTTCAAGTGACGTGACCCCCCCACCCCTCCATCACTACCTACCTACCCACCCACCTGCTCCTGCTCCTGGCTCTGAGTTCAGGTTGCCTGGAATGTGTCAGTCACAGAGGACGCCCAAGGCCAAGTCTGTGTGCTCCAGCCCCAGGCCACGGCGTCAGAGCCACACCTGAAGGAGCCACACCTGGAGCTGACGGAGGTTGTTCTCACCGGGCCCCCAGGGCCAGGCCAGCACGGAATAGCCGGCCCAGTGCTGCCACTCAGATGTGCTGAACCAGAGAGAGGCGAGCCCACAGGGCTCACAGCTGGCCCGGGGAGACTTGAACTCAGACCTGCCCTCAATGCCCTGCCCCAGGTTCTCCTCAGCATTAGGGTAAATAAAGACTCTGCAGATGGAGGGATGCGGGGAGCAGGCTTGGGGCACCCCGTGGTCTGGCCCTAGCTCTGCAGGAGGAGGACCGTTTCAGGGCCTCCCTCTTTGTCCCTGCCTGGGGTCCTGCTCTAAGCACACCAGGCCATGGCAAGAGGCACAGGCTTGGTGTGAGAGGTGCCCTGTGCTACCTGGGTGACTGTGGGCGACCTTAACTACAACCCCCCCAGGGGGCTGGCATCTTTGTCCCCTTGGTTCCCGTCCCCGCCATCTGCCAGACCCTCCTGGCCCTTCAGTGTTCCTGTGTGACATGGGGCCACCCCCTGAAGCCCCCCTGAGCCCTGCTCTGTCGTCTGCTTGGCAAGGGCTCGAGCCACAGAGCGTGGTCAGGGGGCCTGTGTGACACGGGGCTGCCCACATGGCGGCAGGCTGATGACCACGCTGGTTCGAAGCAACAGTTTGCTCGGTTGGACGAAATGGCTCTGTGCAGACATGACCCTCGGGGTGTGGGAGTCCGCGGCTGCTGTGTCCACCCATCCCAGTGAGACTCCCCCTGTTTCTGCGGACCCTCTGCCTGGTCAAAAGCCCCTTTTCCAGCAATGGATGGGTCATCCCTGATAATGCGGCCAATGTCATCGGGCCAAAGCCTCGCCACCCAGATTTCTAAGGAGCCTTCTGTCGGCACTGCCTCTCTGAGAGGCGTGCGTGTCCTACCAGTTGTCTGAGACCTAGCCGGCTTTCTCCACCAGCCCCTAAGTCTCCCTCCCGCTCCTCCCGCACGGATGGTGCTGGCTACCCCGTCTGGGCTTTGTGAGGGAAGATTCTATTGGAGCCAGGCCACCAGCATGTGTAGAGAAATGCAAACTAGATTTTTAAATTCCCATGGACTCCATGAGAAACAGAGCCCCCCTGCCCCCCCCCCCCCGAACGATTCCCTTGGGATAAACCTTTAAAGTTTAAACCGTAGATACTTCCTGAAGTTCATCCTGGGAAACAAGAATTTAGTTAAACTAGTGAGCAGAAAAGGTGCACCCTGAGCCTGATGTCCCCATAGGAACTCTCTGTGCAGGATCCGGGTGGTTGTAGCAACCCCGAAGAGGAGGTGAGAGTCTTGGGGGGCAGTGAGTGTGTCCACACAAAAGGTGCAACCCCAGGGAGGAGGTGAGGCTGGTGCACAACTCCAGGATGCTGTACGCGCGCCCCTGACAGGCATGTGCGGGAGAGGGTGGGTGGGTGCCTGTTGTCATGTGTGTCATCTCAGCCATGGTCTTGAGATAAACTTTGGAGAGATGACAATCAAAGCCCGTGGCTTGAGTTGGGCTCGGGCATCTTAGTCCTCAAGGGGGAGGAAATGGGGGGCTGATATCAGGGGCGCAAGTGGGAAGAGAATGCTTTGAAAATGTTGATGGCGGCCTAGGTGCAAATGTGCTTGACACATTGGAGGAATGAATGGATTGTGATAAGAGATGTAAGAGCCCCCAGTAAAAGTATTTAGAAAAAGAAAGAAAGAAAAAGAAAAACACTCTGGAAGTCACAGCTCACGAAGAGTTTGCCACGGCGTCTGCATAACCTGGTGTCAGCGGCGTGGGCAGCGCTGCCCTCTCGACTCACCACGGCTCTTGTTCTCTGCAGACCAAAATCCACGGGGTCGGGTTCGTCAAAATCCACGCTCCATGGCACGTCCTGTGCCGAGAAGCCGAGTTCTTGAAGCTCAAGATGCCTACCAAAAAGGTAGGTGGGCGATGGTCCGGCTCAGAAAGAGGGGCTCTGGCCGGTGGCACATCAGCTGGGCTTCGGGACGCACAAATCTCTGGGCTTTGCTATGAAGAAGACCACCCAGCCCGGGAGGTCTACACAGACCCCTGACCGTGCCCTGCAGAGAAAGGGCAAGAACAGAAGAGCCTGCCTCAGCCCAGAAATTTATTATAAACACCAACACAATTAAACACCAGGCTCCAGTTTTATACACTGCGGTGTCTCTGCTAATCTATCAGATTTATTTTAATTACATTTTCAGAATTGCTGGGACTTTCCTTCCTCTCTTCCCCGTCCAGAGAGGGTTTTCATAGACATTTTTTTTTCCTTTCAAGCAAATGACAGGTTTACAGAAAGGCTGTGGCCCATGAGCAGAGTCCCCCACCCCGCCGCCCACCCAGCCCACCCAGCCCACCCAGGGGGTTCTTGTAATTCACACAAAGCCGCATTCCTGATTTCACTTGTTTCAATGGCTGGACCTCAAGGGATACATTGTTGCTAATCCTAGCCCACAGCTCACACTTGCCTGTGTGGTGCCCTCCTGGGGGCTCAGACAGATGTGTCTTGTCCTACATCCACCCACTCCTGTCCGGAATCCTGCCCTGAAAATGCCCTGTCTTGGGAGATTTTCTCTCTCTCTCTCTCTCTCTTCTGAAAACATCTGAGTCCCGTGTCCCTGTGCTCCCTTCTCCGGGTGACAAGGACAGCAAGGGGGACGAAGCCACTCCAGACAAGTGCGGCTGCCCCTTCTCAAGTCCACTGAGACCACGCTGGGGCACAGCTTTGGGAACGAAAGCGAAGTTTGGGGGCACAGTGTTTCCTGACTCGCTCCCCTGGCTTGGCGCTCAGGGTTGGTCAGGAATCCTGAGAGGGAGAGTTTGTCTGGACTGTGCCAGCTCTGTCCCCAGGACAGGGCCTTCCGAGGGACAGGACACCTGAGGGTGCCTGGGCTCAGCACGGTGCCGTGTCCCCCTGCAGATGTACCACATCAACGAGACCCGCGGCCTCTTAAAGAAGATCAACTCGGTGCTCCAGAAGATCACAGACCCCATCCAGCCCCGCGTGGCCGAGCACCGGCCCCAAGCCACCAAGAAGCTCTCCTACCCCTTCTCTCGGGAGAAGCAGCACCTGTGAGTGGCATGGGGGTGGGGGGCGGGGCTACTGCCCCTGTCAGGAGTGCAGGCTGCGGGAGGAGAGGGAGTGTCAGCCCCTCGGGGGTGTTTTCGGGAGCACTGAGCCAATACCAGGCCCCAGAGAGGCCAGGATTCTTTCCTTCTGAGGGTGTTCAGGGAGGGGTGGTGGCCCCTAGCCCATGCCCGGCGATGTCCGAGGAGAACAGAGCTGTGCTGTGATTCTGGCGGTGGCTGGATTGTAGACGTGGATCACCAGGCCTTTCCTCTGCGGCACCCCTGGGGGCACTCAACACCACTCGGTTTTGGTCAACGCCTAAGCACTGTGCACCACTAGACACTTGTGGGGGAGAGTGAGGACAGGTGGCGAGTCTTGTTTGAAGCAGAGTATCCCCAAGTCAGTAGCCCGTCCCCCTCCCCATTGTGGTCGGGGCCTCTGGCTGGCTTCTCTGCAGGTACACAGGCAGCCTGAAGCGGCCGGGGTGGGCGGGGGAGCGGGAACTGCTGGGAAGCCCCCAGGGGAGGCCTGGGGCCCCAGGGAGGACAGCCAGGAGGGGTTGCCTGGCAGGGCCTTGCCCCTTCTGGCACCTTCCTCCTCCCAGCTCCCAAGGGGCAGTGGGGCACAGCCACCAGGTCAGCAGCAGCAGCAGCAGCAGCAGCAGCGAGGCCTCCCTGGGGCTTGCTGGGCAGAACTCCTGCCCGGGCAGAAGCAGAGGACTTCTGAGTCCTCTGGCTCTGGGGACAGGGTCCCAGTGGGAGAAACAGGGTTAAAGACTTGAGGTGCAACCGGAGCTGGGGGGGCTGGGGGAAAGTTTTTGGTGGAGAAATGCATTAGGAGAGACATTTAACCCCATAGTGCAGCCCGCTTCCAGGAGCACTGAGATCCTCACTACCTGAGGAAAGGGAGCTGGCCCCTCCCCTGGGCTCCCCCCAGCTGCTGGAGTGGTGGGGGGTTTGGGGGGACGGGGTTCTGGGGCATTAAGAGGGAGCCAGGCTGGGTGACTCCACGGTCAGCCTCCCTGGTGTGTCCTGGCCAACATCTACTTCAGCAGATAACACTCCACTCTGGGCTGCCGACCCCCAGCTCCAGGGACCCCCTGAAGGCAGGCAGCCCACAGCCCTGAACCCCCTTGGGGTATGAGTGGCTGACCACCTTAAGGGGTGGTCCCTCTGGCCCTAGGACGACACCTGGGAGCCCTCTGTGCACCCCAAGCCATCATGGTAAAGTCACCAAGAGATTGTTTCTGGAGCCAGAACCACCCGTGGAGGGTGTCACCCATGGGGTGTCACCCACGGGAGCAGGGGCCTCCCGGGGATGAGAGGCTGGCCAAGTTTGGCTCCAGGTCACTCCCCCAGCGTAGGTGCCTGGGCCTTGGGGTGGGCAGGAGGCAATAGGATGGGCTGTCACAGGCACCCTGGGCACCCCTCCCAGGGCAGAGGGACTTGCTAGGCCCTTGGGCTGGAGGATGGTCCGAGGACCTGGTTCTCACTGTCCCTTGTCTTCTCAACATCCCAACAGATTCGACCTGTCTGATAAGGACTCCTTCTTCGACAGCAAGACCCGGAGCACCATAGTGAGTGTTGGGGGCTGTGGAGCGAGGGAGGGAGGGAAGGAGGGAGGGAGGGATCGCTCCCCAGCAAGGTGCCCTAGGGACCGGGTGATAATTTCATTTAGGTGAGGTTCCTCCGGGCAGGAGGTGGCTCTAATTGCCTGAGACAGAAATAATTAGGATAATGGGACTGTGTGGGTTGGCAGGGCCCTGGGGGACCTGAGGGCCAGGGCGGGCTCAGCGGAGGGATGGGGTGGGGATGCCGAGTGCCTGGGGCCATGGGAACTGTGTCCTCTCACTGTCCTTGATGCCTCTCCCTCTCCCTCCCCGTTGTCTTGAAAAGCTCCTTTTCCACCGAAGATGGGGGACATGGGTGGTCATCTCATGGTGCTGCCTTTCCCGGGGACCCAGGGCCTCCTCAGCAGGACCCCATAGCCCCTCCCAGTCACCGCTGCCTCTCAGAGCTGAGTCTCTCTGCCCTGGCCTGCTCAGAGAGGTGGGGGCAGATCTTGGATCTGGCTTCTTCCCCTCCGCAGTGTCCATGAAGTCCATCTGGCTGGCAGCGTCCTCCCACCCATGTTGTAGTGTGTGTCAGACTCCATCCATGTGGGGGGGTTCCTCCCACCCGTGTTGTGGCATGTGTCAGGGCCCCATTATGTGAGTTGTAGCGTGTGTCGGGTCTCCATCTACCCATGTGGTGCTGCATCAGACTCCATCTGTGTATGTTGTAGCGTGTGTCAGGCTCCATGTAGGCTATAGCATGTGCTGGGGCATGACCCATCCATGTTGTTGAGTGGGTCAGGACCCCATGCAAGTGTCAGGGCAGCGTTGGTCCGTGTGGTAACATGTGAGAGGCTCCCTCTATCCGTGTTGTCGAGTGTGTCTGGCTCCATCTGTCCTCATACAGCGAGCGTGACCCAGCCTTTGTTTTCCTCCGGCTGGGAATTGTGCTACTGCCCCGCTGGCCCCAGCCCCTCGGCAGCGGCTGCCAGAGGCACAGGCACACCTCCCTGAGAGGGAATACAGCCAGACACCCCTGAGAAGTCAGTGTGGCTGGGCTTCGACTTGTCCCCTCGGTGGTCTGCGCAGCCAGCCAAGGCATCGGGTCCCAGGACTGTGCCTGACAAATGCATTGAGTTTCAATCCCCCAGGCTGCCCTGCTTGCCCAAGGGCCCAGCTCAGGGTGTGTCCCAGCTGCCAGCTTGTCCTGGCTCAGAACCCCACGCTCATGCTGACCAGCCAGCTGCCAGGGGCAAGCTCTTGGCCAGGCCCTCCTAGCTCTGTGGTCTTGAAGAGTCCCTGAGCCTTTGTCAAGACTGGGGTGGTCCTTGCTCCCTGAAAGAGAGGCACAGAGGAAGCACTGTTGAGATATTTGTCACTAACATCACCCGTTTCTGATTCATCACACATGGATCAATAACCCACCAGCCCCCCTGTCAGTTCTCTTGAGCCCAGGTGGCCAATCAGTGTGTGGTCGGCTACTGGAGCGAGCGTTGGAGGTCTGAGACCACTGGCAGCTCTGTGGAAGATAGGCCTGGCATGGGGCGAGGGGGCCATGGCTGGTGGTGCAGTGATCAGTATCCAGCCAGAAACGCTGGTCATCTGAACCCACATCAGAGAAGAAAGAGGTGGTTGTCGGATCCTTAAAGGCAGACAGCTTCAGAAATCCTGTGGCCAGTTCTACCCTGTCCCGCAGGGTTGCTACCAGTCGGAATGGACAGCAGCAGGTTTCTTTGTGTTTGGGGTGCAGGGGCATATTGAATTAGTGCTGAGAGCAATTAGTTACGCCTTGGGCTGCTAGCCCTGAGGTTAGCAGTTTGAACCCACCAGCTGCTCTGCAGGAAGTCGGCGAGGCTGTCTGCTCCTATAAGGATTGACAGCCTTAGAAACCCATGGGGGCGGTTCTGCTCTGACCTGTAGGGTTGCTTATGAATTGGAAAATTGACTTGATGGCATTGGGCTGCAAGTATATGTGTTTATTTGTTTGGGTTTGTTTATTATTATTATTTATTATTATTATTATAACAGAGCATAGTGGGCTCCAGCACTGGTGCCGTAGTGGTTACATATTAGGCTGCTAACTGCAAGGTCGGCAGTTCAAAACCACCAGCTGCTCTGGGGGAGAAAGATGGGACTTCCATACACATCGTCTCAGAAGGCCACAGGGGCAGGTCTTCCCTGCCCTAGAGGGTCACTGAGAATCAGAATCTACTTGCTGGCAGTAGATTTGTTTGTCTCTGTTTCGTAGTGGGTTACACCTTAGGCTGCTCACCCCAAGGCCAGCAGTTCAAACCCACCAGCTGCTCAGCAGGAGGCAGGTGAGGCTGTCTGCTTCTGTAGAGCGTTACAGCCTCAGAAACCCACAGGGGCGGTTCAACCCTGCCCGATCGCTGACTTTTCAGATGGTAGTGAGTCTCGGGTTTATTTGAAGGTAAAAGATGAGATGCTTCCAGGTGCGTTACACTTACAGTCACCGCGCAGCGGCCTGGTTTGCACAATGTGATGAATGAAACTGAAACCGTGCCATTGTCCCTGTGGAAAACGTGGCCTTGGCAAAGGGGATTAGGTCGCATGTATGTCTGCCACCCAAGCATACAAGCAAACAAAGAAACAAAACAGCTGCCCCTGAGTCGGCCCATGCACGGCAGCCTACATGAGCCAGGGGCTGACGTTTCAAGGCCCGAGGTCAGGCCTGTCTTCCGAGGGGCCTCTGGGGGGACTCGAACCGCCCACCTTCCACAGAGCAGCCCGGCACTTAGCCACGTACACCCAACCTCCCAGGCATTCCTACCTCCGAATGCCCCGCCCCCGAGTGCTCAGGAATCCTGTGTCTGTGGGAAGCTGGGGGGCAGCTACCCTCACTGGGAGTGTGAGGTTCAGTGCCCTCCCTCTCTGGTCTGCCTCTGCCCAGGTCTACGAAATCTTGAAGAGGACCACGTGCACCAAGGCCAAGTACAGCATGGGTAAGGACATGCAGCCGACCCCCAGGATCCACCCTGAAGTGCACAGACCATTCATATGCTGACCTGAGCAACTGCCCAGGGCCGGGGTCTTCTCCCCGGGGGTGGGCAGATAGCTGTGACCAAGGAGCGCGAGCCCTCTCTCATCGCCCACAGACCAACAGAAGTTAGGGCTCTGCCAGGGACCCATGTGGCATATGGAGGCGATTTAGAAGCTATGACCAGACTTGAGGTATCCCTGGTGACGTAGTGATTACATGTGGCACAAGGTCAGCAGTTCGAAACCACCAGCCGCTCCCCAGGAGAAAGACGAGGCATTCTACTCCAGTAAAGTGACAGTCTCGGAAACTCACGGGGGCAGTCCTACACTGTCCTGTAGGGTCGCCATGAGTCGGCATCGACTGGACGGTGCAAGAGAGATAGCCACACCTACCTCTGGCTCCCTACCTCCGGGGTCCGTGAGGCCCCACCTACACCGTCACCCAGGCTCTGCCAGGGATGAGCCTCTGACTCCAGAGTCCGACACCAAGCCCCCACCCCAGCGGGCCTCTTTGAGCACCCGATACAAGAGCTTCCCATTTATGGTTCTCTCCAGAGAGAGCCCGTCACCCACCCGCCCCGGGGGCTCCGCCCCACCGCGTGGGCCGACTTGGCTGCAGTCACAGCTCAGGGCGCCTCCGAGGGAGGGCTGCCAAGACCCCTCCGCTGTTTGCGCTGCTTCCGGGGCCATTTTCTGCCCCAAGCTTGCTCACAGTGGTCCTCTAGCCCTGACCGCCAGTGTCAGATCCAAGAGCCCTGGCTCACGGGGCACAGCCAGGGCTCGGAGGACTAGAGCCTCTGTGTGTGTGTGTGTGTGTGTGTGTGTGTGTGTGTGTGTGTGTGTGTGTCTCAGAAACAGAGCCCTGGCTGGCTGTCCAGAAGAGAGCCCGGGGCCCAGCCATCATGCAGGGGGCATTAACCTGTGGGGTCAGGTGGACTTCTTGCCCGATGGCTGTATGGCTGATAGTCTGAACCTAGGGCCCCTGGTTCCAGGCCTGATGTCTCTAAGTTCAAGTCCCAAACTGATAGGGATAAAGGGTCTGTCTCAGGGTCAAGGGAGGGTAGAGAGAACTATCTCATCTGCCTCGCCCACCCTCTGCTCCGGGAGCTGTGATGAGGCCAGACAGGAAGGAAAGGGACCCAGGGAGCAGCAGGAAGGGATGTTTTTCAAAGCGCTTCCTGCGGGACCTGCTGGAGGCAGGGACACGCGGGGTTCCCCTTGCTGGGAGAATGTGGCCTCTTTCTTTCCTTCTTGGTCCCCGGTGTCTCCACCAAGCTCTGAAGGACCCTTCCAGGGAAACCTGAATACTATCACGAGTCCAGAGCTCTGGTGCTGGCTGGACAGGCTGGACAGGGCCCCCCACACACACACCCCTGGGCACATTGTGTCTTTGGGGTCCCTCCTGCAGACTCTGGCTGAGCTGACTCCCCTTCTCGGCTCTGGCTCTCAAAGGCTGGAGACGGAGCTCAGGGTGGGGTTCCAGTGCGAAAACTGATCCCCAGGTTTCCTCCTTCCACTGGTAGCAAGGTGATAGACGGATGCCCGCCCGCCCGCAGCCAGGCTCTCTCCCAGGTGCTAGGCGCCCACTCCTCAGAGCCTGGGCCCTGGGAGAGGAGACCACAGTCCTAGGAGGGGTGACCAGGGTGAAATCTCTCAGGCGGTGTGGCAGCAATGTGTAGGGCTGCCAACTAACCAACTGAAAGGCCAGCCGTTCAAAACCGCCATCCTGTCCGAGGGAGAAGGATGAGGCCGTCTGCTCCCATCTAGGTTTACAGAAGCAGCTCGGCTCTGTCCTGTAGGCCCTGTGAGTTGGCATCGAGTCGGCAGCCCTGAGTCTGGTGTTTCGTGTGGATTTAATCTCGCGGGGTCAGACGGGTGGGTGGCCAGGGGGAGCCAGAGGCATTTGAGCAGAGAAACAAGGAATGTGGCGTTGCCTGGGGAGAGACCCCCATGGGAGTGGGAATGGGCCAGTTCCAGGAGCAGTGAGGAGACCCGGATGGGGAAGGGGGTCTGGGGGAGGGGGGCCCAAGAGGGTCAGGTCAACAGGGCAGCACCCATTCTGACTGTCTCCCGGCCTGTTGGCAACTCCACTTCCACTGCGAGCCAGCTGGGTGGCCAAGGGAGGATTCATGGCCCCATGGCTGCTCGGTGGAGACCGGTGGCCCCATCTGCTTTTGTACCTCCCCAAACTGTCCATGCTTCCATGTGACTTTGCCTGTGGGCGCTCACCTCCTTGTTCTGCTTCCCAGTGGCCCCCGCCTTCTGGGTGAATCCAGGCCACTGACCCGGAGGATGTCCGTTTCTGTTTCAGGAAGCCCATCTCTGACCCCTCTCCTTGGGAGATAGCGAGGGCGGGGCCTCCGGACACCAGTGAGAGTGTGGGACCAGGCAGAGGGCTTGGGACCAGCAGAGAGCATAGCGAGGACCCCAGTGACCTAGCCCCCAAGGAGTGGGATCAGATTTCCATGGACCACCTCCTCCCCCACCCCCCCACCCCGACTTTCCCCTCGTGCCCCTCTGCTGTGCCTTCTGCCCTCCCGGCATTGGCGTTTGGGGCTCGGAGCCCAGTCAGACCTTGGAGCCCAGTCAGACCTCTTTGGTGGGACAAGGGTGAGGGTTGTGAAATGCGTCAGGGACAGAGGGCCTGGCCACCATCCTGTCCCTCTCCCAGGATGCCCACCCCCCAGCCCCCCACCAGTGTCGTCTCCCCCAAGTGCATCTTGGGTCCCCGCCCTTCCTGTCACTAATAGCCAATATGCAAACAGGGCGAGGCGAGGGGCGGAAGAAGGACACAGCTCTTTTAAGTAAAAGAGGAAAATGTGGTAAATACGGTAAGTGGCCCGCTGCCCCTCCCAGGGACCGTGGGGGCCTCCCCCCCACCCCGGCCTAATGCTCAATTGTATGTGTGTCTCCAACACCACCAGTTCTCCCCGCGGCCTGCCTGTGATTTGCCTGTGGTTCAGCTTCTCCAGCTCCTGACTTCTATACTTCTCCTGCAGGCTTGTCCTGGGGCAGCGGGGTGATGCGGCCCAGCGGTCTGGGGGTGCCCGCGTCGGGGTCAGGCCTTCTCGGGCTTTCCCTGGTGTCTTCCTCTTCCTGCCAAATCAATCATGGTGACCAGCTGTCCATGCATAGCCTAGCGGCCAGCCTCAGCAACCACATGGAGATGCCCACCCCCGTGCTTCAGGCTTCCAGGACCCACGCTGCCGGCACGGGAGGTGGGGGGCACGACCAGGGGGGTGACCCTCTGTCTCTCTGTTTTCAAGGCATCACGAGCCTGCTGGCCAACGGCGTGTACTCGGCCGCATACCCTCTGCACGACGTAAGTGCCCTTGACATTGAGCGGTGTCACCTGACGTCTCGGTCCCTGCGGGCACACGCCCAGGAGGTGCCATGATCCCATAGCCACTGCTTCCTGCTTGGCCTCGCCCTAAATGTCAGCAGGCACAAGTCCGAGCTGGCAGACAAATGGCCACCATTTCTCTCCTCTAAGATGGGGGTGGGAGGGTACAGGGGTGGCCAAGTGGTTGCTCCAGCCCAATCCGAGCCCTGCCTGCTGCTCCCTGCTCCGGGCCCTGGCCCACCCCATCTCCCTTGGGTTCTGACACAGTAGCCAGGGCTATGCCTGGGTTTATTCCTGCCGCACAAGTGACCAGCTCCCTGAGCAAGCCTCTAAATCCCACTGTCACCTCTATCCCAGACAAATATAGCCATGTCCTGTCAAGGCCAGCCGGGATGTGCTTGCCATGAGGGGTGTGGAAAGGGATGAGTCTCCTCCTGCTGTCTCCGTGGAAATGTGTCTGGAGCCCAGCAGGGTGCTGGGAATGGGTCTCTGGGCCTGCACAGCGTGGGAACCCAGTAGGGAGCGGGGCTGGACCTTTGTGAAGGGGCTTGATAGCAAAGAGCCTGGTGATTCACGTCTGGAAATCAGCCCATGAAAGCCCCAGGCCCCCTAACCTGCTGCCCTGAAATCCTCTTTAAGCTGGAAATCCAAAGATCCTCTGCAGTCTTCCAAACCCCAGACAAGTGTTTAGCTCAACAAGTGAAGAATGTCGGTCTGTCTGGGGCATGGGGTGCTTCTGGGAACTCTCCCGCGGGGAGTCAGATCAGTAGGAACCACTATTCGTGTGCCTCGGGCTCCTCAGACAGGGAGGGAATGGGTGGTTGCCCAGCATGCCAACAGGCAGAAAGGGGTGCTTTGGCATGTGCTTCAGTGTGTGCGTCCTTCCACCGACACATGCAGACATCTGCCCACCCATCCCGAGAGCTCGCCATCCACTCGTTCCCTCACGGATCCACCCATCATCCTCCCACCCACCCGTCATCCAGCCGTCCTTCCAGCGGTGCATCCAGACCTGCACCCAACAGAAAGAGAAATATTCAAAGAATGGCAACGCGTTACGGGTCACAGTGATCTGATCTACAAGCAGTTCATGGGGACAGTGCAAGACTCGGGAGCCGTGAGTTACGGCCACTTCACGCCAGTGAACAAGACTTCGAGCTCTTGGTTTAAATGTTTTGTCCTCTCTCTCCCCCACTCCAAGTTGTCTTACAGCGTCAGGCAACTCACCTACCCTCCTTTGTCCGTCCATCCATCTACTCTCCAGCCGACATCCAATTAGCCACCCACCTAGGCATTCGAATGTCCATCCATCCGTCCACGGATCTCTCCATCCCCTGGTGAACTCTCCAGCCTATCCATCCATCATCCATCCAGCCTTCCCCCCATTCCCCTACCCAGCCATCCAATCGTCCGTCCATCTACGCATGAACACATCCAACAGCCCGTCCATTCAAACATGCATCCCAATGGCTGTCCATTCATTCACCAATCCATCCATCTGTCATCTCCATCCATTCATCCATCCAAGTATCTAGCCATCTGTTCCTTCCTTCATCCATCCAAACACCTTTTCATCCATCCAATTACCAATCCGCCATCCAATAATCTACCATCGGTCTCTCCAAGCATCCATTCATCCTTGCATCTACTCATCTATCCCTCCCGCGGCCAGACATCCCTCCTCCTATCCACCCGTCCAACAGGGGTGTCTGTGCTGTGCCAACCAGACCACAACCTGGCAGCCCAGGACATAAATCAACGTTGTACGCTTAGAGCAAGACTCTAGGGACCACACTTATAATTAGTGGACCCACAGCCAGATAGACTTGGGAAGAAGAAGACATTGGTGTTTGTGTTGGCTGCTCGGCTGCTTCCTTCCTGGTTGGCACCTGGGGAATGTGGCCGCCTTGGCCACAAAGAGCCACTGAAAAGTGCCAGAAGGCGCTAGGCTTCGGCGGCTCAGCTGGAGACTTGGGAGGAAACTACATCTTTGTGGAAGAAACATAAGCACTGGGTTGGGAGGTCCTGTGCATGCAGAAGTTCTCCAAACCGGGTGGTGCTGGGGGGTGAGGGCTCATGGAAGGGTCATGGGGGGAAGGGCAGACAACAGGTAGACTCTGAGCTGCCCAGTCCATTCTCGGTCCAGTGGCCCTCAAGAGAGTGGGCCCAGCCAGCCAGCCACACCCCAGCGCCCTCCTTCATTCTTTCAGCAGTTGGTCCATTGGGGTCATCCTCTTCTTTCTTAAGCCCCCCTTCTTTGCACATTCCTCCCCTCCCGTCTCTTCTCTTCCATTCCAGGGTCGACCGATCTAAATCCAAGACCCAGGTCTGACCAAACCCAGCTGTCAGATTTCAGCAAATCAGCGTGCTCCCCAGAACCTTAAGGTTTCCATCTGGGAAACGGGACTCCGGGGCTCCGCAGTGGCTGTGTCGGGCACCCTGTGCTTTTCCCTTTGTATTTTAAATGTGTTCTCTTGTAGCATAGACTATAGAAATTCATTTCTTCTCCTTTTTTTCCCCATTTGGGTGCCCAATGGGTTTTGTGGGATGGCTTCCCACTCATGTTGATTCGGGGTCTTTTAGCACAGCTTCCGCCTGAAGGAGCATCCTTCTGGAAGCTGGCTTTTCCTCCTGGAGGCTGACAGCAGACAGGAGAGCAGCCACCACACAAAACGACTGTTTGGCGGTGGCCACAGACCAGGGTGATTTTAGAGCAGCCTGGGCCTTGGACATCCACGCAATGGGACGCAGGGCTTGGCCCCGGGCGCTGCTTTCCGGGTTTCCACTTCTCCTCTTCAGAAGGATGGAGGAGACCCTTGTCGAGAGGTACGATCACGCAGAGAGGTTGTCGCCGCCAGAGAGGCTCTCCTCCATTTGAAAATGGGATTCTGTGCATTTCCCCCGGAGGAACCGTGCACCACCTGCTGAAGTTCTGTGAGGTTGGGAACTGAGTGTTGACGGCGGGCGTGGCTTGACGTTCCTATAGCACCGTGGCTCCTGAGAGGAGGCAGGCCTGGCTGGCGGCCACCCTCTGTGGGACGTTCTGCCCCGTGATCGGCTATCTTAACGCTTATCTGCGATCATCCTAAGAGGCTGTTGGAATTGATGCCTTGGGAAGCAACACCCATGATCTTCTTTCTCTAAAAAGTCGCCGCCAGCCCCTGTCCATTTGTGCTTACTGACACGCAGGGTGGCCATTGTCGAGACCATCGTGTCCACTTGGACGGCGTCCAGCTTTCTTAGAAGCATCCCTTGCCCGTGTTCCACACTTCGGTGATGTCTGGGTGCTGGCAGCTGTTTCGTCTCCTCTTGAGTCCGCCGAGACTTTTGAAAGACAGCTACCTGGCCAGCCCACTGGAAGCGACCCGTCCGTGTGCCCCTAACAAAGAAAGGCACCGCAGCAGACAGCGGGAACGATTGGCCAGTATCTCAGGCAAGAAAAAAGCTGCTGAAGACAGTTGCCGCCATGTAGGGCAGGGACTGACAGGCCCGTCAGCCAGACTCACGGGAGCAGGTGGGACAAATACCATTGTCGGTGTCCGACGGTCTTGGCTGCAAGCAGAGGACCCCAGAAGGCTGCGTTTCATTGACTTTGCCAAGGAGTTTGTTCGACTGGGTGGCTCGTCACAGACTATGGATCGCCGAGCAAAACAGGAACCCCGAACACCTCACTGCGTGTGTGTGCGTGGGACCTGCACGTGGATCAAGAGGCAGCTGTGGGCACAGCCAAGGGGCTACTGCGTGGTTTAAAGTTGGAACGGTGTGCGTCGGAGTTGGGGCCTCTCACCACACTGACTCCGTGTCCGTATGCTGAGAAGCACGCTGGGCAAAAGACGACACGGCATCAGGATCGGAAAGACTCATCAGCAACCTGAGATGTGCATGCCGCGGACCTGGCTTGCTGACAGCAGAGGATGTGGAACCCCTTGTGTTGCCACGACGCCCCCAGACCCCCTGCCCCTGGCCCAAGCACGGTGTCTATTCTCTGTTGTTTCGTACCCAGGCCAAAAGCTGGACAGCATATGAGGCCCAAGAACCAATGCCTTTGAGTGACGGTGTGGGTGGGGGGGAGCCTAGTCAATAGCCCACGGGCTTCCAGGAGAACCAACCGGAAACCACCAGCTGCTCCCTCGGGGAGGAGCAGAGACTATCTCAGCAGGGCCGTTCTACCCTGTCCTGTAGGGCCCCTGGGGGTCAGAATCGATGGCAGAGGCTTACTTCAGTGGGCTTTAAACCCACACTCCCCCAGCCCCCCAGCAAGCACCCTGGACGTGGTTCAAAACCATGAGCCGTCCTGCCAGAGCAGGACCAGGCCATCTCTGCCCAAAAAGGGTCCCTGTCTGGGAAACATGCACAGGGGTGGCTCTACCTGGTCCCTACAGGACTGCTGTGAGTCGGGATGGATTCGCCGGCAGCGTGTTTGCTTTTTCAGTCTGGGGAGCCCCTACATGGCACAAATTATTCAGCCCTTGAATACCGGCCACAAGGCCAGCTGTTCGAATCCACTCAGTAGCTCCTTGAGAGATAGGTCCCAGCCTTCATACCCCACCAGACCCGTTCTGTGCTGCAGAGGTGGGGTCTCTGAGTGAGAACCAACTGATGGAGCTGGCAGCCACAGCCGAGCGGGGGCGGTTCCAAGTCCCTTTCCTCTTTTCCCGCAGGGAGACTACGAGGGTGACAATGTGGAATTCAACGACAGAAAAGTAAGTGGTGTTGGCTGCATGGATGCTCTGCCCGGGCGGGCAGGGGAGGGTCTGGTCACATCCTGCCCCTTTGTCTTCATAGTCTCTGGGGTGCTTGGGGGGGGGGGCTGGGGGAGTGTGGGGTGATGACTTGGCCCTGACCACACCTTCTGGGAGCCATGCTCTGGGCTGTCTCTCTTAGATTCTCGGAAGGAGAGGTCACTGTGGGCATGGGAAGAGAGACGTCAAAGCTGACCCCTCACCACATCCCTTCTTCTCCCCCCAAAATGGTTATCACCCGCATCCTCCCGCATTGCAGTAGTGCTTACCTGGGCCGCTAACTGCAAGGTCAGCAGTTTAAAACCACCAGCCGCCCTGTGGGAGGACGACATGGCTGTCTCCTCCCGTGAAGAGGGACAGTCTCAGAAACCCACAGGGCCGGCTCCGCCCTGTCCTGCAGGGTGCCGTGGTTTGGCGTGGGCTCCGTGGCAGTGAATTGGGTTTGGTTTTCATGAAGGAACCATGGCAGTGTCGGGGGTTGTAGGTGGGGCTGCAAACCACAAAAGTCTATGGTTCGAAACCACCAGCCGCTCCGCGGGGAAAGCCATGGCTGTCTACTGCCATGGACTCACAGCCTCAGGAGCCCACGGCGCGGTTCAGCTCGTCGTGAGTATCGCTGTGAGCCGGCATCATCTCCGTGGCAGTGAGGGTACCTTTGGGTATGTGGGCCCCAGCCGGCTCTTCATCCCCGCTGGCCTCCAGCCTAATCCTGCCTGGTCCTGGGCAGATACGCCCCGCAGCGCTCTGCGGGGGAAACCTGACTTCAGTCTGTGGGGCACAAGCCAGGATTTCTCAAACTTACTTGACCGGGAACCCTTCGCCCTGGGAAAGCCATTGAGTTGGTGTTCCACTTGGAACCTACTTTGAGGAACCCTGGGCTACTTTGAGGTTCTGCCCCCAACTTCTCCCACTCTCCAAAGCCCCAGCCCCTCACTCTCGACTGAGGACCCCTGCCCTAGGGACCCAGGGTCCTACCATGCTCCTCTTGTAAACCCCCCTCCCCTCACAGCCACGGCCCCCTCCTTCCCTGGTCCCACCAGGCCAGCCTCCTGCCCACACCTCCCTTACACGAGCAGGCCTCCGAACCCAGGGTCCAGCCCCGGAACCCCACTTCTGTTTCAACCCCACTTGTTCTGCCCCTGCCCCAGACCCCCTGCTGGTGAGGGAGCTCTTCCCCGTCAACCACAGTGGGGACCCCAGTCCCGCCCGGAGACCAGGACCCGAGACCTCGAATCGTTCTTCAAGCCAACACCCACCCCTCCTCCCACACACGAGCCGAACTTTTAAACCTTTGGCACTTGAACTAACTCGCATGCTCGGGAATTTAGCTGCAGATGCTATCGGACCCAGCACAAATGACATATTTGGTTATTTTTAGTATAACAGCGGGCATTCTCCAGGGACCCTGTGACTTGTAGAAAGTCCCCGTTCAATCCCATTTGAGAAGCGGCGTCCCCTCCCCAGGTCTGCCCTGACCCCCAACCTGCCTGGACCCACTCTGACTTCACAGTCCAGCCCCCTCTGCACCCCCTTGCCACTAACCAATGCCCTCTGCCCTCACCCCAGCCCCTCACCTCCAGCCTCACTTCTCTCTCAAGGTCACCTGGGGGTCTCACTGAGCACTCATTCAGGGACTCAAGCCGAGCCATGCAGTCAATGCCCACCTGTAGCAATCCCATAAGGCAGGCTAGAGCTGGCCCTGTGGGCTTCCAAGACTGCAACTCCCTGCGGGAGTAGAAAGCTCCCTCTTTCTCCTGCATCCAGGGATTAGTCTAGTTTTAGCAACCAGCAGGGATCATCAGGGCTGGCCCATAGGGGATAGTCAAGGAGGGTGGGTAGAAGGAAAAACTGGATGGATGAATGGATGGAAGGAAGGAAGGATGCTTGGATGGATGGAAGATAAGGTTGGATGAAAGGAAGATATGGATGGATGGATGGATGGATGGATGGATGGATGGATGGATGGATCGAAGATATGGATGGATGGAAGATAAGGATGGATGGATGGATGGATAGAAGATATGGATGGATGGATGGATGGATGGATGGATGGGTGGAAGGAAGGAAGAGGAGTGGATGGATGGGTGGTCAATGGCAGATGGTGAGTGATAGGTTGATGGGTGATGATGGGTAGGTGGGTGAGTGGAAAGATGGGGGGATGACAGATGGGAGTAGATGAATACCAGATCAGGGAAAGGAGGGAGAGGAGAAGGAATGACTGAGCGAGTGCATGGGTACATGATGAGAAAGAAGGATGCGTGGGTGGAAGGACAGAAGAATGGATGGGTGGGTGGGTGGGTAGGATGAATGGAGGGTGCATGAGTAGAGGGATGGACGGATGAGGGATAGGAGTGAACAGCAAGAAGAATGAGGAAAGGGAGGCGGGAAGACGGGGTGCGGGCACATGGCCTGACTCAGCCTTGGTGAGCATCTCTCGAGGTGGCCCCACCCTAAGCCACCTGGCTCTGTGTGTTGTGTCTTCCCAGTAACAGCACCTGAGACTTCCCCTCCTGCCACATCAGGTGTCTGTCCCCATCCACCTCCTAGGACAGAGGGGTAGGCACAGCCAAGGACATGTCCCCGTGCTGTGCCAGAGGGGCAGGGGCAGGCAGGAATGCAGCGTGGGAGGAAGGCCTGGCTGAGGCGGATCATCAAATCCTGGCATGGGGGCGGGGCCTGGGACTTCCTTGTCTGGTCCATGGGCAAGTTTAGAGCTGCCCAGAAGGGCACCTTGCCGAGGCATTTGGGGAAACTATTCAGAAAGTGCTCTGTTGGGCGGTTGTGAATCCTTCCTACCAGGGCTCCAGAGGGTGGGACAGCTCACCGGGAGGGGGGCCTGACTGCAGGTGGGGAGGCTGCTGGCACCTAGGGCAGAGCTGAGAGCTGCATGGTCCCTGGCCTGTCATTCATGCACTCACCCGTGCAGTCATTAATCCAGTCCTTACTCACTGGAAGCACTGTCCACCCCAGCCTCTGTCGGGGTGCTGGGGGGAGCGTGGACCTGGCTCACCTGGCCCCCTGGCTCCTCCATTGTGTAATGCAGTGGGGAGGAAGGCTTAGGAATGGTGTCTGAACAGATAGGGCCTATAGGGCAGGGAGGAGGCAATGGTCAGAGACCAGGGGCCCCAAGGAGATTGGAGCTGGAGAGCTACAACCAGGAGCTGGAACCCCCATGGGCAGGGCTCCCAGACCAGCAGGCAGAGCACAAGGCTTGTTCCCCGGCGGGGCTGGCTTCCCGGAGCAGGTGTGCTTTTCCAAGAGTCTTCCCTACTTCCCGGCCACCTATGCACTTGTGTGAACACAGGGCACTTCCAGCCTCTGGGATGCTGTCTCCCCAAGCAGCAGAGGGGCCTGAGGTTAGAGCAGATGTTAGCCTGGGTCCCCATCAGCCCCCCGCCCGACCCCCAGCTTGTCTCAGCTTCCCTGGTGGTTATTTGTTGTCGAGTGGGACCTGCCTCCTGGCGATTGTGTGTGTGTGTGTGTGTGTGTGTGTAGCAGACCTGCACCCGGGTTATCCATGGCTGGGTTTGGGAAGCAGGTCACCAGGCCTTTCTTCCGAGGTTCCTCTGGAAGGGTTTGAACTGCCCACCTTCTGACCTTAGCACCCCATCCCCTATAGCTTGATGGGCACCCTCTGTATCCGAGAGAGTTTTAAAAAGTTGGTGGAATTACGGAATTGGAAGAGAAAGGCCGGTAAAGGCCCCTCTGCTCCACTCCCTCTGGGCTCCCGCCTTTTTTTTTTTTAAGATCATTTTATTGAGGGATTTTACAACTCTTATAACAATTCTTACATCAATTGTATCAAGCATATTTGTACATGTGTTGCCATCATTATTCTCTAAACATTTACTTTCTATTTGAGCCCTTGGTATCAGCTCCTCTTTTTTCCCTCCCTTCCCCCTCCCACCTTCATGACCCCTTGATAAATTATAAATTGTTATTATTTTCATATCTTACACTGACTGCTGTCTCCCTTCACCCACGTTTCTGTTGTTCATCCCCCTGGGGTGGGGTAGGGGGTTAATGCATTGATCATTGTGATTGGTTCCCCCTTCCTCCCCTCCTCTCCACACCTTCCCCCTGCCCTCCTGGTATCGCTACTCCTTTTTAAATCAGTGGGTGATCTGATGCTGCTGCTCTTTCTAGGGGCCACTGAGAGCCCTCCCCCCCGCTGCCCCCTGCCCTGGCCCTCCTCCAAGGGGTGGCAATGTCTCCAAGTATCTGCTGCCTCCCAGGCCAGCAGGGAGACCTTGACCAGGTGTCCAGCCCTCTGACCAGCACTTTCTCTGTAGTGCCCCCTGGGCTGATGGAGGTCCCGCCATGGGTCTGACCCAGGCAGCCACAGAGAGGGGCCAGCCTGGGAGCTCAGGTCCCG
>NW_022111317.1:1509306-1510551 GCF_000313985.2 Echinops telfairi | reverse complement strand
TCCCTAATGAACCCTTGATAATTTTTTTTTCCTGTCTTATACTGTCTGATGTCTCCCTTCACCCACTTTTCTGTTGTCCGTTCCCCAGGGAGGGGGCTATATGTAGATCATTGTGATAAGTTCTCCCTTTCTCCCCCACCTTCCTCTTACCCTCCTGGTATCTCTACTCTCATTATTGGTCCTGAGGGGTTTATCTGTCCTGGATTCCCTGTGTTTCTAGCTCTGATTTGTACCAGTGTACATGCTCTGGTCTAGCTGGATTTGTAAAGTAGAATTAGGGTCATGATCATGGCAGGGAGGAAGCATTAAAGAACTAGAGGAAAGTTGTATGTTTCATCGGTGCTACACTGCACCGAGACTGGCTCTCTGCTCTCCGCGACCCTTCTGTAAGGGGATGTCCAGTTGCCTACAGATGGGATTTGGGTCATCACTCTACACTCCCCCTCATTCACAATGATATGATTTTTTGTTGTTTGATGCCTGATACCTGATCCCATTGAAACCTCGTGATCACACAGGCTGGTGTGCTTCTCCCATGTGGACTTTGTTGCTTCTCAGCTAGATGGCCGCTTGTTTACCTTCAAGCCTTTCAGACCCCAGAGGCTGTATCTGTTGACAGCCGCCCCAGTTCCTAAAGGGCAGTTGCTCCATGTGTTGAGACAAGCTCGCCCCCGCATGTGGGGCCTTTGGAATAAGACCCCAGCACTCCTCCCCAGAGCCCCTGCCCTTGCAGCATGGAGGGAGGGAGCTGTGGGCCTCACCATGGGATTCAGGTTGGGAAAGCATTCATTACCCGAACTCTCCTGCACCTTGCCCAGCTGCCCAGCGCTGCGCTTCCTCGAACTCCCCGTGTGTCTCTACAAGCCTGGCACACTTGAGCCACCAAGCCAACCCATTGATGTCCCAACTCAAAGCCGGGAGATCACGGGTGGGTGTGGATTGTCTTCGTCTCACCAAGGGCTGTAATCAGACGGCCCATCGAGCCAGACAGACAGCCAGGGTGCTGTCTTCACACCCCATGAGGCCTGTCTGCATTTCCTCGCTGCCATTTCTCTGCCCAGAGCCCAGGTGGGGGGCCCCTGCTTCCCGCCACCACCATCAGTGGTGTGCAGAGGTCCGAGGGGCTGGGCAGCCCAGGTGGAGAAACCTGGCTCTGCTGGCAACGATGGCAGCGGGTGGAAGCACACCGCGGGGAGCTCCCGGTGCCAGCATTTCTTTGGGGGGGGGTCCTTATTACCCATAGTA
>NW_022111317.1:1496324-1508134 GCF_000313985.2 Echinops telfairi | reverse complement strand
TGGATGGATGGATGATGGGTGGATGGGTGGGTAGATAGATGGATGGATGATGGGTGGATGGATGGATGAATGATGGGTGGGTGAATGGGTGGATGGATGACTCTGTTAGGGGTTGAGTCCATCCCTTCATCAGCATCCCCAGAGCATGGCTCTGTGTTCTTGGGAACAAATACAGAGTGTTATATTCCCACCTTTTTCTCTGCCCTAGCTCCTGTACGAAGAGTGGGCGAGTTACGGCGTCTTCTATAAATACCAGCCCATTGACCTGGTCAGGTAAGGGAGAGGGTGTGTTAGGGGGACTGGCTGGCTCCAGGCAAAGGCTGTGGGAAACAAGTATGCAGTTAGATTTCAGTCCGATGACAGTCCCTGTGTGTCTCGACAGTACCTGGGACCAGTTCAAACTTGAAGGAAAGTTTGAGAGCTGTGTGCAGAGTCCAAGGGCTCCCTGCAGGCCTGCCAGTCTGGGCTCCCATCGGTTTATGCAATTTATTCAAATGGGCCCAGAGCGGGGCTCGTCTCCTTCAGGCTCACCACCTCTCCTCTACTGGCCGCCTGGTCTGGCCCAGCCAGCTGGCATGTGGCTGTCTCACCCGTGCTATTCAGGAGAGAAAAAACTCCTTCGAAATGTGGAGGAATTGCCTCCGTGGGCCGTGTATCCTTCCCCATGGGTACCTGTATCTTCACTGGGGGAGGACAGTGGGAAGAGCCGGGGTGGGGACACGTGGGGACTTGCCGACCACAGCTTGGCCCACGAGCCATTTAAGATCATCAAGGTGCCAGACTGCAGAGCAGGGAGATTGATTTTCTTGGCACCTCCGTGCCGAGTTCATCCTCGGGCTTAGACTCAGAGAGATCCAGACGGTCCCACCCATAGAGGTGCCTCAGCCACCCCCACCCCAGCCCCGAGCCGTCACACATGAACCTGCCCTTTCCTTTCTGGGCAGAGATGAGAAGGGGGCAGACTTGGCAAAAAAGCAAAGCAGGCTGCCAGCCATGATGGACCCTCCCCGAGCCCCTCTCTGCTTCCGGGGCACAAGGACCAGCGGTGGCCCTGGTTTGCGGTGGCCCTGGTTTGCGGTGGCCCTTGCTGGGGGGTGGGGGGTGAGGAAGATGAGATGTGTCCCCTTCCCCCCCATTGGGTGGACTGAGTGTGAGCCAGTCTTTCTGCTTGGCCTTCCTCCCGCGGCACAGGAAGTATTTCGGCGAGAAGATCGGACTGTACTTCGCCTGGCTGGGCGTCTACACGCAGATGCTCATCCCTGCCTCGGTGGTCGGTGTCATCGTCTTCCTCTACGGCTGCGCCACGGTGGACGACAACATCCCCAGGTAGGCGCCGGGGCCAGCCGCCCCCTCCCCCCACCAGATTGTGCCCGCCACCTGTCAAAGAGCCCCCTCCTCCCCCCACCACCACTGCTGTGGCAGCAGGAATCTGGCTTCTGCATCAGGCCCCAGTGTGGTGGCACGTGCCGGGCCTCAGGCTGCAAAGACACCAGGCACACGGTCTAAAGGCCTGGCAACCTCCTGAGGTGCGATCGACCAAGGATGAGCTTTACTCTCTGCCCTGTTTTCTCTTTGGGGGGATATTTCCCTTCCCTTTCGATTTTTAGGGAGCAAGACGGGTTTGCAGTCCCGTAAACAGTTACACCTTCAGAAACGCAGCACAGGGGCAGTTCTACCCCATCCTATAAGCTCGCTCTGAGGCGGCATCAGCTCCATGGCGGTGAGTGGGTTTCATTTTCAGGACCCCTGGTGGTGTAGCGGTTATGCATTAGGCTGCAAGGTCACCAGTTTGAAACCATCAATCGCTCTGTGGGAGATTCCTACTGACAGCAATCCTGCAAGACAGAACAGAACTGCCCCTGGGTGCTTCCAAGACTGCCACTCTTTACAGGAGTAGAAAGTGACCCTGTAGGACAGGGTGGAACTGCCCCTGTGGGTTTCTGAGATGGTTACTCTTTAGGGGAGTAGAGAGCCTCCTCTTTCTCCCGGGAAGCGGCTGGTGGTTTCAAACTGCAGACCTTGAGATGAGCAGCCCTGATGTGTCACACATGACGTCACCAGGGCTCCTGATGTGGAGCAAAGTCGGCAGGAATTGTGGAATGGAGAATGGATTTATTCTGTCAGCCTTCCCCTGACTCACAGTCAAGGGCTTTAAGATGGAAAGACCGGCCTTGGGGACACAGTTCTCTCTCTCTCTCACACACACACACACACACACACACACACACACACACACGGGGGTTGTCAGGAGACAGAGTCTACTCGATGGCAGGTGGTTTGGGGTACTAGATGCAGGACACCCTGACCTTTGAGTGGAGAGCTGATGCTGTTTGCAGAGGCAGACATCAGGTATGGGGTACTCATACAAGAAGGCCAGCGGCACCCCTGCCTGCTCCCCCAAATATCAACCAGGTCATGAGGCAGATAGGGGCACTCTGAGGTCTCCTCCCTCTCCACGGGCCACCCTGACTCTGGGGACCCCAAGTGGGCCAGAGTACAAATGGGCTCCGGGCAGGGCGGGTAGGGGTTTGGGGGGTCAATGCCCAGGCCTTTCTTCCGAGCTTCTGGGAAGTCTTGAACCCCTAACTTCCCCTGCCATCAAGTCAATTCTGACCCATAGCAACCCCACAGCACAGGACGGGAGTTTCTGAGGCTGGCAGTCTTTACTGGAGCAGACGGACTTGACTTTGGCCCCAAGAAGCCACTGTTCGGTTTGAACCCCCCAGCTAACTATTAGCCACAGTTACCTGGCAGTGTCTTAGCCCTCCTTACCCCACAACAAACACACAAACTCACTTTCATTAGCACGGGCCCTGGGCGGGTCTGAGACTGTCACTCGTGATGAGAGTAGAGAGCCCTGTGCTTCTCCCGAAGAGCGGTTGAGGGTTTTGAACTGCTAACCTTGCAGTTAGCAGCCCCACGTGTAAACCACTAGGCCACTGGGGCTCCCCTTACCCAAGGACATCCCAGAAAGCCAAACTCAGGGCCCTGGAGTCGATCCCGACGCATGCTCACCTTAGAGAGCAGGGCAGGACTGGCCTGTGCATTTCTGAGACGGTAGCTCTTTATGGGAGGAGAAAGCCCTATGTTTCCGCCATGGGCCCACTGCTGGTTTCAAACTGTGCACCTGGCCATCAGCAGTCCGGTGCGTAGCCACTATGCCACCAGGTGCCCTTGCCAGGAGTATAGTGGTCTCCCAGTCCTTTGCCTTTCCCATCTGAGAGGAACAGACCCCAACCTCCGATGGGGCTGCCAGGCCCATGGGCAAAAGTGTGTGGGCCGAGTCCTCTCACCCCAAATCGGGGACTGCAAGCCGGCCCCACCCTCCAGAGGCCCCGCTCTGCTTCTCGCTGCTCGCTCTGGCCTGCGTCTCTGAAGCTGGGCTCTGTGGCTCAGGGAGATGGGCCCCCCCAGTCCCGGCTGGCTCACCCTGTGAGGATCCCTCACCCCGTGGGCAAGCTGACTGAACACCAGCGAGCAGCCCCGCTGGGCCAACCCCGGTCATGGGGCACACAGAGCGTGGTCATCAGTGACTCACACCTCAAATATGCCATCCACTTTCAGTCCAGACCTTCACGGGGCGGCGATGGGGTGAGCAGGCAGGAGGAAGCCTGTCCCTCTGTCTGCAGGGACGGCGTGTGCCGTCACCCCACACCCTGGGTTGGACTGTGGGGGCGGTGACTGTGTCTGCCCGGGGATTTTACCGGCGGTTTTGGCGATCCTGTGTGTGCCGAGTGACCCGCTCCGTACAGTCCCCAGGGGCTTTACGATCGGAGGGCTGCCACTCGCTTCCAAGGTGCCTGTGTGCGTGTGAACGGCTCCACTGGCTGCTGAGGAACCTGGCACTTAGGGGTGTGTGCCCTCAGGGGGACGGCAGGGGAGACTTGACATCCCCACCAGGGGGGCTTGGGGGCGGGGTGGGGGGTCTCCCATCTGCCTTCCTCCTCCCTGGGTGCCAGGCCGTGTCATCTAGAGAAACAAAGCCGTGGCATGTGTGTAAGAAAGAGCTGTGTCCCAAGGTGCAGTTTCACCTCCAGAAGGTGTCCCAGCCCAGCGGGACTCAAGTCCGTGTGTCTGAGGCTAGCAAGAGCTGCTTCAGACTCCGTAGCGGCAGGCCACTGATGCAGAAAGGTGAAGCAGGGTGCAGAGAAAGCCCAGGCCCGTGGGGGCAGAGGTGATGGACCCAGGCCAGTGGGAGCACAGCAGGACACTGGCAGCGCCCAGGACAGTGGTCCACATGAAACCGCCCCTGGAGGCAGGGAGGCAAAGGGCAAGAGCGCTCAGGTCAGGTCCCTTCCGGGTCTCGCTCTAGACAGAGGGCCACACCCCAGGGAGGTGTCATCAGGCGGCAGCTTGCTAGATAGGTTGCTTCACCCACCTTGACCAAACCCCAACCAAACCCACCACATGGAGGCGATGCCAACTCACGGCGACCCTACCGGACAGGGCAGAACCACACCTGCCGGTTTCTGAGACGGTCACTCTTTAAAATCAAATCGAAATGACGGCCATCGAGTCCATGCCAACTCACAGGGGCCCTAGAGGACAGGGCAGAAGTGCCCCTGTGGGCTTCCCAGTCGAACTCTGTACAGGAATAGGAAGCCTCATCCTTCTCCCAAAGGGCAGCTAGTGGTTTCGAGCTGCTGATCTTGCGGTAACCACTGTGCCACCAGGGCTCCTTGATGCTGGGTGAGGAGCTCAGCCTGCCCTGGGGGTGGACGCCCAGGAAAGGGCCCTCGGAGGCCCTCAAGGGCCAACTTCATCACGTGTCCTCGGAGAACCCAGCTGCCCTTGGGGTTCGCCATGGCCAGTCAGAGCCCACCAGAGCCTGTGCTGCTGCCCTGCCTCGTGCCCTCTGACAGAGGTAGGGGGACTGGGGGCTGTGTCCTTTGGAGTCGACTGTGTCAGAGGTTGTCAGGGAGCCAGGGCCTCTGCAGGGTGCTACCTGCCCCTCCCATCCTCTCAGAAACAGCCCCTCCTCCCCAGGTGGATGAGGGGAGGCGGGAGGAAGAGGGTTTGCTCTGGCAAGAATAGCCTTTTGTCTGCTCCTGGTGTTTGTCCTGGATGCCAGGGCCCACTGGCACCATGAACCCCAGACATGCCCTGAGGTCCCCAGCCCTCCCTGGGCCCAAACCCACCGCTTAGGGCTCTAGGCCCCCGCCCCCAACCTGGACCGCAGACCAGGTAACCCAGGAGAGGGTCTCAGTCATAGGCAGCTGGGGGTGTCAGCACCCTGTCACTCACACAGTCCTCTCTCCTCCCTAGAGAGACACCCCCCACCCCCTGAGAGAGGGAAGTCAGCAGGAAGAGACGCCCCAATCAGCCAGCTCCGGACAGGGCTCTCTGTCCACTCTCAAGATGGTGAGGGGCTTGGTTCTGTGTGTGGACAGTAGCCGTGGGCCCACCCACCAGGCCCGCACCCCAAGGCTTCCCGCACACTAGCTAGTTTAACCCCCGATGGCCCCATGGCATATGCACAGCCACCTTGGGTCTCCACCCCCATTCTACAGATGGGAACACCGAGGCCCAGGGGTGCACAAGTAGCTAACACTGAAGCTGAGCCCTGAACCCAGAGCCGGCTGGCTCCACGGTCCACATTCCCCTAGTCCCGCTTCCCCGCGCTCCCCAGGGAGCAGGGGGGAGGAGGCACCGTGCCTAATCTGTCCATTTGCCAGCCCCACATGGTCCCTGGCCTGGCCTCAGCATACACACAGCCCTGTTAGGAAGCACTTGCCCTCTGTAACTGGAAGCAGAGAACAGGCAGGATGTTCACAATAGCAGGGGGTGGGATGGGGGGTTAGGGGGCGGGGGATGGGGGGGTTGGGTGGGCGGGATGCAGGAGGGGCATAGAGTGCCTTTCAGCCAAGGTTCCTGATGCCAAGGGCCCTGGGGCAGGCATGGGGACGGTGGGGGGCGGGATGACGGGTGTTACATGTATCCAGAAATTACACAAAGAAAGCATTCAAGCCTGCTGCCTTCTTCCCAAGGCCCCGCTGGCCTGCGTGTCTGTCTGTCTGTCTGTCTGTCTGCGGCAGAAGGAAGCGAGGCTGGGTCAGCTGGGGCCCAGCTCGTAGCTCAGGTGACTTCGTCCTGGTCCCTCTCATGGAAGGGAGAGAAACGGAGGCCCACTCCGGAATCACAGAGGCAGAAATCACCAAGCGGGGACCCAACGGGGCTGCCCTGGCCTCTGGGCAGTGGATGAGGGCAATCCAGGGCATAGGCACTTTGAAGGGCCAGAGGAGCGGGTTCCAATCCTGCTGGGCTGTGTGGCATCAGGGAAGGGATTTGCCTTCTCTGAGCCCATGTCCATGGCAGTGCAAAGCCATTGTCCCCAGTGCAGGCCAGTAACCTGGCTGCTGTGTAGTGGTTCCGCATCCGGCTGCTAACCACCAGGTCGGCAATTCAGTACCAGCAGCCATGCTGAAGGAGAAAGGCAAGGCTTTCTACTCCTATAAGAAGTTTCACAGCAAAGAAGCACACCAGCCTGTGTGACCACGAGCTGTCAAAGGGATCAGGTATCAAGCATCAAAGAACAAAAAATCATATCATTGTAAATGTGGGTGAGTGCAGAGTGAAGACTCAAAGCCCATCAGTAGGCAACTGGACACCCCCTTACTGAAGGGTTGTGGGGAGGAGATGAGCCCGTCAGAGCGCAGGGTAGCAAGGATGAAACACATAACTTTCCTCTAGTTCTTAAATGCTTCCCCCCTCCCCCCAACTATCACGATCCCAATTCTACCTTACAAATCTGGCTAGACCAGAGGATGTACATTGGTACAGATAGCAACTGGAAACACAGGGAATCCAGGACAGATGACTCCTTCGGACAGTGGGGAGAGTGGCGATGCCTGGAGGGTGGAGGGAATGTGGGGTAGAAAGGGAGAACCGACTACAAGAATCTACATATAGCCTCCTCCCTGAGGGATGGACAGCAGAGAAAGGGTGGGAGAGTCATCAGACAGTGTAACATATGACAAAATAATAATAATTTGTGAATTATGAAGGGTTCATAAGGGAGGGGAAGAGGGGAGGGAGGGGGAAACGAGCAGCCCATATCAAGGGCTCAGGTGGAAGGCAAGTGTTTTGAGAATGATGACGGCAACAATCGTACATATGTGCTCGACACAATGGATGGATGCATGGATTGTGATGGGAATTGTACGAGCCCCCAATAAAGTGATTTTTAAAAAATAGTTGCACAGCCTAAGTGATCACGAGGTATCGACAGGGTCAGGTATAAGGCATCAAAAAATCACATCATTGTGAATAAGGGGGAGTGCGAAGTGGAGACCCAAAGCCCTCTGTAGCCAACTGGACACCCCTTTACAGAAGGCTCACGGGGAGGAGGCGAGCCTGTCAGGGTGCAGTATAGCAATTGATGAAACATACAACTTTCCTCTAGTTCTTAAATGCTTCCTCCCCTCACCCATCATGATCCCAATTCTACCTAACAAATCCGGCTAGACCAGAGCATGTACATGGGTGCAGATAAGAGCTGGAAACACAGGGAATCCAGGACAGATAAACCCCTCAGGAACAGTATTAGCCAATATTAGCCATACCAAGTCATACCAAGAGAGGAAAGGGAAGGAAGGAGATAGAGGGAACCGATCACAATGATCTACTATAATCCCCTCCCAGGAAGATGAACAAAAGAAAAATGGGTGAAGGGAGACATCAGTCAGTGTAAGACAGGGGTGCTCATACTTTTTCAGCATGCAAGCTGCTTATAAAATGATCAAGTGAAAATGCTCTACCAACTATAAAAATGCAAAATATATTTAGTTACTTATTATATTTATTCATAAATGCATTGAGACTTCTTCATATGTCCAATGTATGTTTATGTACCTGGCATAACTGCATGCATCCATACTGCACAAGACAACACAATTAACAATGTACATTTTTTGTCATTTCCTGAGTTTACTCTGATGACTTGCACGGAATGGAATGAGCCAGGGATGCATAGTCCGGACAGTAGCTGCTGACAGCCCTCCCCAAGCACACTTCCGAATGACCATCAGTCATGGGGGAACGGAACTTGGACTTAGTGATCTTTACGTGGGAAAAGCTGACTCACGTAAATAAGCAGAGCCGAAGAATGCGGTCAAGGAGGCAGCACATGTTCTCACGTTTGGGTGCTTTCCCTCTGCGAGTAGGTTCCAGAACTGTCCATGCGCTCTGGGCTTCAGCTGAATGTCAGAGTGCAGTGTCAGAATCTCCCGTTCCGTAGGAAAGTGATACGTCTTTGTCTTCTCACTTGGTCCAGCTCCCCCACTCGTTTTAATACCCTTTCTTACGTTTAAGAAAAAAAAAAAAACAAGGCCTAAAAATTGGCGATAACTTAGCTTGTCGGTTTTGCTGCACTTAGCACAGTTGTTCGCGCATGCGTGTGACACCTACGATTGCATCTGATTGGCTGCGCTGTATATCAGTTAAGTGACAGGATTGATGATAGGCTGGCATCTATTTTTTTTAATGCTGTGCGATCTCCCCACACTACATTTGTGATCGACTTAGTAGATCGCAGTCAATGTATTGAGCACCCCTCGTGTAAGACATGAAAAAAATAATTATTAAATTATCAAGGGTTCGTGAGGGAGGGAGGTTGGGGGAGAGAGGGGAAAAATGAGAGACTGATATCAAAGCCTCAAGTAGAAAGAAAATGTTTTGAAAATGATGATGGCAACAAATGTATCCATGTGTTCGACACAATGGATTGTGATAAGAGTTGTACAAGCCCCCAATAAGATGATTTAAAAACAAACAAACAAGAAGTTGCAGTCTTGGAAACTTACAGGGGCAGTCCTGCCGTATGGGTTCCGGAGAGTATAGCCCTGCATGGGAGTAGAAAGCCTCATCTTTCTCCAGAGCAGCGGCTGGTGGTTGTTGAACTGCTGACCTGCTGCTAGCCACCCAACTCAGCGCCCAGGACCCCGCCAAGTCTCCTAGACTAATCCTGTTCTTTAACATAACGCAGAATGCCCATCCCCAGATGGGATTGTAACCAGCCCAAAAACAGAAAGCAAGCTTTTCTATTGAGTGGAGTCAGGTCAGAGCGACCCCCTAGGACGGAGCAGGATTGCCCCTGTGTGTTACTGAGGCTGTAAGTCTTTACCGGAGTAGAAACCTCGTCTTTCTCCTGCAGAGCACCCAGTAGGTTCAAACCACAGACCTTGCAGTTAGCAGCTCAATGCTTAGCCCACTGTGCCGCACCAGAACCATGCCATTGCTGCCGTGTCCATGCTGGTGCACCAGCAGGCAGAGTCAAACTTCTCCCTGTAAGCCGCAGAGAGCGGCTGTCCTCATCTTCCTCTGGCTCAGTGGGGGTTTGAACCACCCACCTTGCATCTGGACACCAAAGCCACAGTGCTACCAAGGCTCCTCTCATCACAAGTATCCAGGTTGGGGTTTACAACACATCATCTCATGAGGGGCAGGCACCAGCAGAGGCCGTGGAAGCAGCTGCCCCCGTGTCCCCACCACCACCAGAAGAGGACGCTATCTCCCAACAGCACTGGTGGCTTCTGGGATGGGCTGTTCAAAAAAGCAGGGCACCTTGTTCAACTCAGAGAGAGGGTGCCGACAGGGTATGAAGCCAAACCTGGGCCCTGGGTCACCTGTGGGCCAGGATGGAGAGGGAGGGGCCTGGGCTCTGGCTGGCACGACTGTCCGAGACAGGGACCCAGGAGACACGGGGAAGGCTGGCCCGGGACTCATGTGTGCCCGCCTCTCTTTCAGCATGGAGATGTGTGACCAGAGGTACAACATCACCATGTGTCCCCTGTGTGACAAGACCTGCAGCTACTGGAAGATGAGCTCAGCATGTGCCACCGCCCGGGCCAGCCACCTCTTCGACAACCCGGCCACTGTGTTCTTCTCGGTCTTCACGGCCCTCTGGGGTAAGCAGCACCTGCCGCCCAGCTCAGTGACGGCCGCTCGGGGCCAGTGCCCACCTTCCTCCTCTCTGCAGGCAGAGCTCTCTGGGGAGGCCAACAGCACGGGACTGGCCCCCACTTTGGCTGCAGGGCACTGGGGTCTGGTGGAGGCTGGCCTGGCCCAATAGCCCAGCATGGGATGATCTGCATTGGAAGGTGTGGTGGGCTGAGAGCAGGGCAGGCCAGGGTTAGGGTCACCCCTCGGGGTACTGGCCCGGCCACCGTCTCTCAGACCCTGCAAGTGTGCAAGCCCATTTCGACAGGTAAGTGGGGGTCCGCCTCCATCTCCCCGCTGTAGTCCGGTAGCTGCACAATCCTGGGCTCGTGAAAACATCACTCCGGTCTGTCCCAGCCACGACGATTGGTGGTCTCCCTGTGTCTACGCATCCTGCTTCCTCATCAGGGCGCCAGACACTCACTGGGGCCTGCCCCCATCTCAGAAGGAGTCCTGGGGGGGGGCTCTTGGATTCACGCTTGACTGCAAGCGGGGAGGGTGGGAGATGGAAACACCAGCTGCGCTGGAGAAGGGCCTGGAGACCGATTCCTGGACAGATGCGAACCGGGGGAGGGCGGATCCCAAGTCCTCCTCTACAAGTGTGGAACCCTGCCCATCTCTGCACAGGGATGACTAGAAGGGGCAAGGGGGGGAAACTTAGGCTGAGGGAGACCCCTCGGAACCCCTTTCTGCAGCCAGCCTCCTGCATGTAAGACCGTTTGTGGGCACACACTCTTCCCCTGAGCCTCCACTGCTCTGTCTCTGATTACAAGGGCATGCTCCATAAGGGACTGTCCCAGGATGCTGAGCCACCAGGGAGGAGAAACCAGACCCTCCAAGCAGAGCAGGCCCTCGGGGAAGGCCCTGGGAAAAGAAGCGGGCTAGGGGGTAGGAACCAGGTTCCGTTCTGGCACGAAAAGCCGGCTGCCTCGCAGAGTCCAGAAAATCAAGGACGCAAGGAAATACTGTGCCCAAGGGGCTCATGGTCGCCGCAAGCCGCAGCGGCCACTGGCCTCAGCAGAAGACTGGAACCATGGCTGGACCCCTGGTGGGGCCTCAGCAGAAGGGCCCAGACAGAGGGGTGGAGAAAGGTGGGACAGGCTTCCTGGTCTGACGGAGACTGGCGGATCCCCAAGGCTGGGATCCATAGACACCCTTCCCACCTAGAAGGGAACCCCCAGGATCATTTTTAACCAAACCACAGCCAGGCCCATGGCAGAGTGGCTACTCATTAAGCTGCAAGGTCAGCGGTTTGAAACCACCAGCCGCTCTAGGGGAGAGAGACGAGGCTCTCTGCTCCCATGAAGAGTTACAGTCTCAAAAGCTCCCGGGGCAGCTCCCCCCTGTCCTACAGGGTTGCCATGCATTAACTTCCATTCCGTTCGGTGGCTGGGAGTTTGGGTTTGAGTTTTGAGCACCCATGAGGCACACGCTGCTCTGAGGAGCAAGCAGGCACGCAGACCAAAGGACAGCCTCTGCCCCAAGCCAAGGTCAGGCGACCGGAAAGAAGGTTGAATGGAAGTGGGGGCCTAGGGAGGAAACAGGGGGCTGCCGTCAGGGTCACTAAACCCAATGTGTAGAACTTGTTGAATGGAAAACAAACTGGCGCGGTAAACTGCCACCCAAACACACAATAAAATAGTTTTTAAAAAGCACCCGTCAAGAGTTGCCATCAGGTGCCCTGGGCCTCAGGACTGTGTTCTCTGGGCCTGCAGTGGCTGAGGGCTGAGAAGGAGGCCCCAGGCCTTTCTTCCGGGGCTCCGTTGGGGTCCAGGCTCTATCCCAGGGTCTTTGGTGTGCTCGCTTGTTTGTTTGACGGCGACTCTTCCAACATCTCCCTTCGTACGTGAGCGAGCTGGTGTGTCAGCCTAGGC
>NW_022111317.1:1492345-1495458 GCF_000313985.2 Echinops telfairi | reverse complement strand
GGGAGCAGCCCTCCACTTAGCCCACCAGAGCACCCGTCTCCCTCTGTGGGGGACACCTATGTGGCATGCTTGCAATTCACGAGGCCAGTCCCCGTCCGGCTCAGCCTACACGCCTTCCTTGGAGGAAACGCAGTTAGTTCTACGTGAAGGAAGGTGTTTTAAAGGTTACAAAGCAGGAAGGGAAAGATACACTCCACTGCCCACCCCTCTTCCAGGCGGGCCCTCCTGCCTGCTCGCTGCCAGCCATAATTAGCAGAGGTTCCCCCCTGTGGTTTCACCCTTGTTCTCAGTCCCTTATTCAATTACTTGCTCTTTCCTCCGGGCCTGACGGCTGCCGTCTTTTCTACATAAGGTGCCCTTGCTGTTTCTTAATCGCTGGTTCACGTTTCTGCTCTTGAGGGTCCGGGGCTCAGCCCAAACCTGGTACTGTCTGGCAGCGGTGAGCCTGGGTGTCTCTGGACACTGGCTGTGTGTCTCCCCCCACCACCACCACCCCGCTGCCACCCTGTCATCACCAGCCTGCCGTCCTCACGGGGACCTCCCTGCAGTCAGGGCCCATGCTTGCCTGGAATTGAGGGCGTTCTGGAGCTTTAACTACGGGGGTCCCAGGAGGCAGCCGCGGGCCCACTTAGCTATTCAGAGGATTAATTTTCTGAAATCACAATCGTCGTCATGATGGGGTTTAGCTGCCTGCCAGTTTCCCACGAACAAAGGAGGCATTAGATTGGAGCCGGAGACAAGGCACAGGGAGAGGGGATCTCGCTGTAATGAAATGAGCTTCACTGTACTCTGACCGCTTTGTCAGGCTGCCAGTACACCGCTGGGGGTCCCTGAGCTAGGTGGGGCGGGGTGGGGGGGTTGTCACTCAGGAGCTGACACCTGAACAGGAGATTAACTGGAGACCCTGGGCGGTGACGAAAGGTTGGTTGTTCAAAACTACCACCAGGTACCTCGGAAGAAAGGCCTGGCTGCCAGGTTCTGAAAGGTCACTACCTGGAAAGCCCGCTCTGCACACCCCGCGGTCACTGTGAATCCGGGCGTCCCCCACGTTGAGAGAAGTGGGCCCGGGGTGGCACCAACTGTTAGTGCACTCACCACCTGGAGGTTGCCAGGAAGAAAGGGCTGACCATCCTGGAAAAAACCAGCCCTGCCAGTCGGATGGGGGCATGTGACCCTGCTGCCCTGGACCCCGGGGTCCTGAGAGCATTGTGTATATTTACAACAGGGAGCCGGAGCCCAAGAAGTCCCATCTCTCCTGGGGATGGGGAGGTGGGGAGAGGATCAACTTGTAAGGGTTGGAATGCCCAGGACCCCCTACATCACTCTGCAGAGATGGACTTTCAAACATGAGCAGTGCCTGCGCCCCACTCCTCCAGGGGCCGGGGGTGGGGGGTGGGGGGTGCCGGCCTTTGGAGTACAGACCATCTCAGAGGAGGTGGCCAAGCCTGTCCCGGGTCTCATCGTAGTGGCCTCGGGGACTCCGGAGGACTAGTCTGAGCTCCCGACCTTTCAACACGGGCACCCAAGAGCTGGGTGGCCAAGCCACAGTCAGGAGATTGTGCCAGCCTGGCATGGCGGCAGGGTTGGCTAGCAATTAGCCTGCTGACCAGCACCGGGACCTTCTGCTACTGCTGGTCAGAGTGTCCCCCCCCCCCCCCCCACCCCTCCACTCAGAGCTGACCACGAGTTGGTCCTTCTGCGGCAGGTGAACACAAAGACCCAGTGGGACCCTCACTCGTGGATGTGGTTCTCCTTTTAATGGGGTGGTCCAGGTGGGGCTCCTTCCTGCTCGGCCATCTCCCAAGAGCTCATGTGGGCATCGCTGTGGGCTCTTCAATCCCATTTTCCAGGTGTGGAAACTGAGGCAAACTCAGACTGGACTCGAGCCTGGGGAGGTCTCAGCCCAAGGCTCTCCTGCTGCCCCAGGCTCCCGTTTAAAGATGTGTGTGGGCACCCTTGTGTCAGGAAATCAGGTGTTGAAAGAGAGGCCCTGGTCCCCAGCCACCTGCTTCAGACATGGCTCAGAGGCCCTGCCCGCTATTGGGACCAGGATGCCCTCGGGGCTCTGGATATGAGGTGCTCTTATCTCTCAGCCCCCCAACCCCTCTCCCCCACTGTGGCCTAGGAGGTCCCTACTGGCTGTTAACACTTCTGGGCTCTGGGCATCAGTCAGGCTCCGCCCACAGCTCGTCCTGGGATGGGTGGGCAAACCTGGCCCCAGCCCATCTGGACATCGAAGCCTGGGTCCAGACCCGTCCTCTGCCATTGATGGATAAAGCCCAGGCCTTCACATCCTTGTCTGTGAAGTGGGGTGTCCTCGCGCCCCCCCCCTCCCTCACCGGCCCTGGGAGGGCCTGATTCCTGCTCCGCAGGGCTGTCCTGGGGATTGACGTGGCCAATGCCTCTCATGCTCAATCCCTGGCATCTCAGCGCAACACAAATCCAAACCCTGTGCCACCGAGTTGAGTTCGAATCCTGACAAACCCCACGTGCCACCAGGACCCCCAATTCCATTGCTCCCTAGACACATCCTTTGATCCCCTGGAGCCTCGGAGTTCTTTTCTGTCAAATGGGAGGAGGGCCTCACAGGAAATGCCACCGCCCACAGCCCAGAGAACAGACCCTGCTTTCAGGGGGCAGGGGAGAGAGCGACCAGGATTCAACCAGGCACCCATGAAGCCATCCATCCATCTGTCCATCCATCCATCATCCACATCCATACCTCCATCCTACCATCCATCCATCATCCATACCTCCATCCATCATCCATCACTTCATCCTTCTGTCCATCCATCCATCATCCACATCCATACCTCCATCCTACCATCCATCCATCCATCATCCATCACTTCATCCTTCCATCCATCATCCGTCCATCCATTTACCCATCCATCCAGCCATCCTTCCATCCATCTATCCATCCACCATCCACCCATCATCCATCCATTCATTCTTTGGTTCGTTCAGTGGACACTCTTGGGCATCCATTTGTGCCAGGACTGGACAGGGGGGTGGGCACAGGGGGACAGTAGAATGAGGCCTGGTCCCACCCCTTACAGAAGAAGGGCCACACAATATGGGGCAGGGGCCGAGCGGACGGCAAATGTGGGTGC
>NW_022111317.1:1489436-1492245 GCF_000313985.2 Echinops telfairi | reverse complement strand
TTCATCCTTCCATCCATCATCCGTCCATCCATTTACCCATCCATCCAGCCATCCTTCCATCCATCTATCCATCCATCCATCCACCATCCACCCATCATCCATCCATTCATTCTTTGGTTCGTTCAGTGGACACTCTTGGGCATCCATTGTGCCAGGACCGGACAGGGGGGTGGGCACAGGGGGACAGTAGAATGAGGCCTGGTCCCACCCCTTACAGAAGAAAGGCCACACAGTATGGGGCAGGGGCCGAGCGGACGGCAAATGTGGGTGCCGTGACAGTCACTGCCAGGGGAGGGGTCTGGTGTGGGTGCCCAGGGGCTGCACTAATAAGATGCTACAAGGTGGGGGACTTTACAGAGCCCCTGCTTCTTGTGTCACAGTTCTGGGGGCCCAGAACCCCCAATCTATCACCTGTGGGCCAGGTGAGCACAGGAGGAAGTGGCCTCTGAGGTCAAACCCCTGTGTCCTCGCTGAATAAGGACAAAGCTGTGGTCTCCTCACTCTAGGACCGGCAGGCAGTGGGCCCTGCCTCCTGGGACATTGCGAGGGCCCACATGTCCTGTTTGCCCACCCCCCTATAGTGTTGTCTGGCTCTGGGGGCGCGCGAGCCCAGTGGCCTGACCTGCTGCCTCTCCTGCCCGCAGCCGCCACCTTCATGGAACACTGGAAGCGGAAACAGATGAGGCTCAACTACCGCTGGGACCTCACAGGCTTCGAGGAGGAAGAGGTCAGTGCTCGGGTGCCGAGTGCCCCTCGAGGGGCCCTGCCCTCCCAGCCCCAGGGTTCAGTCCACTCAGGGAACCCACCACCCTAAGATGCCCACCTCTGTCTGCCACTCCCTCTGTCCCCCTCCCTGCCACGGCGGTTGTTTCTGGTCCAATGAGATGTTTGTGATGGAGACTCACATGTGGACCACGGGGTCCTAGTGCTGAGCCCTCTGGGTCTCAGGGCCTGATAAGCCACTGATGCCACCCAGGGCTGTCCCCAAATGCAGCCAAGAGCCTTGGTCCCATGGGTACTTGACTACACTCCCCAGAGGCGGCTCTCTGCTGGTCACTGGGTGTGCCTGGGAGTAGGTCCAGACTTCACCAGGGATCCGGGTGTAGGTGTCATCTCTATGTCTTTATAAGAGTCTGCCCTATAAGCCTTGCCACCATCCCATGCCTCAGTGTCACTTGGGTCCAGACGTCCCCCCTGGGGTGGGCAGGAGGGACAAGAAATGAGTGTCCCTAGGAAGAGCAGGCTTGGCTGTGCAGGCTGCGGGCCTCCTGTTGTGCTGTGGGAGTTGTCTCTCCCAGTGTTAACCCGCTCCCCCTTCCCACCCCTGCTGTCTCCCCACCCCCACCCTGCCCCCCACAGCCAGGGAATGGGCTCTCTAGAGCCGGAGGTGTCCTCAGCCCTGTTTGCTCTAAAACTACAAGGACTCAATGCTTGGCTGTGAGCAGGAGAGACGGCCTCTGATCCTGCTGTGTGCCCTGGGCACACTGCATACCCTCTCTGTGTCCCAGTGCCCTCTCCATCTAAACAGGGGGGAGAGCAAGTTTGTGGCGGGGATTCCACCTGGCTGGCCTCACCTGTACCTGCCCTTGGCTTGGCTCTCCTCCACGCCCAAGCTGTTCAGCCTGACTGACGAAGAAGCAGCCATACTGCTGTGCCACGCATTTATAGGGGGGAGCCAGGGGAAGACCAGTGGTCTCCCGGACGTGCAGAGGTGCGCGGGTGGGGTCAATGGTGGGTCAGCCAGAACCCCCTGCTCCAGCGGGTCCATCCTTGCACCTGCCTCCATCAGGAGGGCTGGAACAGACTGAAGCAGCTCCGTTCACATCAATTTAGGCGACCCCTGGAGTAAAGGTCACCTGAGAGGGACGGTCCCCTTTGCCCAGCCGCTCAGCCCCTCGGGGCCCATCATGGCATGCCCTGCCCCAACTCAGAAGGCACTGGGGCCTGAAGGGGCCGTCGCCAAGTGGGCCTCCCCTCCCCACTTCCACCCCACCTCCCACTGGAGCTCTTCCTTGGACAGACAGCCTGGGGTGAGGAGGCTGCTCTCCACCAAGTCTGAGCCCGAGTCCGGGAACCTGAAACAGAGGCAGCCTCTGTGTGTCTAAGTGGTTCCAACCCAGTGCTCACCCAGCGGTTTTCAAAAGGACTCCCTATGAGGCAGCCACCCCCCAAAGCCATCATAAAGCCCCTGACCTCCCTGTGGCCTCCTTGCCCACCATGCCGTTGCTTGTCATGAAGGCCATTGAAGAAGCGCGGCCTGTGTCTGAGGAGCCCTGGTGGTGTGGTAGTTACATGTTGGGCTGCTAACTTCAAGGTCAGCAGTTCAAAACCACCAGCCGCTCCAAAGGAAGAAATATGGGGCTTTCTACTGAGACACCTGCAGGGGCAGTGCTACCCTGTCTGGCCGGGTCGCTGTGAGTGGCATTGACTCAGAGGCAGGGAGTGAGAGCCTGTGTCTTGGAGCCCGTGGGTGGTTCACACAGTGAGTGCCAGCCGCTAACAGAAAGGTTGGAGGTTTAAGTCCACCCAGAGGCCCCTCAAAAGAAAGGCCTGGCTGCCCAGGTCCCCAAAATCACAGCCTTTGAGAGCCCCCCCGCAGCCCAGTTCTACGCTGACCCCCTGGGGGCGGCCGTGGTGGGTTGGCCCAAGGGCAGCAGGTGGCCTCCACTTTATAAAAGCCGTATAAGTAATGGAACCTTCTGTTTGTTTCTTTTCACTCTTCTGGTTTCCTGAAGGAAGCAGTCAAGGTTTGGATTTTGTTTCTAACCCCTCTTTCTCTTTCTCTCTCCATAGCCGCTCTCGCGGGAAA
>NW_022111317.1:1488223-1489289 GCF_000313985.2 Echinops telfairi | reverse complement strand
CATCTCTTCTAACTGCCACTCTTCTGTTCTAGCGCCTTCGCTGACTTGCTGGGGGGCTCTGGTGGTCCTCGCTTGCTGACACTCACCACCGGCTCCTCCAACCCCCACGCCTCCTCGGTAGAGCGTCCTCCGGGGCCAGTTCATGGTTGGGTGTTGAGGAAGTGGGGTGCAGGGGGGTGACACAGCCTGGCCCAGTGAGCCCAGGCTCCCAAGCTGCTCTAGTGAGGGGGCGCCCAGACTGCCACCCTGATGAAATTGGGGAAGTTCAGAATCAGAAAGGTGACTAGCAGCCAGCCATGAATGGGCCCCACTTCCTAGCACCCACCAGGCGCCTGTGGCAAATATGCAGACCCGTTTGCCCAGGGTGCCCACACCAAGGACCCAGGACACTGTCTTGACTCGGCATCTCCCCACAGGATCACCCCAGAGCTGAGTACGAAGCCAGGGTTCTGGAGAAGTCCATTAGGAAAGAAGCCAGGAACAAAGAGGTAAGCTGGCCCCTGCCCATTGCTTCCTGCAGCTATCCGCTCGGCCGGTCCATGCACCTCACAGGGGGCAGCCCACTGGGGCCAGGTCAGTGATGCCCTAGGCTCTGTAAACTCCTGTCACCACGATCCACAAGGCCCAGCCGGGCTGGGGTCCAATCAAAATGTATCCGAACCAGGCATCGGAGTTGAAGCTGGCCATGCAACAGTAGTTCATCAAACTCCGGGAGGGACTTGGGATCCATGACCTTCTTTAGCTGCTCATCCAAAGGTGGGAGGTTTTGGCACCCACCCAAAGGTACCTTGGAAGAAAGGCCTGGCTAGTTGCTTCCCCAAAATCGGCCCAGGAAATCCCTCTGGGTGGGTGTAACTAGTTGGCACCCACTGATGCGTCTTCTTGGTGTGACCTGCGAGGGGGCGGCAATTCAGCCAGCTTCTTCCCAGTGGCGGCAAGAATCTCAGCGTTCGGAACCAGGCTTGGTCCAGCTGGTGTTGCTGATGCCTGCCCCTTGCAGGAAGTGTTGAAGGATGAGACAGGAGGGTTTGCCACACAGGAATCCCTAGGCCAGTGCCCAGCTCCT
>NW_022111317.1:1485424-1487409 GCF_000313985.2 Echinops telfairi | reverse complement strand
GTTCTACCCTGTCCTACGGGGTCGCTGTGGGTCGGCATCGGCACGAGGGCAGGGAGTTTGTTTGTTGGGCTCGTCAAACCCACTATCTGTGGAGGAAGATGAGGCTGTCTGCTCCTGTAAGGATTTACAGTCTGGGAACCCCTGGGAGGCGGTTCCACTCAGTCCTGTAGGGTCGCTGTGAGCAGCACCCACTGGGAAGTGGGCGGGGTTTTTCGACAGACCCGGTGGCAGGTCTCCCTGGGTTACAAGACCACAGCCCCCAGTACTGATAGAATTTCACCCAGACATTTTCCTTGCACTTGCCCTGCGGATGTTGTGTCTCCGTCCCGCACTTTGCGCACCCCCGTGCACGCGCACACGCACACGCAGGATCTACTCCCCCACCCCACCCCCGTGACTAACTGCACGGCTCCGTGTTGCAGACAGACAAGGTGAAATTGACTTGGAGAGATCGCTTCCCCGCCTACTTCACCAACCTTGTCTCCATCATCTTCATGGTAAGAGCTGGAAGGGATGGGGGGGAGGGGCGCCCGAGCCTCGCCCTGGGACCTGAGGTGGGTGTGACAGCAGCAGTACCCGCCTCACCCCATGTGCCAGGGTGCTGTCACCATAGGGGGCGGGGAGTGAGCCCACCAGTGACCCCTGAAATGGCATGTGGAGAGGGGTGGGGTTTCGCCTCCTCCCCCCCCACCGAAAGGGATAGAAGGGACTTTGTGATACACGCCACTTCTGCCGTGTCCGGCTCAGGACTTTGACAGTCGGTCTGAGCAAAGACCTGTGACAGCAGCCACCTCCCAGAAGCTTGGTCCCTCTGCCCCCCTGCTCTCTGGCTAAGTTCTGCCCCAACTCCTTTATCATGCGGGACTAGCAAAGGTACTGGGGGGGGGCAGGGGGGGCAGAGCTACAGGTCCTGCTGGTGGTCTCACACCCAACCCAATCCCAGCCCCACCCGCTCCATTTCCCCTCCATTCCCTTTGACCCCTAGAGACTGATGCTTTCAAGTTATCAGTGCCCCGCCCCTTACATATAGAGCCCTGGTGACATAGCAGGCTACACATTAGACTGCTAACTGCAAGGTTGGTAGTTTGAAACCACCAGCCGCTCTGCAGGAGAAAGACAAGGTTCTCTGCTCCTGTAAAGGAGACCCACAGGGGGCCGTTCTCCTGACCCTTAGGGTCGCTGTGAGGCGGAGAGTGAGTGAGAGTTGAGAGGGCAGCAGGGAAAATCGTCCGTGGGGACAGGGAGCTGGTGGTGCTGTGGTCAAGCCCTCCCGCAAAGATGGCATCTTGGAGCCCCCAGGCGATGCGGCTCCGTCCTGTGGGGTCTCTGTGAGTCAGACTCATGCGAATGGCCATGGGTGTAGGGCACTAACAGGGAACCCTCGGGACCATGATGCCAAAGGTTGGACGTTCAAACCCATCCAGCAGATCCGCTGGAGAAAAGGCTTGGTGGTCTGTGCCCCTAGAGACACCTGTGGTGGCAGCCTGCTGGGTCCTGCCCACAGCTGAGGGGGCTGCTCAGCCCTGAGGGGCCCCATCGCCTAAGCTTCTGGGCGTGGCTTCCTCCCGCTGTCACTGACGGCTGGTGCAGGTGTGGTGTCTCCCCAGATGGCCTGTGTAAGGGGAGAGGGGAGGGCGGGCCTGCCAAAGCCTTCTCGCCAGAGCCCCTGTCTCGAGGAAAACCCCCCACCCCAATTTCCATGTCCTTGTTACTACCTTCCTTTCTCTGAGGTTCACAAGCTGAAGTTTGACTTGAGTCCGGTGGCCAACTTGTCCAGGAGCCTGCTGGCTGCCCTGGTGGGTGGTGTCCAGTGGGCTTCCCAACCCCCAGGTCCCTCCAGTGCCCCATGAGGCTTTACCACCTGTCCTTTCTTGTTCCCTCCATCTGCCGTCAGAAGTGCCACCGTGTCACAGAGGAGTCAGCCAACAAATGGAAGCAGAGGGTCCAAACCGCCATGGCGGGGGTGAAATTGGTACCCCTCTCTC
>NW_022111317.1:1476000-1483650 GCF_000313985.2 Echinops telfairi | reverse complement strand
GGCCAGCTGGGAGCCAGGACGTCACAGGTAGGGCCATGTAGGCCTCAGGACCACGGTGGCTCACCGGTAAAATGTTCACCTTCCGTGGAGGTGGAGGGGTTCCCGGCTGGACTCCTGGCCAGGACACCTCAGGCCCAAACTCAGGCCGTTTTTCCATGGAGGCTGCAGCACGATGCAGAGTCCCCCGGACCTTAAGTCTAAGTCAGACTAGGAAGAAAGGCCTGGCTATCGAATCCCCAAAGTCAGCCCATAAAAATGAATGGCCGCCAAGGGTCAGATATACGTGGGGATGGCGCAAGGCTGGGTAAGGTGGCATTTGGCTGTGCATGGGGTAGGGAGCTGGCTCCGCAGCTAACAGTAGCAGTAGCAGCATTATTAGTGGCAAAACAGAGGCACTTTAAGGGAAACCATTAAATAAATGACACATAGGCCAGACAGGAATCAGGTTGGTGCCACTCAGGTGACTGGGGGTCTGTGACGCGGGCTTGTCACCTGTGCTGGCTTTGGACAAGTGGACAAGCGACTCCAGGGTGACTTCTCCTAGTTGGGCACTGTATAAGAAAGAGCGTCATATCAAGAAGTAATTCTGTATCAAGAAGATAATTCTGTATTAAGAAGGCATCCCAGCCCAGGCCAACTCAGTCCATAAGCCTGAGGCTAGTCCACAAGTCCCTCTCCAGACTCTGCCAGCTGCCTGCCGGTGACGCAGTTGGGAAGCAGGAAGATCGCAGGTGCAGGGTCTCATGGGTGCAGGGTCTCGTGGATCCGAGGTCAGTGGCCGGATGCCAACAGCCCTCGGGGTCGGCAGCAGAGTGTCAGTCACAGGGAGAGGGAGAATCCCAGTCCCCCACCCTCCTTATAAGAAAGACCACAGCCCCAAAAGAGGCCTCGCTAGCCTGTGACCTGACTGACAGACTGGACTCCACCCCTACACTTTCCTGCAAGCTCAAGTTGACCTAAAAACAGCTAACGACAACAGGTGCCGTCGAGTGGGCCCTGACCCAGAAGCCCCTGTGACTAAGTAGAACGGCCCGTAGGGTTCCCCAGGCTGTGGTCTCACGGCTACACATCGCCAAGTGAAAAGAGCTGAAGAGAAGATTCCAAAAGGCAGCTCGAGAAGAAGACATTGTAAAGTATTACACGGAGATGTACCAGGACCCGGGTCAGAAGCCAACAGGAAGGCCCCCAGCATTGCTCCACGTGAAAGCACTGAAGGAAGCATTCAAGGCTCGAGCTGCAGGAATGAGGGATCCCACGGGCGGAATATTGAACAGCACAGAGGGCATCGAAAGAAGATGGAAGGAACACACAGAGTCACGGTGCTGAAAAGACTGGCCAATGCTCAGCCATTTCAGGAAGTACCATGTGTGCAAGGGCCACTGGTATGGAAGGAGGAAATCCAAGCTGTACTGGAGGCATTGGTGGTTACGGGCTCTGAGAATTGCTGGAATACCGATATTTCAACAAAGACATACAACCTTGGAAGCTCTCACTCGACTATGTCAGGGAATTTGGAAGACAGCGACCTGGCCAGCCCACTAGAAGAGATCCCTATTTGTACCCCTTCCAAAGAAAGGTGACCCAACAGAATGCGGAAATTATCTGACAATGTCATGCCAGTAAAATTCTGCTGAGGATAGTTTGAGAAAGGTTGGCGTAGAATATCAGCAGGAAGCTGCCAGCAATTCAAGCCGGATTCAGAAGAGGATGGGGAACAGGGGGTATCGTTGCTGATGTCAAAGAGATCTTGGCTGAAAGCAGAGAAGCCCAGAAAGATACTGGTCTGTGTTGTATCGACTATGCAAAGGCGTTCCATCGTTGGATCGTAACAAATGATGGGTAGCATTGCGGAGAATGGGAATTCCAGACCTAAGTATTTAATGGGCATCTCACAGAACCTGTGCGTAGACCACGAGGCTTTTGTTTGGACAACACAAGGGAATGATACACGGTTTAAAATCAGGGAAGGTGTGCATCAGGGTCGCATCCCCTCACCATACTTATTCAGTCTAGATGCTGGGCAAATCATCAGAGAAACTGGCTTAATAGGAAGAAGAATGTGGCGTCGGGAGCAGAGGAAGGCTTATCAACAACTGCGAGGCGCAGAAGACACGACTTTGTTTGCTGGAAGGGAAGAGGACTTGAAGCACTTGCTGATGAGGACTGAAGAAGGCAGCCTTCAGTGTGGATTACAACCCAGTGGAAAGAAGACCAAAGTCCTCACAATCGGACCAGTCACGATGTGTGAGTCCGGGTAGACGAGAGAAACAAGTCCAGGGAGACGCATATGTGTCTATGAGAGAGTTTTATATAAAGGGTAATTGTTCATTAAGAAAGCATCCCAACCCAGTCCAGTCCAAGCCCGAGTCCAATATTAGCCCATATGTCCGATACCAATCTCTCAAGTCCTCTTCAGACTCACCAAACACACGGGATGGCTCCGAATACAGGATGACCACAGGTAGGTGGGTAGAAAGCCTTTGGCTCCAGTGGCGTTGTAAGCAGTGTTGGCAGAGGTCTCCATGTGACTTCTCCAGCTTCCAGGGCTGCTTCAGGGAGGTCCAGGGTCGGCTTCTCCACAGGGATGCCTTGAAGGGATTCAAGACAGAGGGAGAAATGTCTCCCACCTCCAAGGAAGAAATACAGGATTTCTCAGAATTCTCAGGAGAAGGCCATGCCCCCACAGAGGCCTCGTTGGCTACGATCTGATGGACAGGCTAGATTCCACCCCTACACTCTTAATCCTCAAACTGACAAACAATTCTATAACTCCCACACATGGTAAGCGGGGGAAAGGTTGACGTTGTCACGGATTTCATTCCACTCTGCTCCATGATCAATGGCATGGGAGCAGCAGTCTAGACATGCAAGGATGCATCGCACTGGGCAGATGCGCTACCGAAGACCGCTTTCCCTTCTTAAAATGCAAAGCTGGCCCTTCGAAGACCAAGGTGCGCCTGGCCCAGGCTCTGGCAGCTTCAGTGGCCTCGTGTGCCTGTGAGAGCTAGACAGCGAACACAAGACCAGAGGAGAACCACCCATGCCCTTGAATGAGGGTGCTGCGGAAGGAGACCAACTCCCGTGCACTGCCGAGAGGACAGACAAATCTGTCTTGGATGAAGTACAGCCAGAATGTTCCTTAGAGGCAGGGACGGCGAGACTTCATGTCACGTACCCTGGACGTGTGGTCAGGAGAGATCGGGCCCTGGAAAAGGACATCGTGTTTGGTCAAGTGGAGGGGCAGCAAGAGAGAGAGGAAGACCCTTGACGAGATGAATGGACACGCGGCTGCCACCTTGGGCTCGAACATAACAGGTGTGAGGCCGGTGCAGGAGTGGGTGGTGCTTTGTTCCGTTGTGCGTCGGGGTAGGGTCCCGTCTGCTGGGGAACCTTCCCGTTAGCTGCTGAGTGCTTAAGCACTTACACCACCATGGCCCATATGCTGAGTAGAGGGGCCAGTGGTCACCGGGACATGGACTGGTCCTCTCGCCCTGCCCTGAGAGTCCTCGCCAGCTCATGTTACACACAAACCAGACTCTAGGGCTGGCCATCCAGAACTCCCTACTGGCCCACTCAGGAGGCTCCCAGAACAATGAGCACAGAGTGGGCACCTACTGTGTACCACCACGCTGAACCCACAGCCTGAGCCCGGTCCTTCATCCCAGCAGGGACAGGGCTTTGGGGATGCTGTGGCTGGCTCTGGCCCCAGTGGAGGGCTTCTTACAGTGCCCCCATGCAGGCGGGGCCTCTTCCGGATGTGCCCCGGGTCTTTCTTTGCCAGGCCCTGGATGAGCCTTCCCTGGAAGGGAGGAGCCGGGCTTTCCCAAGAATTTGCCAGAAGTCTCCCGGCAGGCAGACTTCACAGGGTGTGGTGTGGGTGGTGGGTGTGACCACAAGTTAGTCACTCCACACATCTGCAGAAGCCAAGTTCAGGAAGCCCATTAAAGGGAGAGCTTCCTAGGAATCCCCCGCCCCCAAACAGCCCAGGGGCCACAGGTGACTGCCCGGAAGACCAGGGCCGGGGCCAACCCTGTGTGCCCTCACTGGGGGTCGGCGTGCGATGCCCTCGGTTCTAGGCAGCGGGATTTCTCCACAAAGCTTGGGTGAAAGCAGTATTGATGGCCTCCTCGCAGCCATGGCTCAGACAGGAACAAGTCTGAGGAGGGTGTAGGGCCGGGTGGTGTCCAGTCCTGTTGTCCATCAGGTCACTGTGAGTCGGGGCCGACTCCATGGTACCTAACAGAGCTTCAGGGAAGCAGGGCGACAGGCCTTTCTCCTGAGGGGGGGTGATGGGTGGAGGATGCCAACAGCCGAGTGCTAACTGCTGCTCTACTGGGACTCTAAGAAAGCCCCAGGAGACACAGGTCTACTCTGTAGCTTCCGGGACTCGGAATCCACCCACAGCCCGGACTGGGGGCTAGGGCTCCCTCCTGGGCTGGAGCACTTGGGAAAGCTGATTCCCAGGCCCTGGCAGGGCAGAGAGGTATGGCTGGACACTCCCAGTCTGGGCCTTTGAGGAACAGGAGGGAGAGAGAGCCAGGCAGAGGGGTTCACATCCCTGCTAGGTGGAACAGACTCATCACTGCGGCCAGCACCCACCCAGATGCCCAGGGAGCCCCAGCCCAAGTCTAAGGGTGCTTCAGCCCCACAGTGGGTTTGGCAAGATGAGGGCCATGCTGATAGGGTTGGAGCCTAGCGGACCCACAAGTCTCGGCACTGCCCGCCTGGGCCCGAGCCACCGGCACACACCCAGCTGACCTCAGTAGGCCTCCCTGGACGTTGCAAAGCATTTGCATTTGCTCTGGTGCAGGTTACGTGTTGAGTGGCTCACCACAAGGCCAACAGTTCAAAACCTCCAGCTGCCCCACAAGAAAGAGATGAGGCTTTCTTCTCCGGTAAAGAGTTACAGTCTTGGAAACCCACGGGAGTAGTTCTTCCCCGTCCCAGGGGGTCACTGTGAGTCGGGATAGACTCCGTGAGAGTGGGTTTGGGTTTTTTGTTTGGTTTTAATTAATCTGAGGTCGACGCTCAACGCCAACCCAGCTGTGCAGCCAAAGAACGGCCTGGCGACCTGCTGCCATTTAAACCAAACAACCCCCTCCGTGCCATCTGGTGAGTTCTGACTCAGAGTCTGACTCAGAGCTGTGGGTTTCCGGAACTGTAGCTCTTTACAAGAGGCAAAAGCCTCGTCTCTCTCCCCGGCTTCCAGAAAGATTTCCAAAGTCCCACACCATGGCCACTGGGTCAGTTCCAACTTCTAGCACCCTACCTGGGGTTTCTGGGGCCGTCAGCCTTTACAGGGGTAGGTCTTTATGCCGGAGGGGCAGGTGGTGGGTTTGAACCGCTGCCCTTGTGGTGAGCAGCCTCATGCTTGCCCGGCAGTGCCATAGGAGGCCAGGGAAACCACTCGAGCACGATGGTTCTGATCTGGCCCAGGTGTAGGAGGTGAGGGCAGGAACACAGTCCAGGTGAGGCATGCCCCCTTGTCCCTGTAGATCGCCGTGACCTTCGCCATCGTCCTCGGCGTCGTCATCTACCGCATCTCCATGGCCGCCGCCCTGGCCATGAACTCCTCACCCTCCGTGCGGTCCAACATCCGAGTGACCGTCACGGCCACCGCAGTCATCATCAACCTGGTGGTCATCATCCTGCTGGACGAGGTCTACGGCTGCATCGCCAGGTGGCTCACCAAGATCGGTGAGTGTCCAGTGCCTGGACCAGGCTGGGGGGCCACAGAGGGCATCTAGGGGTCTACTCTGGAGGCCCACCACCCTGGGCACCCCACCTAGAGCACTCAGCATTCCCCCCACCCCTAGGCCTCTCACCAGAGGATCCAGGGAGGGTGCAGAGCCCCATCCTTGGTAGTCAGAGCTGAAGATCTGTGGCCGTGGGACCATGACCTTGTCATCCCCAAGTGAGGGATACGAAGGCTGTCTCCCAGCTGGCCCTGGGACAGAGCAGAACTGCCCCCCACCCCAGTGTCTCTGTAAATGTTTACAGGAGTCTACAGCCTCATCTTTCCTCTGAGGGGTGGCTAGTGGGTTTGAACCGCTGGCCTTGCAGTCAGCAGCTTGACTCAGAAGCCAGCAATCATTGGTGAGAGCTAGTTGAAGAAAGGAGGTGTTTTAGTTACGGGGCCAGCAGTGAAGGCAAGCACGGCCAACCAGAGCTTGCTTACTCATCTGTGGTGAGCAGTCACACACATGCACCACTGCAGCATTTCATGAGTAAGTAGGCACTAGTGGGCCCATGCTTACCTGGCTCTCTGGGTGCTCCGTCTTGTCGGGGACCATCAGTTTAAGGAGTTTAGATAGAAACTGAGGCCAGTCATCCCAGTGCTGTACTGGGATATTGGGTGACCTAGCAGAAGTACCACAAAGGGGGGGCTTTTCAAAGCAGAGATCGATTTTCTCACCAGTTGGGCCCTGGCTGTAGGGGGAGACATTTCCAGCTTCTGGGAGCCCTGGTAGCCTAGTGGGTGACCTATTGGGCTGCTCACCTCAAGGTCAGCTGTTCAAATCTCCTAGTCACACCTTGGAATAAAGATGAGGCTTTCTACTCCCCTGATGAGTCACAGCCTTGGAAGCCCACAGGAGTAATTCTACTCTGTCATACAAGGGGGCAACCGCGAGTTGGTCTCCAATCAGTGGCAGTGAGTTTGAGATTTTGAGAGGGTTGAAAGAGCCCTGGGGATGGAGTGGATGCTACATTGGGCTGCTAACCCCCAAGTCAGCAGTTTGAATCCCCGAGTCGCTCTTTGGGAGAAAAGTGAGGCTTGACTCCTGTAAACAGTTACGGTCTCGGTAACCCCGTCCTAGAGGGTCACTGTGAGTCGGCATCAACTTGGTGCCGGTGAGTCGGGGGCAGTAGCTTCCGGGGAGCCCTGGTGATGTAGTGGGTGATACATTGGGCTGCTAACCACAAAGTCAGAAGCTCCAACCCACCTGCTGCTCCTCAGGAGAAAGAGGAGGCCGTCTGCTCCCGTGAAGAGTTGCAGCCTGGGAAACTCACAGGGGCAGGTCCACCCTGTCCTCTAGGGTCCCCGTGAGCCAGAGTGGACTTGAGGGCAGTGGGTTTGGCTTTGAGCCAGAAGCTTCCCGCAGTGCTGGTGGGAATGTCTGGCTCTATGGCCTGTACTTCCCCCGCTCCCACCCACCCCCGTGTGACTGTCTGTCTGTTTAGAAGGGGATGTGGGAAAGGGCCCCTTACAAACTGGGCTCACAACTGCAGGCTCACCTGCTCAGGGCTGGGAGGGGAGCTGAGGGTGACCCCACCCCAAGACCAACCTCTCACCCCTCCCCCTTCTAGAGGTTCCCAAGACGGAGAAGAGTTTTGAGGAACGGCTCATCTTTAAGGCCTTCCTGCTCAAGTTTGTCAACTCCTACACCCCCATCTTCTACGTGGCCTTCTTCAAAGGCCGGTAGGCACGGTGTCCACTCGGGAGTGGGACATTTGCCCCACCCCACTCTCTCCCCCAACGGACATCCCCCCACCCCCATGGCACCCCAGGAGTTCCAGAGAAGTTACCCACCGGGAGAGGGAGGTCCAGGGTGGAAGGGCCCAGCTGCCGGCCAGCTCAGACTGTGAGGGGCAGGCGCTCAGTGGGGGACCCGCCTGCCTGGGCTCCCAAGTGCCCTGCCACCACCAACC
>NW_022111317.1:1472742-1474886 GCF_000313985.2 Echinops telfairi | reverse complement strand
GGGGGGGGATCCAGCTGTCAGCGCACCTACCTGCATCGAGGCTCCTAAGTGTTCCAAGGCAGAGGCCTCCCCCAACAGCAGTCCGTGAGCTCGGCACACTCCTATAGGGATGGACATGTTAGGAAGTACTTTTGTGGAACAGACTAAAGTGGAGGGCACGTGCTTTCTGTGGATCGTCCGGGGCCCTCCAGGACGAACACCAGGAGTCCTGGTGGCATAGTGGTTACGCATTGGACTGCTAACAAGGTCAGCAGTTCAAAACCACCAGTTGCCCCGAGGGGAACGATGGGGCCCTCTACTCCCGTCAAGAATTGCAGCCTCCTCGGAAGAAGCCCACAGGGGCGGTTCTGCTGGGACGCAGGGTCGCTGTGAGTCGGCATTGACGCGGTGGCAGCGATTCGAGTTTGTTGTGACGGGCCAATGCTGAGGGTCACTGGATAAAAGCCCCGGACTCATCACCATGTCCACTTTGCTCGAGCAGGGGGCTCTGACCCTCACCTACCTGCCTGACCCCTGGCCCAAGGTAGACTAAATCCATTGGGTGCAGGGACACTCGGCCTGAGAGATAGGGGTCCCTCCCCTTCCCAACTACTTGGACCTAATCCACTCCTGTGGCAGTGGAAGCGGCGGTGGGGCACACCCGTGGACAGTGGAAGACCTGAACTCCATCCCACTAACCCCCACTCCCCGGCAACGTGACCTAGTCCCGGCTGAAGCTCCTCCCCATCTCAGCAGCCTGTGGGCAAGAGGAACAAGTCCCCAGGCTGCCCTGACCACCCACTACAGTCTGAGTGCCCGGTAGCAGGGCTGGATGTCCTGTCTGGAAACCACTGTGGGTGAGCCCAAGCCCCCTCCCAGACATCTGGGGAAGGACCCCTCCTCTCCTCGTCCCCTGGCCTGCCCTGACTTGCAAGTGGCATTAGCCCCACCTGGCCATTGTCCCTATGGGTGGCTCTGCCCAAACCGCTGTCACCAGTCTTTGGATTAGGGCCACCGACTCCAGTCTGAGGAATCTGTGCTGGCACCCTTGTTAGGGCCTCTGCTGGTAATGGCAAGGTCGCTGGTTTGAACCCACCCACCGCGCTGAGAGGGAAGGGTGAGGCTGCCTACTCCCCCGTCAAGAATCACTGTCTCCAAAACCCACAGGGGCAGCTCTACCCTGTCCTGGAGGGTCGATGGGAGTTGGGATGGACGCAGTGGTGGCGGGGGCGGTGGGGGGCTTGGTTTGGGGTCAGTTCGTTTGAGAAAGACGCCTTAGCGGTGCGGTGGTGAAAAGCCCGCTGCTGACCAGAGCTCCGAGGGAGAAAGCTGAGGCCGCCTGCTCCTGTAGAGTCGGGGGACCCTCTGGGTGCTTCGCCCCATCCTGGAGGGTCACTATGCATCAGGATCCACTGCATGCCAGAGGGTCTGGGCGGGGCTTTGAGGGCAGCCCTGGCGGCATAGTGTTCAAGTCCTCAGCTGTTCAGCAAGGGGTTGGTGGTTCAAACCCTCCAGCCTCTGCGTGAGAAAGCAGGGCAGTGTGCTCCTAAAAGGCCAGCAGCCTGGGGATCCCCATGGGCAGAGAGAGCCATGCTGCCCTGGGGGTTCATGGCATGGGGACTGATTTGGCAGCACTTGATCATGCCAGGGTGACCTCGGGGCATCATCCCTGCAAAGCCCCGTTTCCCACCAGGTCCCATGCCCAGGGTCAGCTCTGAGCTGACCTTGCTGGCGTGCAGGTGCACTAGCGACCCTGGTCTGTGCCAGGTGGTCAGCCAGGTAGGATCTGCGTGCCTCTGTGCCCCATGCTGCAGTGGGCGGGCAGGCAGGCAGCTCTTTGTTCCCATCTGAGCCTGGTGGTCTTGAGCATCCCCATGTCCCAGGCGTCAGTGGGCGGGTGAGCAGGTGAGGAGGGAGTGGGCGGCTCTGTGTCCCAGTCTGTGTGAGGTGGACATTTGTCCGTGTCCCCGTGGGAGCCCGGTGGCACTGAGGGTGCATGTGCCCACAGTGCGCGCCCGGCGGCTGTCTGATGGAGCTCTGCATCCAACTCAGCATCATCATGCTGGGGAAGCAGCTGATCCAGAACAACCTCTTTGAGATCGGCATCCCGTGAGTGCGAGCCCTTCCCCTCTCGCTCCCCCTCCTCCCTCTCCCCCCTCCTCCTC
>NW_022111317.1:1464335-1472289 GCF_000313985.2 Echinops telfairi | reverse complement strand
CCTCCTTACCCTCCTCTCCCTCTCTCTCCCCCTCCCCCTCCTCCTCCTCCTTTGTGGGGTCCTCATCAGGCCAGGGTCATGATAGAGGGACAACAGGCCAGAGGAGCCTGGTTGAGCTCAGGGGGTGCCACTGCCCTGAATGCCCCCAAACCAACAAAGCAGGGGTGTCTCTCCCTTCCCAGGTGCCCTCCAGACACCCAGGCCCTCCTCCTGTTCCCCAAAGCCAGCTGCTATGTGGGGTCAGGACCATTGGACTGTTCTCAGGGCCCTTCTCCCTAGAAAGACAGCTCTGGCAGCTGGGCTCTGTGGCTCCCTTGCCCCCTGCCACCCTCCCCCATGGCTTTCAGCACTGCTGTCCCCCCTGGGCCTCAGATGGGTGCTCTGGGGGCCTGAGGCTAAAGCAAACACTTGGTGGCTGGAACTCCAGCTGCTCTGAGGGCGCAGACAGAGCTCTCTCTGCCCATGAAGATGCAGCTTCAGAACCCTACCTGGGGTTGCCGCGATTCAGACAGGGGCCCTGTGCAGCGCTGCCACACAGGCCTGCTAACAGCAAGGTCAGCAGTTCAAAACCGCCAGCTGCCCCGAGGCTTTCACTCCTGTAAAGAGGAGGCACGTTCTACCCTGTCCTGTCGGCTCACAGTGAGCCGGCGTGGACTCCATGGGCAGGATGTGGATTAGTTGAGTATTCACGTAGGGGCCCTGGTAGCATGTTGCTTAGAGCACTTGGCTGTTCACCAACAGGTCAGTGGTCCAAACCCACCAGTTGCTCCTCAGGAGAAAGACGAGGCAGGCCTTGGGAAACCCCGTGGGCAGTTGTCCTCTGTCCTGTGGGCATCAATGCAGGGGCAGTGGGAGCAGTGGTTTGGTGCCTCAGTTCCCTACGTGGTCACAGCCTTTGTGGGAAGAGGGCACGTTAGGTCCACAATGGAGACATCAAGGCAAAGGCTTGACTCCTGGCCGGCGCCCAAGTCAGACAGACGCTGAGACGCCAGCCCCCACCCCACCCCCATCCCCAGGAAAATGAAGAAGTTCATCCGCTACCTGAAGCTGAAGCGGCGCAGCCCCTCCGACCGAGAGGAGTACGTCAAGAGGAAGCAGCGCTACGAGGTGGACTACACACTAGAGCCCTTCGCCGGCCTCACCCCCGAGTACATGGAAATGAGTGAGTGCCCAGCCAGGGGGAGGCAGGGCTGGCCCTCACTGCCCTTCCCTGGGGTGCGCCCTCCTCTGGTGCCTGTGGCGGGCGGTTCAAACCTACCTCATGGCGCTCCAGAAGTAGGGCCTGTTCATATGGAAACACCCCCGGGGAGCACAGCTCCACTCTGCTGCTCCTGGGGTCCGAGGTAGAATACACCCACCCCCACGAAGCTGCAGGCCCCTGCTCCCCGCCCCCCCAACACTGCAGGTGCCTCCCCCAAGCCCCTTGGGAATGTCCCCCAACTCATCCCCCCCTCCCAGTCGGCCAGTCCCTCCACAGGCCCCACAGCACCGAGCAGGGAGTGAGCCTCATCACCCCAACTGTGGAGAGGTGGCGCCTCACTCTCTCAGTGGGGTGGGGCGTCAGGGAAAGGTGGGGAGAGGTTACCTGGGGCCTCACCTCCCAGCCTCCCTCTTGCCTCCTCCTCTCCAGGCCTGCAATAGATAGTCAGTGCGTGTGCTCCTGGAATGGGCCCAGGCATGCACTAGGTGCTCACTAAGTGTTGGATGGCTGGACAAGCTGGGAGATCAGGCTTGGTCACCCTGCCCCCCTCCCCCTCACCCCCCACAGGGTATTCACAGTGCTGGCCCCTGAGCAGCAGGGTGGGCGAGACTTGACAAGCCTGCCCATGAGCGCAGCCCAGACCTGCCCGTCACCTGTTTTCGGGGGGCGGGTGTGAGGAGCGGGGTGACCCTGGGTGGCCTGGTGGCCAGCCGTGTTGGCCATGCTATGCCCCGCCCCCACCCAGCTCCCGGAAGGAGCCCGGGACCGGGGAGCAGGGAGGCAGGGACTCGCCTCACCACCACCCCTGTTTTCAGAAGTAGATTACCAGACCTTTTTCCCAAGGTACCCATGGGTGCATTCATACCTGCAGCCTCTCTGGGTGCCAGCCGTCTGTGCAGGACCGGCTGCTCCCTGAGTCTTGTGTCTATGATGGCTGGCATCTGGCCTAGCCTCCTTCTAGGTTTGCGGACACAAGATTCCTGGCCCCACTGCACCCCACCATCCAGTGAGCAGCTACAGGCCCCTCTCCCTCCAGGGAATAGTCAGAGCAGGGCACCCAGAGGCACAACCTTCCCCCCCCACCTGCCCCACACAAAACTGTTGTCATGGAGAAGCTGCAGTCTCAGGGCAGACTGAGTCAAACTCTGCCCGAGGGGCATCTGACCTTTCAGCCAATCACCAGGCCTTTCTTCCGAGCCACCTCTGGGTGGGCCCAAACCCTTTCAGTGCAGTAACTGCATCTCCACTGCCCAGGAGGGTCGTGCCAGACCAGGGAATCACCTCAGACCCATGGCCCCCATACCCCACTGCCATGTGCTCTGGGGTGTATGGACACAGATCCATCAGCACAGGCTTTTCCCAACTCCCCTGGATGGGACTGAATCTCCCACCTTCCAGTGCACTGTTAGGGGCACTAACCCATCCCCCCACCCAGAGGCTCCGGGGAGCACCTGGAAATGGATGCGTAGAAAGAGAAAGCCAGGCCACAGTGGTCCCGGCACAGCCCCTCCTCGGCTTGGCCTCTTGGGAGGGAGAAACTGATTCCGGCAGATGGTCTCTGAGCCTGGCAGCCTCCAGCCCAATACCAGGACTCCCCCGCCCACCCCATCGCAGAGCGCACCCGGGGCTCCACCTTTGTCAGCTGGGCCCTGCACCCGCAGCAGCATCTGTGGGCACCACACAACCCCCACCCTGCACCCAAACCATGCCCATGCTGCTGCCAGCTCCGGCTCACAGTCTCCCAGCTTCCTTGTTTACCACTTGGAACCAGACGCCTCTGGCCAGGATCTCACCCTTCCTGACCTGGCCTCACTCCACCCAAGGAAGCTCCAGCCACTTACTGACCAGGACGGGCAGGCGAGACAGTGCCGCCCTGGACCGGGGGTCCCTCTGCGCTCAGGTGCCACCACCCCTGAGCTCCTGGGGTCCCCACTCACATTGCTGATGGTCCCCGTTCAATAGAGCATGCAATAGTCTAGGAAGCCCTGATGGCACACAGCTAAGCACCCCATGACCAGAGGGGGGGGAGTTTAAAATCCCCCCGGGCTCTGCTTCTACAACCAGTCGTGGAAGGGGGGTGGGGCAGCCTACCCTGCACCTGCACACACACACAAAGGTCAGCAGAGGCCTTTGACAAAGTGACCGTCATATACGCAGCCCACTGGCCATAGCACTGCTTGGGGTGAACTCGGCCCCACCCCCACCCCCTGCCTGGCCCCAGTCCCTAAGGATCTGCCTCCATCCCACCAGCCCCCTCTGAGCGTCCACAGGGGTGTCTGTGCAGAGGGAGCCAGGCCAGCGATGGGGAGCAAGCCAGCCAGCGGCACCCTCTTGGGGGCGAGGTGGTGACGCTAACCAGGGCCCCTCCCTTACAGTCATCCAGTTTGGGTTTGTCACCTTGTTTGTGGCGTCCTTCCCCCTGGCCCCGCTGTTCGCTCTGCTTAACAACATCATCGAGATCCGCCTGGACGCCAAGAAGTTCGTCACGGAGCTCCGGAGGCCGGTGGCGGTCAGGGCCAAGGACATTGGTGAGCAGCCCCAGTGGGGACCGGGTTCCGGGCCAGAGCTAGCTTCTGGGGCAGCGGCTTGGATCCTCGGAGCCAGGGCAGACAAAAGGAGGGTCCACCCAAGGCCGCTAGGGTCTCTTAGCCCTGGGATGCGTCTGAGCAGGAGACCACTGGCCGAGGAAAACCTGATACTGGATTTGTACTGGGTTCCTGAGAATCTCACAGTCTGCAGTTCTGGGACATCCTGGACACAGTCTCTGGTGGCTCTCAACCTACCCACCCCCACCCCCAAAAAAATGCCCACGTGGTCTCACAGTCCTGAGCAAGGCTGAGGCTCTCACTCGCTGCCATTGTGTCAGTGCTGAGTCACAGCAGCCCCTGTGGTTTATGAGACCCTGACTGTTGACAGGAATAGAGAGCCCGCCTTTCTTCCTCGAGATGCTGATGGTTTCAAACTGCTAACCATGCAGGTCGCAGCCCAACTAGTAACCAGGGCTCCATGAGGCTGAGGCAGCAAAGGACATTCGTTGTGGATTATGCAGATTAGCGCATCGTTTCGTTCACCAGGAAAAAAAGGCAGGGTGACCCCATTCTACAGATGAGGGTTGATAAGTCCCGGGGAGATATGCCTGTAAGGGAAGCTCCAGGGCACTGAGTGGTGGGCGAGGCTGGGGGCGCGGGGAGAGCAGGGGCTCATCTACATGGCTCGAGGGACGGAGCGGGGACAGATCCAAGGTCAATCAAAAGAATAAGTTCAAGAACCGAACGGACCCCCTCGGTGGAGTAGTGAGCTCCCCGTTACAGAGGCATGTAAGCAGAGATAGATGGCCATCTGTGTGGACGTGGTGAGGGGTGCTGGGAGAAGCTAGGAGGTGGGGGAGGCGGGGCTCCAGACCCCAGTGGTGGGCCCACCAGTCAGGGGGGAAAGGTCCAACCACATCCCCGTCGGTAAGTGAGCCAACTTACAGCCCAACTCAGTTTCAGGAAAGCAAGCCGTTTCTAGTAGAACTTCATCTTGACCTTGGTTCGTGTCACCTCGTAGGGAGCACCTCTACGCCACTCCTAGGGGGTACCAGGGACATGGTGACAGTCACGCCCCCATAAAATACAGTTTTGAAAAGCAGGAGGAGAGGGAAGCTGGGGGTGGGGGGTTGCCTTTTGCATCCCAGAGACAAAACCCCACTGTCTTCAAGTTGATGCCGACTCACGGCGACCATATGAGACAGGGCAGAAGGGCCCCGTGGGTTTTCCTAGACTCCACCTCTGTGGGGACAGACATCCTCATCTTTCTCCCGATGGGTGGCCGGGTGGGTTTGAACCGCCAGCCTTGCGGCTCACAGCCCGATGCTTAACCCCACTGAACCCTAGGGCTCTTCACACAAAAATGATCTGCAGAAATTCAGGGGGGTGGGCTTAGATGGGCGTCCAGTGGGCATCCTCAGCTCAGGCACCCGTCCTGTGTTTTGGGACAGAGGCCTTGGCTCAGTCTCCCACCAGCCACCTCCAAAGCCCCCTGAGGCCGATCCTCTTGCATGGGGCTCCTCGTCTGCAGCTGAAGGAATGGCTATTCCCACGGCCCCTGTTTGCCCTGAGCCAGCTGTGGTCAGCGGTCAGTGGGCCTTGGTTCCCTAGAGAGGGACATTGAGCAAGGGTGTATTATGGAGGGTTTCCGTGCTGCTCCCTGTGCAGCCCCCTCCTGGGCCCACTTCCTGGGAGAGCTCCTTACAAACCTTGAAGACGTAAAAGCCCCCGAGTTAACTCATCCTCCCGGGTCCTGGAACGTGCCTCTCCTGAGAGCACTGGGTGGCCCCTCATTCCATGCCCTCATTATTATCAGGGATAGGGGGCAGCAAGATGGGAGCTGGCCTGCACCCTCCAGAGCTCGCCCCTGCTGGGCCAGGCCAGTGCCAGCCTGGGAGCACGGGCTATGCAGAGGCTGGCAGGTGTCCCTTCCAAAGGACAGATGGGAAACATTAGAGGCTGGGAGGATCCAGCAGGGAGTGGTCTGTGAGCCCTGCAGTCTGGGAACAGTGTTCTCCGCTGGCCGCAAGGACGGGGTTGGCCTCTCCCATGAGATGCCTCACAGGAAAGACCTGGTGATCTTGTTTGGAAAACCCAGCCACTGCCTTGGGCACCTGGGTTGGAGTTGCTCTGTGAAAAGACTCCACCTTCGGAAGGGCGGGTGTGCGTGCTCTGCGGCTGGCGGCTCCCGGGGGCAGAGGACCATACCCTGTCAGGAAGAAGAGCAAGGCCAGCCTGCCGTCCCTTGCCCTCTCACGGGCCCTGGGGTCCAGGCAGAGCCCACTTGGCACGTGTGCCCCTGCCATCCTTTGCTGTCCGGGGCTCTGGCCCCAGACCCACAAGGATGAAAGGGTGTTTGACCCCCTCCCTGCCCCCCACCTGTTTTTCTCGTCCCTCGGGTCTGGCCGGCTGCTCACTTCCTGGTTCCTACCTGCCCTGGCCAAGGTTCAACCTGCCCTTTCTCACGGGCCTCAGGCCTTCTTAACCGGATCTTTCTCTCAAGAGGCTTTTGTGTCCCTCTTGTGAAGCGTGCAGGGCCCCTGAGCGGGCACCCTGGTGGGGGGAGGGGTCAGAGAGCTGCAGTGGATACCAGGACCTGGGCCCCACAGGGAGGAGGCACTGCCCCAAAGTGGAGGTGCCTTGGTAGCTCCCCAGGACCCAGTGGGGGATGTAGGGACCTGGCTGGGGCCCCGATCTTTGATACCTGCCACTGAAGGCATCCTGCTCACACCCAACCCTTCAGAACCTCTGAGAAGGAGCTCCCACCTGGTGCACGCAGGTCCCGGGCACCTATGCTTCTGCCCACAGGTGGCTCTTGGGTGTTGTGTTCGCTGGCCCAGGTGCGACAGCCTGGGCCAACCTGAGATTGTTGGGGGTGGCCTGGGATCCCTTATCCCTCTCTGGCCTCTCGCTGACCTCTAGTCAGAGTTGGCAGCTCTGGGTCCCTTGTAGCTCCGAGTCCCTTTGATATAAGGTGGTTACACATTGGGCTGCTAACCACAAGGTCAGCAGTTCGAAACCACCAGCCACTGCCTGGAAAAGATGAGGCTTTCTACTCCCGTAGAGTTACAGCCTCTGAAACCCACAGGGACAGGTCCACCCGCTGCTCTAGGGCCGCTGTCCGTCAGAATTGACTCGATGGCAGTGAGTCTCTGTAGGGCATCTCGGGATCTGTCACACTCCCACGGACTCAGGACCCGGTGACTTCCTGCAGTGCCTGCTGGACAAGTGTCCAGCATACTGGCTGAACTCCGGCTTTCTAGCCTACACTCCATACAGAGGGATCCTGAACCCCTTACAGACCACCAGCGTGCATGGTGTAGGGGTGTCATTGCTGGGTAGAAGTGCTGTCTGTGACCTGCGTGGCCAGGCCAGCCACAGCCTGGGGCAGAACCAACCCCACAGTTCTGTTCCCACACTCATGGTCGGGGACTATGGAGGGAGCTTCACTCACAGCGACCCCACATGTGATGGAATGAAGCAGTGGCCAGTCTTGCCCGTCCTCATGCTGCCCCATGTGTCCGACCCCTCCGTGGCTGTTCAGTGGCAGGATACCCGGGCCTTTCTGAGGAGCAGAGGTGGCCACCCCGCTCAGATAAGATTCCAGCTCAGTGGTGACTTAGGGACGGGAGAGGAATCCCTCCCTGGGCCCTGATCAACAAGGACTGTGCTGTCCCAGCAGATAGGGTACCAGCTCAGGCCCCACGGGTCCCCGTCTGTACTGTTGGGGCCTCCTGTTCACTGTGGTCCATCAGCCCTTTGTCCTGCCACAGGTGGCTGGGCGGGGGCAGCCCTCACCACCACTCTGGGACTCTCAAATGTGGGTGTGGGGCCCACAGGCCAAGTCCTCCTCTGCCCTTCATCACTGAGTCTACGCCTGGCCAGCCCCCAAGTCCAGCATCCCAGGCCCTCCTTGCTCCAAGCAAGCTGGACTGGTGGCGCTTCTGTGTCCAGCAGAGCCCTGCGCTGCCCGGCCCCAGGCCCCCTGCATGACTGCGGGCCCACTTGCATCCACTGTGCCCCTTCAGGGCCTTCCAGCTGGCTTGGGCATGTGTCCCAGTGGTGTTCGGTTGTGACCACAGGGTGTCCGTGGGCAGGTTTTCAGGGGCAGATCACCAGGCCTTTCTTCCTGGTCTGTCTTCTTCTAGATGTGCTGACACCTGTCCACCTTCTGGCGTTTTAAATCCCAGTGGCAGGTCTTCCAGCATCACAGGAACACAGTACA
>NW_022111317.1:1449866-1463834 GCF_000313985.2 Echinops telfairi | reverse complement strand
GCTCCCAGGGCTCGATCCAGGCGACAATCCCCTGACCTGGCCTCCAGGTCTCTGATAACACGGGCTCTGTGGGGTGGGCGTTGCACCCGAGCAGAACCCTTCTTCCTTTTTCTTCACGGTGTAAGGCCCCTGCACCACCATCTGGAGCCTGCCGTCTGCCACCGCGGCAGTTTCTGCCCACGCTATTCGGCGGTGCCCACTGAGGCCGACATCTAATGCCACCTCGGCCACTGTCTGCTCGCAGCGCTGGCACCCTTGTCACAAGCCCCACCCCCCGGGCACCCCCCCACCAAGCTCTCTGCCACTGCGCATGGGTCTGTTTCACTACTCCACACCCAAGAAGGCCGGCGGTCCGTGGGGCCCCGTGGAGTGGATGTTTAAGCAAATGCCAACGCGGTGAGCGCACAGGGAGCTTCTTTTCCTACTGAAGCCACGCCTTCTTCCTGAAGTCCAAGTTCTCTTGACTGAGCTCTGCTGTTGAAGCATGCACGAGTCTGGTTCAGATGCCCACGTGTGTGTGTGCACAGTTCTTCCTGTAGCTCAAACCTTCCCCCCACCCCACCCCCGCCCCCCAGTTGGTTTTTCTTCCCGGCAGAAAGACACTTTTAACGAGGCTTTGCCCCTTGGATGAATTGTTCTCAACCCTTCGTTACAAAACCATCCAGACCAAAGAGCAAACCCACAGCCGTGAGTCGGTGCCGACTCACAGCCACCCTACAGGGCAGTGTAGAATCGCCCGGAGGTGCCCAGAGTGCATTCGAACCTCCAACCTTTAGCTTAGTGGTCGAGCATCTTAACCGTTCCCTCCCTCCCCCATGGACAGCAAGGGTATTCCCAGGAAAACCAAACAAGAAGCCTGCTGGAAAGTCCGTTCCGAGCCCTGGTGCCCCTGCGTGTGTCAGCGTGGACCTGGCTCTGGGGGAGGGGCGTGTGCACTGGCTGGCTTTTCAGAAGTAGACCACCAGGACTTTCTTCCAAGGCACTTCCTGGGTGGACCCATGAGCCTCTGAGCTTTGGGTTGGTGGCCCAGTGCTTAAGGAGCTGCACCACCAGGCTGGGTCAGCAGGGCCCGTAAAGCAGCCTTCTTCTCCTCCCTCAGGAATCTGGTACAACATCCTCCGAGGCATCGGGAAGCTGGCGGTCATCATCAATGTAAGTGAGGGAAGGGACACCCGGCCGGCCGGGCCAACAGGAGGGCGGTCCAGGGTTCCTGCCCATCATTCCGATGAGGAACCTGAGGCACAGGGGGCCAGCCACCTGCGTCCACTCCGGGCCCCTGCACCGCACCATGCTGCCCCAAGACCACCCCACTGACGGGTCTGTGTCAATACCTTCCCTGCCGCCTCCCCAGCTTCTCTAAGTGGCTGGTCAGCGAGGCCAGGGTCCCGTTTACAGATGACAGTGGGGGCTCAGAGGGGTCACGGGGGTCTGAGACCGCACAGCCTGTGAGAGATTCCCAAGACTTCCCACTCCGGAGGGCACTTCCCACGCCGCCTGGTCATCTCCTCGGCTTCTTGTGGGCACGCTCTGGGTAGAGGCTGCGGAACTGACTTCAGCCCTAGTGGCAGTGGGCCAGCCCTTCCTTATGCCCCCTCCAACTTCCCCCACTGCCCACCCCTTACTCCACCCCCTGGGTGGTGGCCAGCCCTCCCCCTCCCACACTTAATCCACTGTCTCCCCAAGGTGGAGACAGCCCCCCTCCCCCCCATAATGGACAGCCCTCCTCGGGATGACGGCTCTCCCTTCCCCCTCCCGTATTCACCCAGCTGACCCCCCAGGTGGTGGACATCCCTTCTCCCTCCCTCCAAGTAGTGGGCCATCTTCCCCCTCGGTGGTGGCCAGCCACCCCATCCCCCGGTGGTGGCCAGCCCCCCCCACACACTCACCCTGCCGCCCCCCACCACCACCACCAGGCCTTTGTGATCTCCTTCACGTCCGACTTCATCCCGCGCCTGGTGTACCTGTACATGTACAGCAAGGACGGAACCATGCATGGTTTCATCAACCACACACTGTCCTCCTTCGATGTCAGCGACTTCCAGAACGGCACAGCTCCCAACGACCCCCTGGACCTGGGCTACGAGGTGCAGATCTGCAGGTACCCTCTGGACCCCTCCCCTCAAACGTGTGACCCCGGTTTCCCACAGAGCCAAGAGACTTACTCAGGGGTGGCCAGGTCTGGCGCCACCTTCCCCCGGGCAGGCTTGTCTTCCACAGGTGCCCTGCTGTGCTGCGAGGACACCCCACGGGCTCCCACGCACCCTCCACCCTGCTCAGCCCCCAGGGGTCCACACAAGGCGTGCCAGGGCTGGGGGTCTGGCTCCCACTGGCTGGGCCGCTCATGTGCCAGGGGAGGGGTTGTGATCGGAAGGCCCAGGGAGGACACTGAGGTGCTGGAGCCTGCAGGAGAGGACACCGATGCTGGGCAGACAAACGTAGAGAGCTCGGCGCCCGCCCCATCAGTCACTCCCTCGGGGCTGCTGCACCTGGCTGGTGCTCAGGGCGGCAGAGAGTGCCCCAGGAGGATGGAGAACAGGTCGTCCACTGCACCCTGCCCTGGTGCCAGGCCCGCAGGGTGAAAGGAAGAAGTAGCACCGAGGGAGGCCGGGAGGCCTGCATGCTTCCGTCTGCTAACACCTTCCCCCAAACAGGGCTTGCTCTTGCTACCCTCATCAAGAGTCGTCCTCTCGGAAGCCCACAGGGGCAGTTCTACCCTGTCCCATGATATCGCTGTGAGTCGACTCGGGGGCAGTGAGTTTGGTTAGGGGTGTGTGTGTGTAGGGATAAGCCCAGGTTTTCTGGAGGGACACAGGGTGGCAGGTCCCAGGCTCAGATTAAGGAAGCGGCTGCCCCCACCGACACCCCAGGGGAGAGGCCCGTGGTGGCAGGTCAGAGCAGCTGGGTGTTGCCGGGTGGCTGTGGCTGTCTGTGGCCCTTGTTGGCGGCGTGGGGGTTCCCACGAGGAAGCAGCCTTGATCCTGGTGCTGGGAGTGTTGTTCCTTCAGCTCATGGGGACCAGGAGCTGGGAGGAGCAGAGCACGGGGCCCCTCGGGCTTTACCCAGCCGCTCCCTTCCACCACTGGCGCTGGCCGCATCAGGTACAGAGGCAGGTGCCGACCTCTCCCAGGAGAGTGGGCGTGGGAGAAGCTGTGCCCAGCCCTGCCCTGCCCAGCCCAGCCTGCCTGCCTGGGGCTGCGAGCTGACAGTGCTGCTGGCTACTGCCAGAGCTGAAGCAGCCGCACCCAGGGAAGGGCAGCAGCCTGCCCCCTGCAGGTGCCCGCAGGCTAGGCGAGGGGAGGGGCACACACAGAGATCAGCTCAGATAGGGTTGGCTCATAGCCTCTCTGGACGCAGCTATCAGTGGGCTTCGAGGGGTGCATAGGGGTTGGCCAGCTGACCCCCAGGGCATGTTCCGGCATCTCGGAGCAGCCGGCCTGGAGTGCAGGAGGTAGTAGGGAGGAGCAGGCATACGGGGCTGCCTGTTCCCCTCAGAGAGCAGGTTGGGCAACCTCTTATCACTCAGCTGCTGGCACCCATGCCCCTGGCAGCCTCCAGAAACACGCCCCGAGGAGCGGGGCCTTGTCTGCCGGCTTCCCACTGAATTGCCGCTCGAGAAGGGGGCTTGCAGGCAGCTGTGGCTCAAGGGGAGAAACCCCCTCCTATGCCAGGACCCGGTTTGATTCCCGGTCCCTGCACCTCATGCGCTGCAGGGGTGCTGTGATGACGCCGCGGATCAGAGTTTGGCAGAGCTTCCAGCTTGCAGGGGACCTGGCAATGTGCTTCCTAAAGTGAGCCAGGGAAATGGGGGGGGGGCCCCACAGTGTGAGGGTGCGGGGCCAGCCAGGGTGTGTTCACTGGAGCAGCAGCAGCTCACGGCGGCAGAGCGTGCCTGCCATTGTGTAGAGAGACAACCAGCACCGGATGAGGGCCTGCAGGACCAAGTGGGCTTCCCGAGACTGCTCCTCGGACCGTTCCTGATGCCCCAGAGCTACTGGTGGGCTCAAACCAGGGCTCCTTAGACATTCGGTCAGAGAGTGTCCCGACTGGGACCCACAGAGGTTGCTCAGGGTCACACAGCAAGCCATAGCAGGTATGAGCTGACCACCAGGGCTCAGAGTCCGGTGGCTCCCAGCACTCCTGCGGTTCTCAGTGGCACCAGGGGACTCACCTGCAGACCGGCCCCAAAACCCCACCCCACAATGATGCCATGGGCTTGTCATTGGCCGCTGCGGCCTCCTTAAAACCAAAGCCTGGTTTTTTTTGGGGGGGGAACATCATCCCCCAGAATCAGGGAGCCCTGGGAGACCTTAGGTGGAGGTGAGATCTCAGGCTCTCACCCTCACACTGCCCCTCCCCAGCTGTTTGGGGGAGGCACTGGGCATCTCAGGATATCTAAAAGGTAGGCAGAGAGCAAGGGACCACTGAGAGGATAGGCCGGTGCCACACTGTGGACTCAGGAGCTGAGAGAGAAAGAGAGGGGTGGGTCCATGGGTTCGAATTCACCTAGAGGTGCCTTGGACGAAAGGTCCGGCACACTGCTGAAAACCAGGGCAGTGACAACCCACTGAGGCGTGCCAGCCTGGCCCTCACTGGGAGTCAGAGGTGAGCACGCCACACAGCCCAGAAGAACGGCTGCATTCCACGGAACCGGATGTCCGCCGGCCACGTCTGAATGGAGAACTCAGGGCCTCGGGTCTCAGGTCTGCCTGTTATTTCCAGAGCAGGGTCAAGGCCAAGCGTAGACAGCTGGAGTCGTGGGAAGGAAGAGGCTGCCTCCAGCATCAGAATTGGGGTGTGGCGGGTGGGCTGGCTAGCCGGAGACAGCTCTTCCAACGGGCCCTGACTTGCACCTTCTGCTGAAACTCAGAGCCAGCGACCTTGATCAAAGTTCTGTGCCTTTGGTTTTTCAAGAACATCCTCCCCCAAGACTGGAAAGGCTCAGCAAGTGGTTTTCGGGCTTTCTTCCTGGAGCCCACCATGATGGTTACGTAGGAGGGGGGTGTGATGGCGTTTAGGGCTGGTAGCGGCTCAGTCTTACAGAACCCACCCCTCCCTCCAACCAAGGAGGCTCAGCTGTGCTTGCCAGAACCTCTGGGACCTATGGCCCTTTTGTCCCACTTACTGTTTCTGCCGTGAGACGACCTCTATCCCCACCTCAGGCACGCCCACCTTTCCACCTGTGGCGACCTAGTGAGCCACATCAGGTGGTGAATTGTCCCTCACCCCATACTGCCGCTCTGGTGGCCGCCCCCAGCCTGAGCTTCTGCACATCCACCCGGTCTATAGCGTCCCTTGGAGGGACTGCCTCACTCAGCGCCCTGAGTGCCAGGTCTGCCCACGTGAGCACGTGCATAGGACTTGGTTTCCCTTTGCTGGTGCTGCATGGGTGCATCCACTCCACGGTGCTTGGACACCTGGCCGGCAGCTGCCTTCGGCCGCTGCCCTGAGCACAGGTGTGTGACCCCCAGGCATTTCAGCGTTCAGCCTGCCCCTGACCAGGTGGCCATAGCCCTGGCCTCTGTGGGTGGCAGCGTGGCTGCAAGGGTGCCCATTAATTGCACGGAACCCCTGAGCTCTTGCCCAGTACCTGGTGTCCCCGGTCTTACTCCAGGGCCAGGGCTCCTCCTGGCGCAGGATGGCCTGGCAGCTCCCCCATGCACTGTCCAGGCCCACGTTCCCTCCGGAAGGTCCCGTCCTCACCAGCCCTGACCCGGCATGTCCTGCAGGTACAAAGATTACCGTGAGCCCCCGTGGTCCGAGCACAAGTACGACATCTCCAAGGACTTCTGGGCCGTGCTGGCCGCCAGGCTGGCCTTCGTCATTGTCTTCCAGGTGCGCTGGCCAGGGGGCTCCCGGGAGGCGGGGAGAGTCGGGCTTGGAGGAAGTGATGGGAGCAGGGTCGGCATGGGGAGGGAGCACGGGCTCACCTGTGCTTCCTGGCGCATCTGCAGTGAACCGCTGCACACGGTTCCATCGGGTTATTCCCTGCGGATCCCTAAGGAAGCATGAGTCAGCTCATGCTTGCCTCGCTGTCTGGGGCCTCTGCCGCCTGTCGCAGGGGTTGTGGATCCAGAAAGGGTCCTGTGGGGTCTAGAGAGAGACACATGCCAGCCAGACCTGAGAGCAGGGGTGGGGGCAAGATGGGAAACTGTTTGCTGGAGATCCCTTGGGGAGCAGGAATTGGCTGCCCTTGTTGGCTGGGTCTTTCCATACTGGTGAAGATGCAGCTGCCTGGAGCGGGCCCGAGGGTGGGCCCAGAGAGCAGTGAGCTCTGGGAGCCCAGGAAGGGTGGGCCAACCCCTGGCCCCGTTCAAGCCTCGGGAAGCAGAGAGGGAACACCTAGGCACCTGGAAGGGCTTGGCGGGAAGCGCCTCCTCTGTCCAGAGGGTTTCGGTGCCTGGATTGTGGGATGGAGACCACCAGGCTTTGCTGCTGAAGCACCTTGTGGTGGCTGGACCAGCTCACCATTCGCATCCCCGTCTGGCGGCCCAGACCACCCCTAGGGGCCTTGGAAGAAAGGCCCGGTGATCCGCGTCAGAAAGGTCACAGCCTGGAGAGCCCACACAGGCACAGTCCCACCTGGGCCACCGAAACTGGCTTGATTTCTTTCAAGAAGTTTCCAGAGGGGCTGTGGCGGGGGTGGGGGGCTGTCGGGGAAGCCCCAGCTGCTCAGGAAAGGGCTGGAGGTTCCCGTCCACTCGCAGGGGGCTCTGAAGAAAGGCCTGGTCCTCTCCTTCTACAAATACAGCCCCCAGGACCTCGTTGCTACTCTGGCTCACACAGGGCCGTCGGCACCCCTGGAGGGCATCCAGAGAAGGGAAGGGCCTGCAGCTGCCCGTGGGAGGTGGGGGGTGCGCCGTCCCCTCCCCGCCCCACGAGCCCGCTGGTCCTTGCAGAACCTGGTGATGTTCATGAGCGACTTCGTGGACTGGATCATCCCCGACATCCCCAAGGACATCAGCCAGCAGATCCATAAGGAGAAGGTGCTCATGGTGGAGCTGTTCATGCGGGAGGAGCAGGGCAAGCAGCAGCTGCTAGACACCTGGATGGACAAGGGCCGCCCGCAGGACGACACCTGCAACAACCATGCCACCAGAGCCGGCCAGGACAGCCCGACCGTCTCCACCGGCGCCCTGTAGTGGCCGGCCGGCGGGGCCCCTTCTCGGGGTGGACAGCCTGGTCTTCCCCATGAGCATCCTCTACCGGCCGGTCAGCCTGGCCCCTTCTCGGGGTGGACAGCCCGGCCTTCCCCATGGGAGCCCTGTAGTGGCCGGCTGGCCAGGCCCCTACTGCAGAGTGGACGGGCCTGCCCTCCCCAGGGATGACCTGTAGTGCCAGCCCGGCTCTTCCTTCTCAAGGGCTCCCTGACAGACGCTGGCCTCTTTCCGTGAGAAGGGCCTTGTTCTCCATTCTTCCGGGTTGTTTTTCTGTTTTGTTTTGTTTTCTAACTCTTTCCTGGTTTTTTTGCACAAAACCATTGCGCAGGGAATTCCCTTTATCATGTGTCTCCACGGTGGAGGGAAAGAATTGCTGGTGTCCAGCTGAGTCCACGTGGGGACTCAGGCACTTGGCAAAGACAATTCTTAGAAACCGGTTTCGGCATGGGGGGAGAGGGGCTCCTTTGCATTGAAATGGCCATATTGCTCGGTTTGGGTCTAGGGACCCTCGGGGGCCCGGGATAGAAGCAGGGGAGTTCAAAAGCAGGTGCCAGGGAGCTTTCTGGGGAGCGAGGAGCAAAGGAAGCTGGAATCTGTCTGCTCCCCGAGGCCTCCTGCCTCCAGGTCAGAAGAGTCCAGGCTTCTCCTCTGGGAGTTCAGATGCTGAGAAAACCGAGTCCAGGCGGGGGCAGGGGGTCCAGATCCCTCACCCTGTCCCTGCAAGGGCTCGGAGGGGGTTCTTTCACTCTTGGTGGGGCAGGTGTACAGCAAGAGAAGCACTGGGGCCCATGATTAGGGGGGGGGTGTCACCTGTCCCCTTAGAGCCCCACCTCCCCAACCCCAGCACTAAGCAAACCTTCATGGGCATCCTGAGGTTAACCTAAGTCGACTGACAAAACAAAAAATCCAGAGACGGGACCACCCCGAGGAATTTCAAAAAATGACTTAACGATTCCCAGGTGTCTGAAGGCTCTTGGGAAGGGGTGATCCCAGCCTTGAGATATTGATTGATTGATTTTTTTTTTTTTTAAGAGAAAAACTCAATCGTACACCAGATTTGAGGGTTTGGGGTTTGGGTAGGTTTTTTTGGTGGGGGGCGGTTATTGTTCTGTTTCTGTAGCTTAAAATTTGTATTCCTTATTTATCAGTTAGCCCACTACCCTTATGAGGGACGTCAAGAACCGTTACTACCAAAGATTTTTCGTAACAAAGCCTTCTATTTTGATAACACTTCTCTATATTTGTACTCACAGGACACCACTGGGGGCGATTCCTATTGTAAAAGCTGGCAAGCAGCCCTCACCTCAGAGGTGAGGGGTGTAGCTCTGCAGGGCTGGGGGGGCCCAGGGCCTGCGCGGCCTCCGGTCACACCAGGACCCACGAAGGGGCAGCCTCCGCGTTGGTGCCAGGACTCTGTCCTCTGGGGTCCAGGGCCCCACGCTGGGCTCCAGCATGCCATCTGACACTGGTCTTTCCTCTTGCATAGTCAGTGGTTTGAGATGGGGGTTTTGTATATAAATAATAAATATTGTATTAAGAATTGGGTGACGTTCTTTTTGTGGGAACCTCTGATTTTTCAAGTGAGGGGGCACTGCAGCCGAGCACGCCCGTGAATTTGCCTGAGCCCACCTGTCCGTGCTCAGAGGGGCGCTGCCTGCAGGGACGCCCTGTGTCTACTGTGGGCAAGCGACTCTGGGGTGGGCCAGACCCTGGGGCTTGTTCCTGATGCTCCTGGTACCACCCACTGCCCTGTGGGGGGAGGTGTGTGTGTGTGTGTGTTTAGGTATTTGTGTGTGGATGTTTGTGTGCTCATGTGTGTATATGTATGTGTGCATGTGTGTAGTGTGTGTGTATATGTCAGTGTATGTGTATATGTGTGCATGTCTGTGTGTTTGTGTATGTCTATGTATACGTATCTGTGTGTGTGTCTGTGTGTGTATGTCTGTATACATGTGTATATGTCTGTACGTGTGTGTCTGTGTGTATATGTGTGTATATATGTATCTGTGTGTCTGTGTGTATATATGTGTGTGTCTGTATGTGTATGTCTGTGTGTATATGTGTGTATGTGTGTGCCTGTATATATGTGTATATGTGTCTGTGTGTATATGTATCTGTGTGTATGTGTCTGTATGTCTGTGTGTATATATGTGTATGTGTATCTGTATGTTTGTGTGTGTATGTGTGTCTGTATATGTGTGTGTGTCTGTATATGTGTGTATATATGTGTATATGTCTGTGTGTGCATATGATGTGTGTATATATGTGTGTATATGTTTGTGTGTCTGCGTGTGTATATGTATATGTATGTGTGTATATATGTGTATATGTCTGTGTGTGCATGTGATGTGTGCATGTGTGTGCCTATGGTGTGTGTATATCTGTGTATGTATGTGTATATGTCTGTGTGTATATGTGTGTGTATGTGTATGAGTGTATATATGTGTATATGTCTGTGTGTGTATGCATATGATGTGTGTATATATGTGTGTACGTCTGTGTGTCTGTGTGTGTGTGCGTCAGTCGGGGAGGGAGTTGGTGGTCGCACACTCTGCACAGCCTCCTCTTCTGGACACATCCAGTCTTCACCCCTGACCCCACAACCCACAGATCAGTGCTGGGCTCACAGACCTCCAATTCTCCAGAACCTTCTGGGGACCAAACTAGGATTGCTGGTGTCACTATGTGGGCACACAGCATCTTTTAAACAGCTGCCTGGAACCACCGTCACGTCGCAAAGGCAGGGCTCTTTCTCAGAAAGCATCCCTTCACCCAGTGGGTGTGGCCACTGGCACATGGCTCAGGTTAGCAGCAGGTCGAGGGCGCCCCTGACGTCGGCGCCCCTCTCCCAGGAAAGCACCCTCCACCCAGCTCACGCCCCTGACGTCGGCGCCCCTCTCCCAGGAAAGCACCCTCCACCCAGCTCAATCCCGGAGCTGCTCCAAGTCTCTTTCTCTCTCTCTCTCTCTCTCTCTCTCACACACACACACACACACACACACACACTCCCAGAGCCACCACCTTATCCTAGGTTTCTCCATGGAGCAGGGTGGCCTGCGACCAGCCAGGGACCTCCTCCACCCTCCCTGCTGTCCGCTGTCCTGCCAGCAGCTGGTGAGGCCAGGTGCGTATGGCCAGCCCTCTGATAGACGAGGAAGCAGACTTGGGGTGGTGTCGAGACGTGCAGACACCATAGCCACCCTCCACCCCCCGCAGCTGCAGGAAGTGCTCACTGGGTGCCTGGCTTGGACCAAGCTTTGGAGGGGGGTGGTGAGCACCGAAGACATGGGCCCCTTCGCTCAGGGGGTGACATCCCTGTACCCACACACAGGATCCTCTAAGTGACTAGGGGGTGCAGGGACTGTACACCAGGAGAGTGACCAGAAGAGACTTGGTGGCCAGGGAAGCGCCCTGGATCTGAGCTACAAGGACCCCGGCCCACAAAGCCCTGGAGGCGGAGGGACCTCACCTGGTCTGTAGGCTTGCCCTCTGAGCATTTGCAGTGGTCTCCATGGTAGCCTATGGGTAAGGCTTTGGTTCACTGGCCTGTGGAAGCAGCCTTTCTTCCTCACCTGGACATCTCCGTCTGGATGCTCCCCTGAGACCAGAGTCCTTGCCACACACAGCCTCCACTTACCGCAAGGGGGCGGGGGCGAAGGAACCCCGGTCTCCACACCTGCCCCATCCTTTGAGGATGCAAGACGACCGGCCTGTTGCCATGGTAGCAGTTAGGAGGCACATGGCGGCGTGAGGGTGGAGGGGTGTTGGCTGACATCTTTACAGGGGTGGATCACCGGGCCTTTCTTCCACAGCACCCACAGTGGGTCCAACAGCAGACCTTTAGGCCTGAGGGGCAAGGGCCAGGCAGGCCCAGGTGGATCTGACAGCATCCCCAGGGGACTGGTTTGCACTTCGGCCATCCAAGGACATTGCCACAGGGAGGGACGGGAGGGGGCAGGGGTGAGTGAGCTTGGGTAGGGGAGGCAGTGGCCGGAGGAGGGGAGCCAGAATGGCACACCCATGAGCCCTGGGGTCTATGAGGAAAGGACTCCGGGGACTAACCCGGTGCTGCTGTAACACAAGGCAGCCACAGTGAGGCTCAGAGAGGGCTGGACAATGCCAAGGACACACAGCACACAGCACACAGCCATCCTTCAGACAGACACGGTGGTATGCAACACCGACAGTTCCTCCTGCCTTGCTGGTCGCTGCATCGCTGCAGGTGGGCACTGCAGGGAGTAGGCAAGTGACGACAGGTGAGCACTGCAGGTGGAGACAGGTGGGCACCCCCACGAGACCACACGGCTGATCTCTGGAGTGACACCCAAAATGTCCTGCAGGGGCTCAGCTGCAATCCCAAGACAACCCTCACAGACTGCACCTGTGAGCCTGAGCTCTTTGGAAATGGGGTCTTTGCAGGGTTTTCAGCTGCGTTCTTATGTGGTCAGAGGGGGTCCTAGCCCACTGCGTGGTGGAGAGACACTGTGCGCGGCACAGGGCACCAGCCTCATGAAGATAAGTATTTCGTGGCACCGTTACACTAAAGGGAATGAAGTCTTGGTTTTCACACCAAAGGAGAAGATTTTGCAGACTATGCCAGGCTGGAGATGGGGACGGGGGAGGGAGGGAAGAGACAGGGGTGCAACACCCCTCAGCCCCCTCCTTCCCTGTGCGCCCGTTCTCATTCTTCCCCACTCCCGGGCCTTCCTGAACTAAAGGAAATGCTGCCCTTGGGATCCCAGATGCTTGATCCTTCTGAGCGATGTGCGTGTGTCTCCCTGGAGTTACTGTGCCACTTACAGACCTGTCTGTCCTTTGGCTGAAAACTGAGCCCCAGGGTGAGTTCATTTTCCAGACCTGAAGGGGGACTGAAGCCATAGTCCTGGGGAGCCCCTCCCCAACTAGTAAACCTGGTCTTTTTTATTTATTTTTTTACTGATCCTGAGTTTTGTTCCCATTGGTCTCCCACTCTATCCAGAGCCTTCGCAGTGGCAGCCGGGCACCGTCTAGCTCTTCGGGTCTCTGGGTGGTGGAGACAGGTCTCGGGGTGGTGGGGACTGTGGCTCACTTGGTCCATTGGACAGACTGTTTCCCTGTGTCCTCCATGCTCACCCCTCTCCCTTCTCCCAGGAGGAGACCCCCAGGTGCACCGCTGCTCAAAAGCTTTTTTTTAATTTTTTTAATTTTTTGCTAACAGCTTTTAAGACCCAGTCCCCACTCACCAAAGTAGGATTTCTGTACCTTTTGTTACGTAGCACTAGTCACCACCCCGCCCCGCGCCACACACACACACACACACACTGTGACTGTGTTCTCCCCACTTCTTCTCGGGGCCCCATGTGTGACAGAGTCAAACTGCCCCGTCAGGTCTTCTTGGCTGTGATCCTGACAGAAGCAGGCGGCAGGCCTTTCTGCAGCGCATCCGTTCCCACGAAGAAGACCCCCTGGGTCACCAGGGTGCGGAAAGAGAATGTGACCACGCTTAGGAAGCTCCCTTCCTGCTCCCTCTCCAGACACCCTCACCCCGACCCCTTCACCCAGCTGGGACCCCCATCCTGGTTCAGGCGCGTGGCTCCCTCCCCACCCCCAGGCGGGATAAGGTCCATTTGCAAACATTGGCGTGGTTACCAGCCGGGCTGCCATCTGCAAGATCAGCAGTTCGAAATCACCAGGTGCTCAGTGGGAGAAAGGCGGGCCTTTCCCTCCCCTCAAGGGTTACACAGTCTTGGGAACTCCGAGGGCCAGTCCTCCCATCCCACTGGGTGGCTCCCAGTCAGAATCCACTTCAAGGCAGTGGCTTGGGTTGGCGTTCGGTGATTGTTGGTGGCTACTTCCCTCTGCTGGCCACATGCAGGAACCACACCCAGGAAAGGGAAGGCTCCAGGTGGCCAGGGTCCAGGCATGGCCACAGGCAGTGATCACCCGGCTGCTACCTGGATCAGGAGGAGCTGCTGGGGGTTGCTGGAGCGAGCTCACCAGCTGGTGTCCACCCCAGTGTGTCCGCCGTGGGTCTCACCTGCCATCTGGTCTGGAGAAGGCTGCCAAGTCCCAGGACATCCAGAAGGGGGTGAAGCAGGAGGCAGATGGTCCCCTAAGGGCATCCTGGGCTACACTGAGGACCAGGTGATTCTACAGTGACACCCACTCTCCCGCCTTTGATGCTGGCCCTCAAGGATCATTTTGTAAAGCTCAGTCTCTGGGATGACTATGGACGTGGCTGCAGCAACAGAGTGGTGGACCTCCTGGTCCTCATGGCCGCCAAGTATGAGCCCCCCTGGACCACCAGGCCCAGAAGGAGCACTGGAGGAAAAGTGAGGCCCTCAGGTGCCGGGGGAGCTTTGCCCGAACTCGATCCCCCAACACACTGCCAATCGTCTTGAGTTTCCATGCGGACCCCCTGAAGAAAGGGTGGGGCTTAGAGAGCCCAACCTTGTCACGTACCTTCAATAAAGAACACTGCACACACACACCCAAAAAAAAGACCACACTTGGTGAGTTAGTTAATTGTGCCAACCTGGCCGATAATCACATGTGAGGCTAATTGAAAGGCAGAGGGATAAATGGGTGGTGAGCTTCGCCTTTCTAGTTCTCGGGTCTCTTACTTTGTGATGGTTGCACCAGGGTGCAGCTGCCTTAACAGTTCCCTGCTTCAGCTTGCAAGATTGACTTCCTACAAGACATCCCCAAGGAGAAGCCACCTGGACCTATCCCGATGCAGCCCTGGGTGCTGGAGCAGCAGTGTGGAGACCCCTGCTAGTGCTGAGATGCTTATTCGTTCACTGACTCAGCTTTCCTCCTGCAGTCAGCATCA
>NW_022111317.1:1448095-1449189 GCF_000313985.2 Echinops telfairi | reverse complement strand
CAAGGGCTCAAGTAGAAAGAAAATGTTTTGAAAAGGATGATGGCAACCTATGTACAAGTATGCTGGACACATTGGATGGATGGATTGTGATCAGAGCTGTAAGAGCCTCCAATAAAATGATTTATTTAAAACAACAATCACCACCACCCATAGGAGCAGTTCTAGCCAGTGCTCCAGGGTCACTGTGATGTCTGGAGCCAGGGGCTGTGAGTTTGGCCTGCACCGAATATACCTACTCAGTATATTCATTGCCTGGATTGTATCTGGTAAGTTTTAACCTGTGGCCCCAGGGCTCTGTGCTGGGTTCCCTGGGACCCTCAGACCCCAGTGCCCTGCTGCTCAGTGCCACAGTGGTCAAGCGCTCAGCTGCTACTAGTCCTTAGAATGGGTGCAGAAGCTCTGAGGGAGACCCTCAGGCAGAGCACAGCCTGGGAGTCGGCAGGAGGCCAATCGACCCTGTCAGGTGGGGTCGACCTGCTTCCCGGCTCCAGGCCAAACCCATCCCGCCTGCACCTCCCCTGGCCGGTCCACGGTGCACGGTGCATGTACGCGCCATCCTTCCGCCTTTCAGCGCTGCAGGAACCTAGACTCTCCCGCTCTGTGCTTAACCTAAGCCCGGCCATGTTTGCCTGCTTCCTGCCCCAGCCTCTGGGGGATCTCAGAACTGTCCGTCTTGTTCAATGACAGACTCACGGCTCATGATCCTCTGGGTCAGCCGTTCTCAACCTGTGGATCGAGACCCCAGCTGGAGGTCAAGCAACCCTTTCACAAGGGTTGCCTAAGACCATCGGAAATTAGGAACCGAGACACCGCTCCTCTATCCGTCTCCAGGTGGGTCCGCCCAGACGCAGACAAGCAGATTTGGTGAGAAAGAAGCTATCTCACCCTTTGTTGGCTTTTTACGCATACTGTTGCAAAATGTAGCAATGTAGTTTACTATTGTTATATTAAGACTGTTACCCGTGCTACACCATGCTTCAAGACAAAATTTCATTTACTCATAATTAGAAACAAATATTTCACTATATAATTACATAGTTTTGTGATTAATCATGATGCTTTAATGATGTTCAATTTGTAACAATGAAAATAGA
>NW_022111317.1:1443199-1444985 GCF_000313985.2 Echinops telfairi | reverse complement strand
GAGTGTGGCTGCGGGCTTTTCCTGGCTTTGGTGGTGCTGTGGGGAAAGTACCGGACTGCCAACTGCAGGGTCCACAGTTCAAACCCACCAGCCGCTCTGCAGGAGGAAATGAGGCTCTCCTTAAAGATTGGCAGTTGGTGTTAAGGGCCTTCAAGTCGGTTGAGAACCTGTGCCATCCTCCCAGTTGTTCCTGTGCCTGAGCTGACCGATGCAGCCACAGTGCCAATCCATCCTTCAAGGTTCACTGCCCAGAAAAAACTCGCAAAGCAGTTCTACTCTGGCCAGCGGGGTCGCTGGCAGTAAGTTGGCGTTTGATCTCTAAAGACCTTGGGGGGGGCGGGGGGATTAAAATAAATAGACCTTTCTGTTAGCTGAGAGCATGCCAGGTGCCTCTGGGCAATGTAAGCAGTGTGTCATTCTCACCGGCCCCATGTTAAGGATTCTGAGGGCCAAACATTGGGAAATGCAGGAAGCACCGAGGGGAGGAATCCTCAGAGTCACTACCCCAAAAGGAGCCGGTGGGCGTTCAACTTTCAGGAGGCGGCATGTGATCAAGAGCAATGGTGCTGAAGGGCGAAGCCCAAGCCGCACTGAGGGTCTTCACCAAAATCAAGGCTCCGGATATGGACAGAAGAGCAGCCGATGATGCCCTGGAAGCGCCCACTCATTTCTCCCAGGACATGTGGAAAGCAGCTACCTGCCCAGTTGACTAAAAGATCCATGTTCTTATCAAACAATATAATTCATCTCGCAGGCAAGTCCGTGTTTGCTGAAGGCAGTTCACCGACGGTTGCAGCCATACGTGGAAGGAGCAGCCAGTTTCAGGAGGGGACAGTGTGCAAGGAGGGATACCATTGCTGGTGTCAGATGGCCCTTAATCGAAAGCAGAGAATGCCAGATGAGACAGCGGCCTGTGTTTCATTGACTCTGCAAAGGCATTCCAGTGGACTCTGGGTAGATCGCATTGTGAAGAATGGAAATTCGGGAACGTCGAGTGGTGCTTTTGCAGAACCTGTACATAGACCAAGAGGCGGTCCTTCAAACAGAACAAGGGAAACTCGATGGTTTAAAATCAAGAAGGTGTGCACCAGGGCTGTGTCCTTTCACCGGATTCACTCAGTCTGTGTGCGAGCAAGTCATCCGAGAAGATGGGCTGTGGGAAGGCTTCTTAACAACCCGCAAGACCCAGATGGCACAGCCTTGCCCGCTGAAATGGAGGGGGGGGGCTTGAAACTTCCTGGAGACCCATGACTGCGTGCCCATGCAAGCAGCAGCTGAACAGGCAGATGGCATGCTGTGTTGGGTAAACCTGCGGCAGCTGTGTTTAAAGAGCAAAGATGTCCCCCAAAGATGACCAAGGCGTGCCTGACTCGAGCCCTAGTATCGGTCACCTTAAATGCACGCAGCAGCCAGCTCATGCGTGGGTAGGAGCAAAGACTTGGGGGGCTTTGAACTTTAGTGCGGGCAAAGAATGCTTTGTGTCCCCCGGCCCGATGGTGGGATCAGATCGGAAAGGACAGTCAAGAATGCTCCAGAAGGCGGATGGTGAGGCTCCATCCCACCTGCTTTGGACACGTTATCAGGAGGGGCCCGCCCCTGGAGAAGGGCGTCCGAGAGGAAGAGGGCCTTAGTGGTGCAGGGACTGCAGCCGTGGCAGTGAGGGTGGCGCAGGACCAGGGGACCTGAGTTCTCTTATTCACCGCGCTCGCTAAGTCAGAACTGACTACCCTGCATGAAGCTGTGCATGTGTGTGGTTGCTTGTTGCCGTGTGCTGGAGGGAATGACA
>NW_022111317.1:1440759-1442446 GCF_000313985.2 Echinops telfairi | reverse complement strand
CCCCCACCCCACAGCGCAAAGACCCTTGCTGAGCCTGGCTTCCACGCTGTCGCCCCTCTCCAGAGCCCCAGCCCGATTCTCTGTCCTGCTGCAGCCCCCGGGCTGCCGGGAGTGTTCTGGATAGTCTTGGATTTCTCGATAGTCTTGTTGGCGTGGGGGGCACGCACAGCTCCGACAGCCCAATGGTTCCATCAGACGAAGACGGGTGGTGCCATCATCATTGGAGTCAGCATCAGTGGCCAGGGGGTCCCTGATGCCCCACAGAATTGGCTCCAACCTGTGCGTGGGAATTAGGAGAACAGTTCCCCATCCGACACCCCGTGTTCAGTTGGAGTGGGCCTGGATTCTTCGAGGAAGCCTCCGATTGAGCCCTACCCTCGTCACTGCACAGCTCTTGTGAATGGGACGGCTCCACGCCACATCAGGAGTGCCTCCGCGCACCCTCTGCTCTGGCCCAGGTGTGGAGGTGTCCGCTAGCAGGCCTTCAGAACCCAGCTGGGGGGAGAGGGGGGGCTACTCTGTTGACACTGGCAGGGCTCCTGAGGTGGCTGTGGCTTGTGTCCCCGAACTCATCCTCACCCCACCCCCACCCCTACCTTCTCAAATACACAGCAGATGCCCCTGGGAAATGGGAGCCTCTGTTCTTGGGGTGCTGCACCGTGGGTGGAGGCGGATTCATCTGCTGCTGCTGCCATGTGCAGGTCCCCCAGCCCACCTTGCCTGGAGGGGCCCTCGGGTCTCGAGGGGCCAGCCACTTACTCTGGGTCAAAGCACCGCAGGTGACCACGTCTGTGTACTTCGTACTTTCTGTAATAAACTCTGTACAAAGTAATAAACACACGTCTCTGGAGAATTGCCAAGGAGGCAGGGGCCCACCACCCACACAGTGCCCAGCGCAACTTGAGCTCCTGGTGGGGCTGGGGGCTGTGCGGCCCACGGGCTGGCTGGCTGCTTGTGGTATAAACACTAATCAGTTGCCTGAATTGGGGGAGCAGAGGACGGCCCTTCGGAGCTTGATCCCACTGGGGACAGAGCTGAGCAGGGCTTGGCTCCTGGGTAGTGTGGGGACGGTGTCTTGTGGGGAAGGGGGCTCCTCAGACTCCGCTCCTGCACATAGAAGCCACGATTCTGGACAAGCCCTTGTCAGCGAGCGTCCCAGAGCCTGCCCCTTGTTCCTCAGCATGGTGGAGGTGGCGTCCTGAGAGCCCTGGGGAAGAAAGACCCAGGTCACTCCTACCAAGGCAGGCAGCCAAGGGAGTGGAGACCAGTGTCCTGTGTGTGCTTCCCGGCAGTTCCACCGCTTGTCACAAAGTGCCCCTCCCCGACACGGCCAGCCCGGTCCTGGACACCCACAACCCTTGCCATGGTCTCTGGCACTTTCCTCAGTTTCACTGCGTGGGTGGTGGCCTGGCAGGCCCCCTCCACCCTCCGGTGTTCCCCCGAGCCCTGTGGCAGCCCTTTCCCAGCTTCACGAATGTGCACGTGCACGCACAGCCCACTCTCCTGTCCTGCAGGCTGCCCACCCTTCCCTGCACAGACTTTCCCTTCCCCTGGCCACTCGGCCCGTGTCCCTGTCCCCGTCACGCGCTCTCCATGCTGCTCTGTGGTTTGTCCCCAAGACGGGCGTCATACACACCTGGTGACACGTGTGTATGACCCACTGGCTGGAGGATGTGGGAGGTGAGTC
>NW_022111317.1:1438709-1439963 GCF_000313985.2 Echinops telfairi | reverse complement strand
GTGTCTCCTCATCGCTCTGCGTTAGCGTGGACTGATTGGCCGCCTTACCAGAGGTTGGTAACCCGCCCACAAGGACTGTACACGCAAGCCAGCCCGGCTTTATGCTTAGCCAAGCAGATGTGACATCATTAACAACGACGTGATCATAGGACGCTGTGCCTCTAAGCAGACCCCACGAGCCCTCCCTGTCAGTCTCTTGCATCGCTGTGCGCGTGTGTGCACTGTTAGTGTGCCTGTGCTACTTGCACAGATAGAGCGCCCCTGACCAAAGGACAGCAGGTGGGAGAAGCCCTGGGAGCAGCATCCCCACCTCGGCCAGGCGAGGGCGCACATTTGGTCAGCATCAGGCAACGAGAGAACGTCAAGCTGAGGCTGCGCACTTCCTTACAGTGAACGTGGGAGGGAAGCGTGCACAGCAGGGCGGGCACTGGGGACTCACTCCGCTCGGCACAATCTCTGCCCTATGTCAGTGTCCTCAGTTGCCATGGAGGTGACAGCCAGGTCACAGCAGCACATGTGACAGACAGTATGGTCTGCCTCGTAGGGAAGCCAACTGGTAGCCAGGCCTTTTTCCCAGTGCAGCCCCCAGCTGGGTTTGAACCCCCGACCTTTCAGTAGGCAGCTAAGGACTTACTTAACCGTTGGGCCACCAGGAAGGACGCCCTCGTAAAGTACTGAATCTCTCTGGGGATTATTGCTCTGGCAGCAGGCTTGCCTGGGCGGAGAACTGAACTTGGGAGATGTGCTGGTCGGGGCTCCCCAGCCTGTTCCAACTCCTCGCAACCCCACACACCGCAGGAAGGGACACTGTCCAGTCCTGCGTTAGCCTTCCCACCCCTGCTGTGTTTGAGCCCACGGACGCCGCCACTGTGTCAGACCAACTCAGAGGGTCTTCCTCTTTCTCTGTGTCCTGCTTGACCAAGGATGGGGTCCTCCTCCAGGGACTGGCCCCTTCCCTGATGCCATGTTCAAAGCACGTGAGATGAAGTCTAACCATCCTTGCTCCTGAGGAGCATTCCAACTGTCCTTCCGAGACCGATGTGTCCGTGGTGTATTCCGTGTCTTCCATCGCCCTTCTCCGGCCGTCTTTATTCAGTGTCCAGCTTTCCCACGGGGAGGCAACTGACCGTGCCCTGGCTCCAGCCAGGTGCCCATCAGTCCTCACGGTGGCATCTTGTAGCTCTCCAGCACAGAGGGTTTGGTAGCAGATCAGCAGTGCAGCTCGGCCCCTGATGTCCCCATTGCTGCTCCCCT
>NW_022111317.1:1436528-1437708 GCF_000313985.2 Echinops telfairi | reverse complement strand
CAGGCAGTGGGCAGTACTGGGGAACAGCTCGGGGAACAACGCCCTTTAACCCACACCCTCTGTTTCCAAACACACGTGTAAGACTCTTCTGGAAGTTGGTTCAGTGGGCAGATTCCCAGGCCGTGCCCCCGCCCCCGGAGTCTGACTCAGGCATGGGCGGTGCCCTTGGCAGCGCCAGCCCTGGGCAGAATGAGCACGTCACCAGTTGTGGAGAGTGACTCATTGTCCAGCACTTGAGGGAACCTTCCTGTGGGTGGGTCCCAAGGGGCAGGGATCCATTCTGCCTACCTGCTTCTGAGGCCATACCCCAGGGGTTCGTTCGTGCTTGTCTCCCGAACCCCAGCTGCCCCTCAGGGCTCCCAGAGACCACCTGGGGCCCCAAGGGGGCAGAGGGTAGAGGGTGTGTTTCTAGTTTTGAGAACCAGAGCAAAGGAGACACCAGTCAAGCCCTGATGCATAACCAGCTGGTAGGAGTGGGAGCTGGGGTGGGGGCAGTGGCATCTGTGTTTCTTGTAGGGCGATCTGAGGGTTGCTGCTGTGACACGGGGTGGGGGGTGGATAATTTACTGAGGGTCCCGATAGGAGCTCCTGGGACCAGGCTCAGCTGCCGCAGGTGGGAGAGTTTGCCTACCATCCCTCCTGACAACCACTGCCTGCCTGGGGCGGGCCCAGGACGGACAAGGCCCACACCTTTTCCTAAGCCTTCCCGTATCCTACTATGGAAACCAACCCCACCCGCCCCAGGCTCAGTTTCTGAAGGAGTCAACCTGGGTGTCCTCGTAAGGGAGATGGGAGAGGAATCCCGCATCGGGATAATGGCGTTGACCAGCGTGGGAAGTATCCTGGCCCTCAGAGGACGGTCCAGGTGCGGCGTGGCACTGACGAACACATAACGTCCGCTCGTCCCGTGCTCTTGTGGTCCATCCGAGATACTTCTCACCAACTGTCTGACGTGTGTCTGTTCATATGTCCACTGAAGATCGCTCCGGACGTGGTCGCCCAGATGGAGGCCCCTCAGAGACAGTCACCGAGTACGTGGTCCCTGAGGGTGCCGGAAGTGTGTGTGTGTGTGTGTGTGTGTGTGTGTGTGTGTGTGTTGATAGCATTGATGATTGTATAGCCCCACCCGATGGGATTGAGCAGCAGAGCTGTATGGGAAGAGAACAAATGGATTGGAATG
>NW_022111317.1:1424224-1434786 GCF_000313985.2 Echinops telfairi | reverse complement strand
CTGCCACCCCACCAGCACAGCCAGTTATGTGAGCCGTCCCCTCTGGTGTGCCAGCAGGGGGATCAGAAGCAGCAGGTAGAGCAAGATATTTGGACTGGTTTCTCGTCACCCCGCCCCGGCCTCCCACCTTCCTCAAGACAAGAGGAATGGCATCTTCCTGCCCCTCAGCCTGGCTGGCCTCACCCTCAGCAACTGGAGACTGCACACCAGCCCACAGTCAGCCCCTGCGCCTAAACTTCCCCTCGGGCCACGTGTGGCCCTCCCTACTCTCACCATGACACACCAAACCAGACTCGCCATGCAGTCCAGCCTGGCTCACAGCGATCATACGGCACGGCAGAGCTGCCCCTGTGGGTTTCCGAGACCAACTTCACCAGGGTAGAAAGCCTCATCTTTCTCCCTCGAGGGAGGGGCTGGTTTGAACTGCTGACCTGTGGTTGGCAATCCAGCTCTGCCACCAGAGCTCCGTCTGCTAAATGAATGTTCGATGTGATTTGATTTTTACCAGTCTTGGCACATCATTCACACACCACACAATTCAGCGCCTTAAGTGTATCTTTCAAAGTTATGCAATCATACGAAATAATAATAGGTAATTGATCAAGGATTCACGAGAGTGGGAGGGGGCAAAAGAGCTGATGCCAAGGACTCGTGTAGAAAATGTTTTGGAAATGATGCCAAAGTACAAATGTCCTAAATACAACTGAATTATGGGTTCTTATAAGATTTGTAAGCACCCCCCCCCAATAAAATGATTAATAATACCAACAAAAAAGTTACACAATCATCACCACAGCTACTTTTGGGCATCCACCGCATTCTTGTATCCATTATTATTAGCTCCCCTCTGGTGATTTAAGCAGGATCCCTGGTGATGTAGTGGTTAAGCAGTGGGGCTGATCTGCAAGGTCAGCAGTTCGAAACCGCCAGCCGTTCTTTCTACTCCCATAGATGGTTACAGCTTTGCCAGAGTAAACCAGCCTCCAGCAGCCGCAGGGTCCACAGGCACAATTGTACCGTGATGATATGTAAAGATCACCGTAAAGTCACAGAGAACAGGAGAGTGAACTAAAGGAGTCAGACACATTTCATAGGAGCATGCTCACCTCCAGACGGCCGTGATCTCAGCAGCCAGGTGCACGCAGAGAGTATATTTCTAACCAGGTGCACACAGAGAGTGTATTTCTAACCAAGGCTTATATATATATATTTAGGGGGCATGCAAGCCCCCCTGATTACCAGTAACCACATACATCACCGGAAGGGGTTGTATCATAGACAATACAAGCAATGAGAGGGGGGAAATCAAAGGGTGTGCACGCAGTAGGAAGGGGAGGGACTAGAGATACACATGTGACAAGATGGACGGATCCTAGATTCAAGAAGGCAGCTTAACCTTGACCCTCCTTGAGTTGGCTTGACCTTGTCTCTGGGCTCTCCTTCAGGGAAACCATCCTACCCTAACCAGCAGGGTGTGGGCCCCACCCAAGGTGGTACAGACAATAGTGTCTGATTGCTCTAGAGGGCTGATGCCCTCAGGGAGAAGACCGCTGAGCAGCTGTCCACCCACTATGAGCTAGCCGGCAGCATCCTGGGTTTGGCATCTATTTGGGGTACAAGCTGGGGAAAAGCCCGTTTGTATCCCACACAGTTTACAGAACTCAAAGGGGCAGCTCCACCCTGTCCTATAGGATAGCCATGGGTCAGCAGTGCGTCTGGTTTGGGTGGGGTTTTATGGACGGGGTGTGTGTGTGTGTGTGTGTGTGTGTGTGTGTGTGTGTGTGTGCGTGTGCGCGCCAAACTCACTGCCATCAAGGCAATCCCAACTCACGGGAACCATATAAACCAACACAATGGATGGATGGTTAGAAGAGCTGTAAAAGCCCCCAATAAAATGATCTTAAAAAAAAAAATGACCATAGAAACCAAAAGCCAAGCTCACTGCCGTCGTGTCCACGCTGACCCACAGCAACACTGTAGGACAGAGGAGAATAGCCCCCTATGGGTTTCCAAAAACCTTTAAGGGAGTAGAAAGCTGTAACAGGGCTTAAGGCCCCCTGGTGGTGCACTCCATTAAGCACCAGGCTGCTAACCTGAAAGTCAGTGGTTCGAACCTACCAGGTGTTCGGTGGGAGAAAGATGAGGCTGTCTACTCTTTTCTACGTAAAGAGTACACTGCCTGACCTAGAGGGTCGCTGTGAGACAGCCCCTGAGGACCGGCAGTGAGTTTGCTCTGTTGTTATAACAATCAAGTTTTTTGTCTTCTTCGAAAGCAAGTTCACAGAGATTCCAGTGGATGCCCACCTGCCCCGGCACCTCTTTCCTAGCTGGGGTCCAGCCAGGCTCCTCCCATGGCATCTGCTCCTGTCTCTGAGAGCAATTCCAGAGGCAGACCAGAAAGGCTGGGCGACTCACTGGGTGTCTTGGGGAGAGGCCGAGGAGCGGTCCCTGAGGACACCCCCGTTCCTGGCTCAGGGGACCTGGGGTGCAACCCCCCTGCAAAGATACGTGGGGTGGTTGGGGCGAGCATCTGACCTCCCTTAACTTCATGAGGGCAACAGAGAGGGCCTCGATTGCACCAACAGCCCAGGGCCGGTCCCTGAGGGCCAGAGAGCCGACACCCCGCCAGCCTCTAACCTGATCACCAGTGCTGACACCTGTCACCGCTCCCCAGGCACCCTCCCCTCATTCACTGTGGAGCCACACAGAACTCACAGACCGCACTTATGCTGATGAGGCTCTTTTGGCAAGTAACAGGTTGCAGTGTGCCTGGTGGCACAGTGGGTTAAGCATTACACTGCCAAGGGGAAGGTCAGCGGTTCAAACCCACCAGCTACTCTGCAGGGAAAAGATGAGGCAGTGTGTTTCCACGAAGATTTAACCTCAGGAACCCACAGGCTCACTGTGAGTCAGGATCAGATCGACTCATCCACAGTGGGTTGAGTAACAGTATAATTCAGGATCAGAAATGACTCAGGATACAGTTCTCCGGTTGGACAGGCCTCTCACTGGCTCTTAGCCCTCAGCCCCTTGGCTTAGGTCCTGCTGGGGCAAGAGTTACAAAGCTCTGTTCTCTCTGCTGATTTCCTGCTGGGCCAGCCCACGTACCAATACGCCTTGGCCCGAGGGTCTCAGCTCTCCCACTCCAAGGGACAGGAAGCCCACAGCACGGACTCTTCCAGGCCTTGGTTGTGTTGTCTCTGCTGCTGCTGTCTCTCTGCCACCCGCCACACCGCCGCTCACCATCTGTGGTGTCACCGTGCTCTCTCCTGCATGGCGGAGGCGCCCAGCACAGGGGCCTCTGGTCCAAAGGCTGGACCCCACTCCAGGCTGCCCTGTCTTGATGGCGATGGGGCCCCCCTTCCCATCTCTGGCAAAGCTCCTGTGAAGTCCAGCAGGCAGGCCAAACAGACCACCCCCATGTTATCATCCCGAAGACCTGTTGCCAGAGCCCTGGTGACATAGTGGGTTACGCCACCACCAGGCCACAAGCTCCGAGGGAGAACATGTGGCTCTCTGCCCCCATAAAGATTTACAGCCTCATAAACCCTTAGAGCAATGGTTCTCAATCTTCCTCATGCCTCGACCCTTTCATACAGTTCCTCTTGTTGTGGTGACCCCCCACCCCACAACCATAAAATTATTTTCATTGCTATTTCATAGCTGTAATTTTGCTACTGTTTTGAATCGGGCGACCCCGGTGAAAGGGTCATTCAACCCCCAAAGAGGTCTTGATCCACAGGTTGAGAACCACTGCCCTAGAGGGTGGCCGTGAGTCAGAATCTCTCGGGGTGGCAGCAGGGCTCCTTTCAGGGCACGGCGGGGGGCAGGGGGGTGAACAGCAGCATAACCCTGGCTTTTACTCCTGGGTGAGCCCTGGGCTGCCTTGGAGTCAACGCGCTTTCTAAGCTGAGGCTTCAGAGGCAGGTGGCCCAGCCTTTCCTCCAAGGCACCTCTGCATGGACTCCCACCTCCAGCCTTCCCTTCTGCAGGGGCCATGCTAACCCTTGACACCCCCCAGGGACCCAGGGAGTGTGTCCCCATCCAATGTCACACCGCCAGGAAGTGGTGGAGCTGGCTTCCAGACCCGGTGCCCTGTTCCCAGCTACCATCCAGCCTGGCAGGGTGGGTGACTTCAAACTGGCCAAAGACACCTGGAGACTCCTGTGGCCTGCTCTGGGCAGTTGCCCATGGTCTGCCGGACAGGACAGGTGAGCCGGCCAGGCACCTGTCACAGATCCGCAGGTGTGAGCCCCAAGCCAGGTGCTGCGGGCTTTCGGCCCCGGCCCTTCTTGTCTTCCTGGCCAACAGCCCCCTGCAGCTCCAAGGAGGTGGCCTGACTCCCCACCAGCCTTCGGCGCCCCAGCTCTCTCTCTGCCCCCAGGTCTCGGGTGTGTTGTCCACCCACCTTCCCGTGGACGAGGCCACGAAATGAGCAGTGTTCATGATCTCTCTCACGGAGGCCTATTATTCCCGGCAGGTTCTGGCTTGGCAATGGGGTGGGGTTGGGGGGACCCTGGGCGTCCACAGCCTCCCACACACCAGTGGTGAGGTAATCCGCAGCCCATGGGAAAAGGGTAGGGAAGCAGGCACCCCATGGCCAGCTGGCCACCTCCCACAGAGAGGGCCTGGGGTACAGAGGAACTTCTCTCTCCCTGAGGCAGCGCAAAACTGAGCCCCCCACCTTTGGGAAGAGGGGACTCGGGGCTCTGGGAATGCTGCCTCTCATCCCCCTGTGCTTCTGCCTGCCCTGAGGCCGGCCCCTGGAACCCTGCTCCCACGCACAAGCATGACTCCCATATGCTTCACCCTCCCTCCCCGGGGACCCTCTTCCAGGACCACAGCAGGCTTCCCAGGCCTCCTCCCACCCTTCCCTGCGTCCCCAGGGCCCTGTCCTCCACCAGCCCTGGGTTCCTGGATGACCAGGAACACCATGTGCCTTCAGCCCCTGGCTTCATGCGGCCACGGAGGACAGACTAGTGCAGGGGTGGGGAACAGGGGTTTCTTTTTCCAGCATCCTCTTCCCGGGATCATGCTCACCCCTGGTCTGAGGGGCTGGCTTCTTGCTGCATTCCGGGTCCCAGGCCTGGAGCCGAGCCTAGCCCACAGAGAGCCTGGCAGGAGGGGTCCTGTGGCCTGGAGACTGTGGGGCTGGGAAGGGCAGGCCAGGGTGCTCGGGCAGGAGACGCAGCAAAAGCAAAGGCCCTGGGGCAGGGCCAGCTGGGCAGCGGACAGAGCACTTGCTGTGGTGTGAGCTGGCACAGAGGCCCAGCAGGGGACAGCAGGTCCCTTCTCAACAGTGGACCCCTGGGACGAGTCTGGGATAACGTGGGGGCTGAGAAGCAGGCCAGTGCAGCGGGAAGCTGCCCTCCCTCTGCTCAACTCCAGGGGGCAGACAGTGGTCTCTAAACAGTCCAGCCTGGAGGCTAGAACAGGTGGCCAGCCCCCATCAGGCTCAGCTGTATTTACACAGCAGTGAGGCACCCTGGCGGTGTCGTGGGCTACACATTAAGCTGCTAACGTCCAAGGATCAAACCCACCAGCTGCTATGAGGGAGAAAGACGAGGTTGCCTGCTCCTATAGAGATTTACACCCTCAGAAACCCAACCGGGCCCTTTGTACTTTGTCTGACAGAGTCGGTGACTGAGAACCGGCTGAGTGACAACGGGCGTCTGACAAGTCCCCTCGTAGAAAGGTGTGTAGTCGGTGACAGCTGGTAAAGTTCTTCTCTTGCTCTCCTAGGTGGCTCTCCCTGATGGAGCCCACCCCTGGCCCCCAGAGGCTCACGGGGGCTAAGACGTACCCTCTGCTCTCACTGTTCGTGAGGGGCTCATACAGTGCCTGGGGCTGGGGGAGTGATGAATACAAGGGGGTACCCCCTTCCATAAAAACCCAGAATTTATTTTTTCAAAGCTAGGCATTAAGATCGATTTTACAAAACAACGTTATCACCTTCAAAGTATTCTCCATGACACTTAATACAGTTGTCAAAGCTGTGATTCCATTCTTGGAAACATTTTTTTCAAACTCATCTGTTTGGATGGCTGACAGCACCCGCCTCATTTTCTTCTTCACCTCTTCCACGTCGTCAAATCGCTGTCCTTTCATGTCCCTCTTCATTCGAGGAAACAAAAGGAAGTCCCACAGGACGAGGTCAGGTGAGTCAGGTGTGTGAGGCAAGAGAGGCATGCTGTTTCTTGCCCAAAACTGGCGAACTGAGGTGGCTGTGTGAGCAGGTGCATTGTGTGGTGGCAAAACCAGTCCCCCACCTACCATAAATCCAGGCCTTTTTTGTTGCACACTGTTACACTATCTTGCAGAACCTCTAAATAGAGAGTTTGATTAACAGTCTGACCTGGTGGAACAAACTCCAAATGCACTAAGAGTCAACATTTTTATCCATTCGGGAAGTTGACGGATATCCAGAATGAGGTTTGTCAACAATTGACATTTCACCTTTTTTTGAAATTAGAAAACCACTCTTACATGTTTTTCCCATAGCGCTGGCCTTGTAAACTGTGCTCAACCTCACAACCGTTTCTGTGGCATTTTTCCTGAACAGGAAAACAAAATTTCCCAGCCACACCCTGTTCTCTTAAATCGGCCATCACAAAAATGAGGTTTGAGCAAAACTGCTTTTACAGCAATATTCATCGTGACCAGAGAGAACCTTTCCAGGCAATGCCCTAGAGTGCCCTAGCTCAGAGCGAGTTGCTGGATGCCCACCCTGCAGGAAAAATATGTACAAAGAAAACTCCACCCAAAGGAGATTTTTTTCATTTTTTCCCCCAGGTACCCCCTTCATAAGATAAGACAGGTGGACAGACTGACAGCCTCTGTTCACCGTCCAGGGCAGAGTCATAGGCCAGGAACCCCCCTTCTGCCTGAGGCTGCGCCCGCCAACTCCCACAAGACCAGCCAACCAGGCCTTTACTGCAGCTTCTTACCCCCCCCCCCCCCCCACGCGCTGGGGCTTGAGGAAAGGCCCCTTTGTCTTCTGTCTATTGGATGGTTGGCTGTGTTTGGGGTGTAAGGACCGTCTTTGCAATCTGCCACTTGATGATTTTCTGCCCCCAGAACTCTAGGGCTCCCATAAAGAAACCCCACTGGTTTCACACGGCCTCAGTCAAAAGGCGGGTGGTCCCAGCAAAGCTCTAGTACCCTGGAGAGTCCCGACTGGACCCACAGCAGGTGAGACACGAACTCCCTGTGCCTGGTGGCGATGAGTCCGGCCTGCACACCCTTGGAAGTCCTTCCAGGAAGGCTCTTGAGGTTCCCCCAGTGTGGGCTACAGAACAGTTTTTCCCAGGCTGTCCCCCCATATTCAATGTCTATACACTTGGAGGCCAGCTGTTTAAAGGTTATCTCCCTGAGGGTCATCAGCCATCTAAGCAATCACTCTATAGTTTGTCCCACCCTCAGTAGGGCCCACTCCCTGCGGATAAGAATAGTGGATTGTTTCCCTGAAGGAGAGCCCAAAGACAAGGTCAAGTCAACTCAAGGAGGACCAAGGTTAGGCTGCCGTCTGGAATCTAGGGTACCCCCATCTAGTCACATGTGTACCCCTTGTGCCTCCCCTTCCTGCTGCATGTACACCCCTAGCTCATCCCCTTCCTGTGATGCATATGCCTATTGTACAGCCCTTCCTGTTACATATGTGGTTACCTGTATATATGTGGTTATCTGTAATCAGGGGGGGCTTCTACGTCCCCTAAATATATTTAAGCCATGACTGGGATTATATTCTCACTCTCTGTGCGGACCTGGCTGCTGAGATCATGGCCATCCGGGAGATGAGCAATTTCATACTTTATCTTGTCTGATGTCTCTTTAATTTTACCCCTCAATTACACACCCGCCCCTTGGACCCGTTCCATTGTGCAGGCTGGTGCCCCACACCCCAGGGCCCCTTCCCACTCGCTCGGAGCCCCGGTGGGTAGGCTTGGGCGCTGACAGGCGGGTGTCGCCCTCCATCCACTCTGCACAGCAGAACACTCACTGCCAGTTCTGCACCCCAGGCAGCACCTCATCCTGCCCAGGTCTCCCTGCCCCTCTGGGTGTCACTGCCCACCCTGCCTTCAAGAAAGCATTACAGCGAAACATTTGGATCTAAAGCAGTGGTTCTCAACCTTCCTCATGCCGTGACCTTTTAATACCTTCCTTATGTTGTGGTGACCCCCCCAACCGTTGCTACTTTATAACTGTAATTTTGCTACTGTTATGAATCCAGGCAACACCTATGAAAGGGTCGTTTGACCTCCAAAGTGGTCTCAACCCACAGGTTGAGAATTGCTGATCTAAAGTTATAAAATGTCTCTGCCCTCTGGCTCCTTGAGGCTTCCTCACCCCCCACTATCATGACCCCAGTCCTGCCTCTCACTGCGGGCTAGCCCGGAGCATGTGCACAGGTACAGTTAATAGGTACGAGCTCACGACACATGGAATCCAGGAACAGGAATGGGAGCTATAGTGATGCCAGGAGGGTAGGGGAAGGTGGGGAGAGGAGGGGAGGAAGGGGGAACTGATCTCAATGATGGACACATAAACACACACTCACACACACACACACACACACACACGCACGCACACCAGGGGGGTGAACAACAGAAACCATGGGGGAAGGAAGACAGCAGTCAGTGTAAGATATGAGAAGAATAATAATCTATAATTTATCAAAGGGTCATAAGGGGAGGGAGGAAAAAAAGAGGAGCTGATACCAAGGGCTCAAATAGAATGTAAATGTTTAAAAATTGATGGCAGCCTATCTGAAAATATGCTTATGATTGACATATGGATTGTTAGGAGAACTGTAAGAGCCCCCAGTAAAATGATCTTTTAATAGTAATTTTTAAAAGTCTCTGCCTTCATTGCTTAGGGATTGGCCCTCCACCCCACATTGTTCACATTCTCCGGCACCGACCGGAGGGGCAGTCATGGCCATTTCTCCATCCCAGGGCCAGGAGGAGCTGCGGGACCTGTGCTCCTGGGTCTTACCTGAGATCAAGGAGTTCAAGAAGGAAGAGGAGGTTTTGAAACTGATTGTGGTAGCAATTGCACAACACTGCTGGATGGGATTGAACTGTGGAATGATATGCTATCTAAATAAGCTTCTCACAAAATGGCTTAGGGGAAAAAAGTCTTTATAGGAATGAACAGATGCATCTTTCTCCCGAGGAGCAGCTAGCGGGTTTGAACTGCAGACCTTGAGGTTAATAGCTCACAGCCTAACCCACAGGGCCGCCAGGGCGCCTTCATAAAAAGCATCCTGTAAGAGTTTTCTACACCAATAACCGGCGGTAAAATCGTTCTCTCATGAGCTGCTGCCGAGTCTGACGCATGGTGAGCCCACGTGTTACTGACTTGAACCGCCCACGGGCTTCTCAGGGTTGCGACCTTGTAGACAGGAGCCCTGGTGGAGCAGTGGTTCCTAGTTGAGTTGCTAACTGCAAGGTCAGCAGTTTAAAATCACCAGCCGCTCCTCAGGAGAAAGAGGAGGCTATAGACTCCCATAAAGGGTTCTACCCTGTCCTACAGGGTCGCTGAGTCAGCCATGACTGGATGGCAGTGAGGGTGTGTGTGGTATGTGTGTGTCCTTGTGGAAGCAGTGAGGGGTGTGTGTGTGTGTCCTTGTGGAAGCAGTGAGGGGGGTGTGTGTGTGTCCTTGTGGAAGCAGTGAGGGGGGTGTGTGTGTGTGTGTGTGACCTTGTGGAAGCACAGTGCTAGGCCTTTCTGCTGAGGCTTGAACTGCCTACCTTTCTGCCAACAGTTGAGGGTTTAGCTGTTTGTGGTCCCCCCCTCCCACCAAGTCCCCTTAAAATATCACAGATAGTATTTTAATCGTCCAAATAATACAAGGGGACTCCAAAGAGCTTTTGTTAAAATGGACTAGAGACATAGTAGAAATGTCCCATATGCTTCTTAAAGATCTCCCCCTCACCGCCCCCACCCCAGCCCCGTACATGACAATGACCTTTACCTAGGCAGATGCTCCATAATAGAAAGTACTAGAAGGGAACATTAACTGGAGATAAGTACCTCGTAAAAGGCATGTACCACTGAAAGCTCCTTCCATGAGCACTCAGTGCTTACAAGAGGAGCGGACCCGTGCGGGCCTCTGGATACGTATTTCCCAGCAAGCATGCGGGCGCGGGCAGCACTCTCTCATGTGCTGTGGGGACGAAAAGCATTGCCCAGCTGCACGCCCGGAGGAGACAGGCTGGTGTGCTCAGGGTGACGACGATCACACGTGCTTCACGAAGAAACGCCGTCTGTGAGCAGATCTGAGCAAAGCTGTCAGGGTGAGGACAGAGGTGTGCCTGACCCAGGCCCGGGTGTCTTCAGTCCCCTCCAGAGCCTGTGACGGTTGGGTCCTGCGTACGGATGGCTGCAGAGGAATGGGTGCTTTGGGAGTGCGGTGCTGGGTGCTGGTGAGGAATCCAGAGAGAAGCCACGGGAGTCCTGGAAGAAGCCGAGGGCTCCTTAGAGGCAAGGATGGAGAGACTGTGCACGCACTTTGGACGAGTTGGGAGGGAAAGGATATGCTTAGCAATGTACAGGGGCGG
>NW_022111317.1:1419949-1423351 GCF_000313985.2 Echinops telfairi | reverse complement strand
GGCTTGCATGATCAGAAGAGGACCCAGGCCCACCCCTACCTCATGTGGCAGAGGAGGATGGGGTAGGAGAGCCCCGTGTAGGGCAGTCCTGACTCACACCAGAGGATGGGCAGGTCACCGCATACAGGGAGCCATTGGGGATGGGGCAGCAGTGGTTCAGCGGTTCCGTTCTTGTCTTCCGCCCTGGAGACCCAGGTTTGAGGCCTAGCCTAGCTGCTCAGGCGCAGCCACGTTGCGTGTGCCCGTGGAAGGTTGCGTGTGGCTGTGACGTTGAACAGATTCCAGTGGAGTGTCCAGACTAAGAGAGACTAGGAAGGAAGGCCTGATGACCTCTTCCCCAAAGTCAGCCAGAACGGATTCTGGTGGTTGATACCAGGGAGCCTCCAGGAGTAGGTGGGGAAATTCCACTGTTTTTTTCATTGCCCCCTACCCCCCCCCTTTTTTTTTAATCTTCCAGGAGTGTCTGGAAGCCTCCTGGGAGAGTGCTTCCCCAGGCACTTAACCCAATGGAGGCCCAGAGAGATCAAGCCATGGCCTAAGAGGGTCCAGCCATCTCGAGCTGCAGCAGGGCTGCTGCCAGACTCCACATTTGTAACGGCTGTGTGGATTCCCTCCTTTTGACGTGCAGAGAGTGGCGGGGCAGGGAGCCGCATCTGGACAGAGGAGTTTCGCAGCACGACAGCGAGCGTGGGCGTAATTACGCCCCTCTGACAGATGGTGAGACTGAGGCTTAGTGCAGGCTGGGCACCTCGCCTGAGGCCATTGGCAGGCGACCGTGGGAGCTGATGCTGTGCTGACCTCTGCCTTACCATAGCTGGGCATTCCTTTCATTGGATGCCCGACGGCTGAGCACAATGAAGTTGTCAAGGGAAGCCAGTTAGCTGCAAAAGGCTGATGACTTGCTTTTAAGGTATAATTATACGCATGAAAGAGACAGAAGAGGTCTCACGCCTGGCCCCACGAGCCGGGCTTTCTCTGTGTCTGGCATTGTGCTGGGGAGTACTGGAGACCTGGCAGAGGGGTCCTGGAATGGGCACTACACTGACCCACGTGTTTTGCCCATGAGGAGTAGACCTGAGGAATCCCTGGGTGACGGAAATAGTGAGCGCACTTGGCAGCTACCTGAAGGCTGGGGGTTCGAGCCCCCTGGAAGGCACCTCAAAAGAAAGGCCTGGCCATCAATTTCTGAAAACGCAGCCATTGAACTCCCTCTGGAGCCCCGTTCTACTTGGACATGTGGGCTCACACGGACTCAGGCTGCTCTGACAGCAACCATGCACCCGGGCAACCCAGAGACATGTCGGCCGCCCCAGCAAAAAGCACAGGCTTTCTTTGGGGGGGTGGGGGGGCATTAAGGGATGGTCAATAAAATGTTAGCTCTGTGTTTCTATCCCTTGTCCTGGTTGACTGAGCTCCCTGTCTCCCCACACACACCCCCACCTTAATACCAAGCCAACAAAATCACCGTCACTGAATGGACCCTGACTCACAGTGACCCTGCAGGACAGACCAGCACTGCCCCACAGGGTGTCCGAGGCGGTACACCCCTCCAGGCACAGACTGCAGCTTTCCTCGGTGGGGCCGTTCGTTGATGGGTGCAAACCACAGGCCCTCTGGTTAGCAACCCGCCCCCCTCTCCGCTGATCACTGTGCCCCAGGGCTCCTTCATCACCTCCTACCCATCAAACCCACTGCCTTCAGCATACTCCTGACCCCATGCAGGGTTCCTGGGGCCATGTGAGTCTTCACAGGAGCACACAGCCATGCCTTTCCCCCAGGGAGCAGCTGGTGGGTCTGAACCACCCGCCTTGTGGCTAGCAGCCCAACACCTAACCCACTGTGCTCACAAGGGTGTTGACCGTAATCGTTGATGTGGCCCAGAGGATGAAGCCCTGGGCTTGAACGGCCTCTGCCCTGCGGCCCCTCTGTGATTGTCCTCTGCAGCAACCACTCCTTGGTCACGACAACATGATGACCAGTCCCAGCTCGGGCTCCAAATTAGCCGAGTTCCTGTGGACAACCCATTTGGGGGTCTGTGTCCTCAACCCCCAGGGCGCTCCCTCTCCCCAAAGGGTTCTCCAGCTCCCAGGAATTATGGAGGCACAAGAGCCTCCATTGAATGGCTTCCCAGATTCTGGGCAGAGTGGAACACAGACATTGGGTCACTCGGCAGCCACCCTGCTGCTGTGGCCACGCATCGCAAACCATAGCTATCAAGTCCCTACCGACTCACAGTAACCCCCATCCAGGCCAGAGGAGAGCTGCCCCTGGGGTTCCCAAGGCTGTGATATTTCCCCCCCTTTTCCTCAAGGCTGTGATTTTTATGGGAGCAGGCAGCCACACCCTTCTCCAGGGGGGTCAAGCCACTAACCTTTCTTTCAGGGGCTCCGGGTTGTCTGTCCTGCTGTTGCTAGATGCCATGGCGTTGTTACTCGGCCCGTGCAACACAGAACCAAACACTGCCCGGTCCTGCACCATCCTCACCATCAGGGCTAATGTGTGACCCCATGGCCGCAGCCACTGTGACCCTCCATCACCTTGAGGGTCTTCTTTGCGGCTGACCCTCTACTTCACCAGGGAGAAAGGCAGGCTCTCTCTCTACTCCCATAGAGCTGCAGGCTCAGAAGCTCACAGGGGGCAGTGCTACCCTGTCAATGGCAGCAAGTTTGGCTTTGGGGGTTTGGGTCCCTCCTGATAACATGACCAAAGTATGTAAGGCCTTGTCTCACCATCCTGGCTTCTAAAAGCACTCCAGGTATCTTCTGCCAGGGCAGATTTGTTTGTTCTCCTGGCTGATTAAAACGGGCACAAGGAAGGTCTTACGGAAGTCTGCAGAGGACAACACCAACCACCCCCGTGGACGACGTCCCCAGCCAGGATCCCACCAGTGGTGTTCTCCAAAGCTCCCTTGCAGCGGAGTGTGACATTTGCCACTGTAGGGGTGAGGAATTGATCCCCAGAAGGGTGTTCCTGCAGGCCAGGCCTGCTCTGAGGATCCAAGGCTCAGCGCTGGGAGGTGACCAGCGTGCCCAGGTCACGCCAGCATCGTGCCCTGCATCTCTGCCTCCCAGGTGCCGCGGAAAACGGCTACGTCCTGCACGGACCAGCTCCGGGTGGGCCGCCTGAGGGGGTCTGGAGGACAAACAGGGCGTCAGGCAGAGGAGAGGCGGCGGAAGCCGCCAGGGAACCCGGGCTCTCTGACTAGCAACCCTACCGGGGCAGGTGCGAGGGAGGGTCCGGGCGGCACAGCCAATCAGCACTCGGGAGGCGTGGCCGGCCCGGCGGCGGAGGCGGCGCTTGCGCAGTGGGTGCCTTCCCCGGGGGCCGGGGCGGCCGGCGTGCCGGGCGCTGACGCTCTCGCTACGCGCCCGACGTCGGGCACGTTGACGCCGCTGACGCGCA
>NW_022111317.1:1411155-1419393 GCF_000313985.2 Echinops telfairi | reverse complement strand
TGGCGCCCTGCACCCCAGCTCCGCGCACCTGGAACGGCCGGGATGGGGGGCCTCGGGGGCCCTCGAGTCCTGTTCCCGCCCGTTGCGCTGTCCTGGGAGGCATCGTTGCCCCTCGCTGGGTTCATTGCGGACCCAATGCAGCGCAGGACCCTCCGGAATGGGCGTCCCCCGCCCCGTCCTCGTGTTGGACACTTAATAGCCTCCGTCCTATCGCCTTTCTCTTCCTTCCTAACTGTCCCAGCGTATCTGCTGACCTGCTGTGTTTCCACTGTGGAATGTGTGCAGGGTGCCCCCTGCAAACTCACTTAAGCCAGGGTGACCAACTCCCCAGCCCCACCGGGATTCCCCTCGTGGCCCGCTGTCCACTTGACCGCACACGTTCTTGTAGGAACTAACACTCCTGGTGGATTTTGTACTTTCCCCGGCAGCTGGCTCTGATCGCCCTCTGCTCTTCCTGCAAAGAAGTGGGATTGGCTGGCTCATGTGTTTGGGCTTTCTGGACACCTCCACCCTCACCTGGGGAAAATGTCTGAAACACACAATTAAAGCAGCAGGTGACACCCCACGCCCATTTTCAGCCACATCAACCAGTCCACACAGCTTTGCAAACAGAACCCCGTGGGGGGTAAGGGTCCCAGGGAGTCTCCAGGCTGCACTGGGTGACGCGGCCACCCTTTCCGACCTGGCTTCCGAGCAGACCCCTCGGTGGTCACCCTTGCTTGGGTTCGCTTAAAAAAAGCCTCAACAGGGGACCCGCCTGTGGCCAGTCTGTTCCAACTTGGGGGCAGGCCCTGTGTGTGAGACCAAGGAGACGCCATCTGGTCCGGTCTGCCCTTACAGAAGCGGGTTACCAGGCCTTGCTGCCGCAGTGCACTCCCTCCCTCACTGCCCCTGAGTCGATGCTGACTCATAGCAACGCTACAGGACAGGGTAGAACTGCCCCTCGGGGGGTTTCCAAGACTAACTCTTGCCGGGAGTAGAAGGCCCTGTCTTTCTCTGTTGGAGCAGCTAGCGTTTTCCCACTGCAGACCTTGCGGTCAGCAGCCTGACGCATAGCCACTGCTCTGCCACTGCAGCACCTAGGTGGGTTCACACCACCAGCGTTTGTTCAGCTTAGTGGCCACGCTCAAACTCGCTTTCTCAGCTGCCGTCCCTGGAGTCCAACCTGAGTGGACCGGTGCCAGTGAAGTTGCGGGCTTGGGGGGTGGGGCGGCCTCGGTTGTGCGGGTGGTCACCCTGGCCCGTGTGCTTTGTCCCCAGATGATGTGCGAGGTGATGCCAACCATCAGCGAGGCCGAAGGCCCCCCGGGAGGCGGAGGGAGCCAGGGCTCGGGCTCCCCGACTCAGCCCGATGCGGACTCCCACTTTGAGCAGTTGATGGTGTCCATGCTGAGCGAGAGAGACCGCCTCCTGGACACGCTGAGGGAGACCCAGGAGACGCTGGCCCTCACCCAGGGCAAGCTCCAGGAGGTTGGCCACGAGCGGGACTCCTTGCAGAGGCAGCTCAACACGGCACTCCCGCAGGTACGCCGGCCCTCGTCCCGAGTGCGCCATCCTCCCAGACCAAGCGCTTTGAACCTCCGGCCACCAAACGTGTGGCTCACGCTCTGGGGACCACACAGAGAAGAGTCCAGGGCTGTCCACCTCGTAGAGCAAACTGCATAGCCCCCTGGGCCTCAGGAAGTGCCTCATCTCGCCCATTGCTTCCTTGGGCAGGGGGGAGGTGCTGCCGAGGGTCCAGAAAAAGCAGGGGGCAGCCCTGTGGGCGGCCATAGCATCCAACGCCAGCAGCCGCTCCTTGCTAGGCAGCCTGTTGCAGGCACTTCCAGCCTCTGAATGACAGGATGGACGGCCTCGCGGCCGCCTTTCCCAGAACACCCATCTCCCCATCCGACTTGTGGGGGATACTGGGAGACCAGGGACAGGTCCCTTCGGACCCTTCTGGGGCAGCTGAGGGGTGTTGGGCGAAAGGTCCTGCCAGGGTTGTAGCTTTTCCGTTTGGAACCATTTTCCTCTGAAAGCCTCTGCCATGGTGCTGAAGGGGTGGCCGAAGAAGAGATGGCGGGAGGGGGAAAGGGAGAAAACTAGAAAGGCATGCGGTAGCTGGTGCTACAGGCAGCGGATGACAGCAAGGCCACAGAAGTGTGACAACGTCTGGGTGACAGAGGTGGAGGTAGGTAGGTGACATTGGGGTGACGTGTATATGTGATGTCGGGATGACCAGGTGTGTAGGTGAGATGTCTGGGTGACCAGGTGTGTAGGTGAGATGTCTAGGTGACAAGGTGTACAGGTGACGTCTGGGTGACAGGTGGAGGGGTGTAGGTGACATCTGGGTGACTACATGTGTATGAGATGTCTAGATGACCAGGTATGTGGGTGACATTTGGGTGGCAGATGGAGATGTGTAGGTGACGTCTGGCTGGCAGGACTGTGTAGGGACATCACGTGGAGGAAGTGTGTATGTGGCAGCCAGGTGGCATTGCTTCTCCTAGGAGTGGGGACCTCGATGGCACGTCTGGCCTCTGCTGGGTGAGTGGTGAGGTGGTCAGTGACAGGGAGCGGCCCAGCGGGCCCTGCCTGGGCTCCTGCCTCCTGAAGGGTTGAGGAGCCCTTTTGGATTTCCTTGGAGACAACAGCCCTTCGATAGGAGTGCTGCCTCTGAGGGGCATCCCACGCTCCCTGAATCCTGCTTCCCCTGTGTATTTCCTGGGGGCTGGCTTAGAAAGCGAGGACATGCCTTCCTTTTAGGGCCTCCCAGGTCAGCAGTTCAAAACCACCACTTGGGCCTTGAGAGAGAGATGAGGCTATCTGTTCCCGTCAAGAGTGAAGGTCCTGGAAATCCCCAGGGCGGCCACTGCAAGTGTATTGTGTATGTGGCTGCAGTGGGCTTGTGCGTGTGGTTCTGGGGCAGCATGTGAGCTGTATGGATGGGTGGTCGGGGTCAGGAGCAGTGAAGGATGACCATTCACGAGGATGGGCACGCACTGGGCTGACGTGCTTTGCACAGCGCCCTCTGGGGCGGAGGGAGGCAATCAGTGTCACCCTTGTGGGTGAGCCTGTTGCTAGGGGATTTGTTTCTAGCGACTGACCTCTCAACATCGTTGCCTGAAGAGGCTGCCTGCCAGTGTAATGGGGCGGGGTCAGCAGGTCACAGCCCCACCCCAGCACCTCAGCCTCTGGTTTCAGAACCACTGTGGCCACTAAGTGAATGCCCCATCCATGCTCCCCTTCCCATGCTCAGCCTGGTTTGCCAGCTACCCACCGTCCACATCCGTTCTTCCTAGGCCTGAACAGACCAGAGTTCATTAATTCTATTGCGCGCGGGCATTAGGGTTGTTAACAACTTCTACAAATGCAACTGTGAGCGAGTGTTCTTGGTGGTGGTGGTGTGTGTGCGCATATGTATTTTTCTGGCATACATAGGTGAGCTATAGGTGTGTCCAGGGGGGCAGGACATACGTCTGTCCAGCCATGGTGGGGTTGTAGCCCAGCCAGACGGGAAGAGCCAACTGCTCCTTCCTCGAGTTGCTTCCTTGGCCTCCCCCAGTCTGGCTGCTGCTGCCGGGGACCTTCGACTCGCCACCAACTCAGAGTCCCTGCTCACCGTTAGGGCTGTGTTTGAGCGCATCCATCTCATCCAGGATCGTCCTCTTTGTCACTGACCCTCTTGATCACCTGTGATGCCCTCCTCCAAGGACTGGCCCCTCCCTCCGATCATGTGTGCACAGTGAATGTGAGATGGCGTCTCGGCACCCCACTTGCAGGGAGCATGTAGCGGTTGGGTGAAAGATTACAGTAGCCTCAGATTGTCTCTCTCTGCAGCCACAACCCAGGCTGATGCCCACGAGGCTCGGGCCAAGCATGCCTCCTCTTTCCAACCTTTATGCCAGTTCTCGTGCCCGCGGCACTTCCTACCGCTCTGCTGGGACTGCAGTTGGTGCAGTGGCTGTGGGGTGTATTAGGGATGTAAGCGGCTACAATTCAGGATCAGGGTCGACTTGGCAGTGCCAGAACAACTCAGGACAATGTTCTTGGACCTGGACACCATTGTGCCCACAGACAGGCCTCTGTCACCTGGCCCTTCCCAGGCTTGCCCATCTGCCCTGCTGGTCATGTGGTATAGCCTTTAGCTAGCCATGGAAGTACCTGGAGGCACCCCGCTCCTCCAGGAAGCTTCCTGCCCGAAGGTGCTCAGCTTCCTTGTTCTGTGGGTCTGTGCGCTCCTCCCACCGTCCTGTCTGCTGGTCGAGGCCGCTGCCTGCCCTTAGCGCGCTCAGTCTCCCGGCTCTAGCAGTCTCTCAGCCCAGGGGCCCTGGGCCCAAAGCACTTGCTCTGCTCCCAGTTCTTTCCCCCTTCAGCATGTGGACTTGCCCCTTTTTCAGCCTAGTAGGGTTACAGAACTGACCAGCCTCCTTGGTGGGCCTCAGTATCTGCTTTCTGTGTTGTTGTTAGGGGCCGTGGCATCGGTTCTGACCCATAGTGACCCATATGCTCAACAGAACTCAACACCGCCCAGTGTGTGCCCCCCTCACACCTGCTTGTGCGTTTGAGTCCTGACAGCTGCTGTGTCCATCATCTCGTCTGGTCCAAGCATGGCGTCCTTCTCCAGGGACTGGTCTCTCCTGATAGCATGTCTAAAGTACGTGAGCTGAAGGCTCACCGTCCTCGCTGTACTTCTTCCAAGACAGAGCTGTTTGTCCTTTTGGCAGTCCCTGGTGCTCCGAGTGTTCTTCTCCAGCACCGCGATCCCAGTGCGTCAGTTCTCCTGCAGTCTCCTGTGCAGCTGAGGCGATTGAAGGGGCTGGCTTGGGTCAGGCGTGCCTTCGTCCTCAGGGAACCTCCACGCTTCAACACTTTAAAAAGGCCTTGTGCAGCAGACGGGCTGTGGATGCAAGCAGCACGTCCTTGGTGCCCAATCCTCTCTCTCACGACGTGTGAGGTTTGTGTGGTTGTTTCCTTGCCTCAAGTTGTGCTCCACGTTGGAGGCGTTGCTGGTCTTCGTGGCAAGGGCTTCAGGTCCTCCTGGTTTTCAGCAAGTGCGGTGGCGGCGGCTCCATGTCGCAGGTGTGACAGGCCTTCCTGCAGGCCTGACGCTGCACTGCACTCTGCTTCGTGTCCTCCTGCTCCTCTGCTGGCTGACCCACACACGCCTTTCCTGAGTTTCAACCGTCAGTACGATATCCCCTTGTTCCCTTTGCACATCGTCCCGCCCAGTCGCCTGCGGGGGCAAGAAGACCCCAGCCAGAAGGGCCCCGTGAACCCAAGCAGAGAAGCCCGTCACCCTGCAGAAATGCTGAGTCCGGACACCCGAGGCCCTTGGGGGCGGCGGTGGGTGGGGTGGGGGCCTCTCCGGTGCCGCCTTTCTTGAAGTGCCCATTGAGGGCCTTGTGGTCATTCTGTCCCCACCCAGGGCATCCTTTGTCCGTGCTGGGGGTCTGCAGGTGTGGCAGGGCTGCCTCACTTGACTTGCTTGTTTTGAACGTGGTGCAGGTGAACAGTGTGTTGGTGGCAGTGGAAACAGGCACACGTGTAGCCTGACCTTTCACCCACGGCCAACCCCTCCCTTCCCTGCTCCTGCCCGCTCTCCAAACCCCGCCTGTGCCCTTGTCTTTATGTGGAAGTGAGGTCGTGCAGACTTGCCCTGATGTGCTGGGCTGGGTGTACTCAGTGTGGTCTCTTCCGGCTCCACCTATGTTGTGACACCCCCTGTGGGGACTGCGTTTCTCCTGCTGATGGTGGGGCACCCACTGGGTGTCCGGCATGTTTTGTTCACCCAGTCGTCTGCTGGTGGGCACCCTGGTGGCTTCTACATTTGGGCTGTGTGCACATTGGTGCATCAGCCTCTTGGGAGGAGTGTGTTTCCACTTTCAAGACTAAGAATATACCTAGGGGTGCAGCTGCTGTGTTTATGGTGTGGTTTTGTGTTTTGGGGCAGGAACCATCACGCCCCTTTCCACAATGGCTGTGCCATTTGGCATCCCCTCCCCCCAGCAGTGGGCTATGGCTTCTTCCTGCTTCCCCACCTCCTCATCAGCGTTTGCCCTTCTCGAGCCGCCCCAGTGGGAGTGGAGGGTTTCTCCGTGTGGTTTTGTTCCAAGTCTCTCCGATGGTGGGGGCACCCAGCCCCTTTTTGCGGGTTCGGGGGCCACTTAAAGGGCCTCTTAGATGAACGTTCTATTGTCTGGGGCCACTGCCCAGGCCACCGCAGCCCGTGTTGCTGGGCGTAGGGGTGGGGATGTGGGAGCAGTGGCTGACCTCCTGTGTGTGACTGGCTGACCGCTGGCTCTTCCCTGCCTGCCACTCCCCACTGCCTCCTGCTGCCCCCGATTCAGAGTCCCTGAAGGGGAGCCCATCTCCCCTCGTGGTTCTCGTGTCTGTGAGTGTGTGTGATATCGCCCTCCCGAACCCAGCTGCGTCCTGTGCGGAAGAGGAGCGCTCCTTCAGTGCTTCCACGAAGCGCAGGCCCTCTGCGCCGGTTCTGCTGCTCCTGGACAAACGTCGCCGACCGAGCTGTCACGTGATCCCCCTGACCCAGCAGAGAGTGGATTCGAATCACGACCCGAGGTCCGGGCCTCGTGCGGTATCTGTCCCTTAGTGACCGGCTTGTTTTCCTCGGCGTTGTGTGCTGGGTTTGCCCCTCCTGGCAGTGTGCCGCGTAGCACGCTAGTGTGAGTCTGTCTGGTTGGTTTGTAGCAGCGGTTCTCAGCTTGTGAGTCAGGACCCCTTTGGGGGTTGAACGACCCTTTCACAGGGGTCGCCTGATCCACAACAGTAGCAAAATTACAGTGGTGAAGTAGCAATGAAAATAATTTCATGGTTGGGGGCCACCCCCACATGAGGAACTGTCTGAAAGGGTCTCGGCATGAGGAAGGTTGGGAACCGCTGGTTTATGGACGTGGCATCTCTGAAGGCTGACCTCTCACTGTCCATTCCACTCTGCGTGCACGCCCAAGGAAACCGTGGCCGGTCCTCCGCTCACCGGCGTTCCCGCGTCTGAGCCCATCCACACCCACACGGTCACTGTGCGTCTGTCTCCGCCGTCCTTCATCTGTCATCACGTGTGCAGCTTTCTGTGTGTCGGGCTTAAAAGTCTTTCATTACGTTTATTCATAGATGTGTGTGTGTGTGTGTTAATTGTATGATCTAATTGCTTATTGGTAGCATTGGTAGTAGATAGTTTTGGGTGCTCTCCATGCTAAATTCATTTGTTTTCTAATAACGTCTCTCCATTCTCGTCATGTTGTTTATGAATACCCAGATGAGGCATTTGGCTTCTGTCAAAGATGACAGCCCCACACACCCACAGTGGCAGGTCCACCCTGCCCTGTAGGGTCGCTGTGAGCCGTGTCTCCTTGACGGCAGTGTGGGGGAGGGGACAGGTGCCCAGTGAACTGTCCCTCCAGGCTTTTGCCTCCAGGCTGCTTTCAGGGGGTGTCACGTTGTCCTCTCTGTAGTTCTGTTCTTCTCATTTACTGGCATGTTACAGGTTTTATCGTATCAGGAAATTCTAAGTGACATCGTGTATTGTCAGTCGAAGCCTCAGGTGGCCATGTGGTCAGGGGTCTAGAGGTTAGGCCATCTGCTCTGCTCCTATAAAGGTGCCAGCCTACGAACCCCCAGGGCAGTTCCGTGCTGTGCTACAGGCTCACAGCGGGTCTGGTACTTGTGGTCCTTCCTTCCAGTCACCCCTCCACTGCTGTCTGACCTTGTCCCCCTGCGTTGTGGTTCACACGCGTCCTCTGCCGCACTCCTCAGGAGAGCCGTCTAGCCCCTTCACGGTCAGGGCCGAGGGCACACCTTGTCTGCGTCTCGTTTGTGTTTGGGCGTCACGGCGTCACTGTTGGGGCCTTACTCTTCTGCTGACCGGTTCCCCGGGTGCCGGCCCAGGCCTGCCTTGCGGTGGTTAGCACTCGGTGTTGGTGGTGCTGCTGTGGTGCGTGGTCGGCCAGGCGACGGCTGTAGCTGCTTTCCCGGTGGCCGGAGGCATTAGCAGATGCTGCAGAAAGTTAATAGGAAGGCCCCCCCCCCCCTGAGGTGAATTGGTGACTCCCTCTTTAATCCATGTGGGGAAAACTGTGACCATCGTCTCAATACGATCCCTGCTTTTCACACTGGCTCACTTGGGGACACTGTGTGGGAGCGGCACTGTGTGTGTCCCAGGTCTCCTTTCCCTCCTGCCTGTGGTGTGGGGCCTCCTCCACTGAGATGCTTGTTCTCCTGACGCGCAGCCCCCCCCCC
>NW_022111317.1:1403559-1411055 GCF_000313985.2 Echinops telfairi | reverse complement strand
CCCCCAGTCTTCTCCAGCTGCGGGACCTGCTGTGCAGCCGTGGGTCCTCACTTTGTGGCTCTCTTCTGGAGCTAGGGTTGGTTGCCCTCACTGAGTAGACTCTGCTCCTCTATGGCGCGACTCCACTTTGTGAGCTGCGTGCATTTGCATTGAGGACCCCAGCATAGACATGTGGGTGGGTCACCCTGGGTCTCTGCCTCTTTCCTCTCCATCTGGTTTGGGTGGTCCCCCCCGCCCCTGCAGATGCCATTCTGGTACCTGACAAGCATCTGCAGGAGGGCAGCCAGCCAGGTGCAGAGGGGTTTGAGGCTAGAACTTGGGCTGGGTAAGCCCCACCTGCCCTCCTGGGGTGTAGTGCTGGGACTTCCCTGTGGGAGTCTGCGGTGTTTCCCAGGCCCCTCCTTGGCAGGCTCAAAGCCAGTTTTCGTCTCCTCTGCACTGTGGTGCCCAGCTTGTGCCAGGTCTCTGGGCTCCACTGCCGGGACCCTGCCCGTCTCTGGAGACACTGCTGCCACCGCCGAGCTCCACCAGCCACTGCTTTCTGCTGCCATTGCTTCTTGGGGTGCCCGTGTTAGCCCAGGGGCCCCTAGGATTGGAAGAGCAGCGCAGGACACTCCTCTCTGCGGGCTCACTCAGGGTGCAGCACGGGAGGTGGAGAGGTGAAGGAACACTGGGCCCAGCTCCCCCAAGAGTGCTCTTGCGTGGGGCATGTATAAATGGCCACTGTGGGTCGCACGTGCCCCGCCCCCCATTTCAGGTTGCGTTAGAGACACGCACTGTGGCTTTGCAGCCCCAGAGTTCTGTCAGAGACCCCTTGCTCAGAGACGGGTGAGGTGGGAAGACGGGGCAGAACCAGTCCTGCCACCACCCTGATCCGCGTGTGCAGGATCAGAGCCAGTGACAGCTTGGAGCCTGGCCGGAGCTGAGAGCACACGCCAGCCCTGAGTCAGGACACATGCCCCTCCGAGGTGGGGCAAACAAGGGACAGGTGACAGGACACCTCTTGAGGCCAGGGTGGAGCTGGGGAGGAAGACGTGCGGGCAGGTGTGGAGCTGCCACACACAGGCCAGGGGCCGAGCGGATGCAGGCACAGGCAGGGCAGGCACATTCTTGCGGAGTGGGGGCTCGAGGGCCACAGGACCAGGTGTGGGCGCCACCACCTTCTACTTCCTGCTTCCTGGGAAACCTTGGCGTGTGTGTGTGTGTGTGTGTGTGTGTGTGTGTGTGTCTCTCTCTCCAAGTCTCTGTGTGTGTGTCTCTCTCTCTCCAAGTCTCCGTGTCTCTCTCTCTCTCTCCAAGTCTCCGTGTGTGTGTCTCTCTCTCTCTCTCTCCAAGTCTCCGTGTGTGTGTCTCTCTCTCTCTCTCTCTCCAAGTCTCCGTGTGTGTGTGTGTCTCTCTCTCTCCAAGTCTCCGTGTGTGTGTGTCTCTCTCTCCAAGTTTCCGTGTCTTTCTCTCTCTCTCTCTCTCTCTTTCTCTCTCTCTTTCTCTCCAAGTCTCCGTTTGTGAGCTTGTTGTTGAGGGCATTGACTGCACACACCCAGAAGGGAACACGGCCCGGCTGTGTGAGCCCACTGCTGTGGCCACTGTGTCCATCCGTCCACCCACCTGGCAAGGGCCACCCTCATTTCCACCCACCCTTGACCTTGCCCAGCACGATGTCTTTCTCCAGGAGACAGTGTCTCCACGTCCTGGCTCGTAAGGAGTGCTGCTCTGGCTGTCCGTCTGTCTGCGATCTCCTCCATGTTCATCGTTTGAATGCCAGCAGTGATCCTGCTTCGGTAATGTAGCAAAGGTACTCTTTCCAAATAGGTAGAGCCTCTGCCTCTGAGGTCAGGATCTGTTTGTTTTCTCTCTGGGAACCTCTCTGAAAAGAACATGCTCTCCCATCGCCCTTCGTTTCTGGAAGCGTGCACCGCGGACCTTTTAGAATAGCCATGCCCTGCACCTGCTGAGCAGCCTACCTTCTTGTCCTCTGCCCCAAGTTGTGCGGCCTCAGGAGGCAGGAGGGGCCTGCCCTCGCGAGGTGGAGCATTTCCTTGATCAGTGCAGGTGGTGGCTCCTGGGGACACACGTCTTGGTGGGCGCATGGCTGCCCAGGTCGCCTGAGACCTGCTGGGCAAGGAACAGGTGCCTTCTCACAGTGGCCAGGGCCAGGACCAGGGGCGAGGAAGAGGCTGGCTGTCCTGGGAACAGAGTCAAAGCCATTGTCCTGGTTCAGGCCCTGAGGGAGGGCGGCTGGGAGCCAGGGGAGGCTGGCTCAGTCCTGGGGCCAGGTCATACCGGTTCCTGCAGGTCAAGGCAGAGTTGGATTCTTGTGAGTGCTGTGGAGGGCCGGGCACCGTGCCCCGACTTGTGGAGGTGTTAGCAGGGAGGGTGGGCGAGCACGTGGGTGGGGAGCCCATCCGCACACACAGCACTCAGTGCTTGCTCTTCTTTTTTTTATTAAATCATTTTATTGGGGGGTAGTACAGCTCTCATCACAAGCCGTACATCCATCCATTGTGGATTTGTACGTTTGTTGCCATCATCATTCTCAAAAGCATTTTCTTTCTACTTGAGCCCTTGGTATCAGTTCCTCATTTTTCCCTTCCTTCCCCCTCCCTCCCTCCCTTCCTTCCTCCCTCCCTTCCTCCCTCCCTCATGAACCCTTGATAATTTATAAATGATTATTTTTTCATGTCTTGCACTGTCTGATGTCTCCTTTCACACACTTTTCTGTTGTCTGTCCCCCTGGGAGGGGGGTATAGGTAGATCCTTGTGATCGGTTCACCTTTTCTCCCCCCATCTTCCCCTTCCCCTCCTGGTATCACTATTCTCATTATTGGTCCTGAGGGTTTATCTGTCCTGGATTCCCTGTGTTTCCAGCTCTGATCTGTACCCGCGTACATGCTCTGGTCTAGCGGGATTTGTGAGGTAGAATGGGATCATGATAGAGGAAAGTTGTATGTTTCATCAGTGCTGCACTGCACCCTGACTGGCTCCTCTCCTCCCCATGACCCTTCTGTAAGGGGATGTCCAGTTGCCTACAGATCGACTGGGTCTCCATTCCGCATCACTTTTCTTTTTCTTTTTTTTTAAATCGTTACATAAATTAACCCATTTATTTCAGGCCAGAGAGGTTTCAGATCGTGGGGCTTCCACTGGTCTTTAATCCCTTCAGTCTTCGACGGCGGACTTGACTGGGACGGCAGAGGGGTACTGTAGGTCCAGCCCCCCAGCTCCTGTCTTCACGCAGGAGCCGCAGCACAGATGCCCACAGCGCGCCTCTCTTCTTGGTTCTGCCGCAGGAGGAGCCAGTGTGCTTGGCATGCCGGCTGGTTTCACTTTCCTTCACCATGCTCCTGAGGGAGGCACCGTAACGGTCCCGTGTTCGCCCACGATCCCGACCTTCGTGGTGCGTTTGGCCATCTTGCCGCAACCCCAGCACTTTTCTTAAAGAACTTGTTATTGTGCATTAGGTGGGTTCTTACATTCAGATCATTGTTCTCTATTCAAGTACTTAGTGCACCCCCCCCCCAGCCCACCCTCCCCACCGCTCACTCTCCTCCCTGCACCCGCGTTGGTACCTGGCACTCTGTAACCGCAACGTCATCTCCCCGCTCACCGGCCCCTGGTTCCCTTTGTCTTGGCCCTGCTGCCGCTTCCTTTATCTCCTCTGTGCCCCGGTGTGTGTCCGTGGGCCTGACACCTGCACGTCGTCCCTGCCCTGAGGCCTTCCCATCTGTCCTTACCAAGTGCCTTCTCTGTCCTTGCCCGGGGTCTTTAGGTCGCTGCCATTGTTGTGCTGTTGTGAGCCTTGCTGTGATGAGCACGTCCACTTTGCCAGGACTCTTGCCCAGCAGAGGGTCACGCAGCGCTTGTGTGGACAGCGTAGTGCACATCAATGGGCACTGTTGTTTAGCAATATTAAAGAATAATAACAACAGCCCACTGCCGCGGGGTCTGTCTGACTGTCTGTCTGTCAATAGCCGCGGGGCCTGTCTGACTCGTGGTGGTCTCACAGGACGGACTGTCTGGGGGCTCACAGCCTCGTCATTCTCCCTGGAGAGACTGGTGGGCTCAACTGCTGACCTTGTGGTTAGCAGCTCAGTGCGTGGTCCACCGCGCCACCAGGGCTCTGTATGCGTGTCTGTGTGACGTGTCAGAGAGGAGGCCTGTGGCACCGTGGGAGGCACTCAGCCAAGAACCGAAAGGTCGGCAGTTTAAGCCCACCAGCTGCCCTGAGGGAGGCAGGTGAGGCCGTCTGTTCCCACGCTGATTCACGGCCTTGGAGCCCTGCCCTGCAGGGTCACGCTGAGCTGGAATCAACCTACGGCAGTGGGGCTTGTTTTTTTCCCCCTCAAGTTATATATATATGTTTTTAATTATTTTATTGAGGGCTCGTACAATCCTTATCACAGTCCATACATACATCCATTGAGTCAAGCACATATGTACACCTGTTGCCCTCATCAGTCTCACAACATTTGCCCTCTACTTTAGCCCTCAATTTCGTTTGCTCATTTTCCCCCTCCCGCCCTCTCAAGTTATATTTGTATACTCCTCAGTTTATTCTAAAAACAATCTTCTATATTCAAATGATTTTGAGATTACAGTGATCTCAAGCACAAATATCCATATCCCTTATAAGTTTAGTAAACACTACTGAAAGAACTTATTAACATGTCAGTATTTAGGGGCTTTCATATAATCGGACTCTCCCAACTTTAAAAAGTATTTTTCCCCTGCTCTAAGCCTGTCTATCTCTTTGACATTTGGGATAGCCCAGTGTGCATATACAAAAAGACATGTTTGTCAAATCACCGTAAGATTAAACAGCATGCAGTGTCCTTTTGCTAAAATTGAATTTTCAGAGGGAAAGTGATTCATATAGGGCAACTAAGCTGGCTTCCTAAGGAAATAAATTAGATAAAAATTAAGAAGCATGAAAGGTGTGGAAGATGATTTCCATAAACCTTACCTATTCTTTTAACATACAAGAGTGTATGTAAAGTAGAGCACGTCTCAGCTAGGCTTGGGTGCCTTGGTTGGGAATGTTACTCGCTGAAAGGCCCTGGGATAAAAGATGAGAGACAGTTTACGGGGCTTGTCCTTCATGGACATAGCCATGTAGCTTCTTGGAGAGGTAGAACAGGCTACTTTTAGATAGTCTCAGTTGTCCCGGTTGTCGGCTAGGACCGTCAAGTGATGTTTTACTTCATGATCTAGTATCATCATCATTAAGCAATTCCAAGTGAAGGCAGTTCTTAGATATTTAACTGCAAGCAGCAGATGACGACCCCATTTGAAAACATGCACAAAGTTTTCTATTCTGTTGCTTTACTATTTTGCTTATAATGAGGATAAGTGGGAAGTTCAGATAATTCAGAAGATTTAATGTACCCCATATCAAATGTTTACTTACTCTTCTGCCAGCCACAACTGATTTCCATCGACAGTCATTTTTCACGTAAGAAACGTAGGCCAGGGAGGCAGCAGCTGCGACTCCGAGCTGTGGGACTAGCGGGACTGCTTTCCCCTGCACGATGGACACTGCCGAGCATCGCGGGACGGTGCGCATGCAGCGGGCTTTAGCGGCAGTGCATGCTGCAGCTTGAGCTTGCCTTCTCCAAGAATGCCTCGCAGCACCTCCGACACGCCGGCCCAGTCTCCAAGTCGGCCTCAGTCCCATAGAGGGGTCTTCACTGCTCATAGCTTCCAAGCAGTTCAACGTTAGCGTAGGAGTTTCTAACTTGATTACCTTTTCTAGTCAGGTCTCTCTGATTGCTTTCATGCACACATGGTGTATAGTCTGCCGGGCAGTGTGCCGCACGGGGAGACCATGCCTCTTCATGCCATTTGCCCTCCATAACCAGGAGGGTTTCCTGTTTCATGTGTGGGTGGTGCTGCACTGTCTGCTCTCCACTTAGCTAAAAGGTCTTGATCCGTTAGAAGTGTTCTGAACACTGCTTCTGCAATAGGTGATCGACAAATGTTACCCAGGCATACAAACAGAACGGATTTGGGGGCCTGCTCCGCCATCTTCTCTCCCACAGAGATGTACCACGTGGATCAGAACCACCAGCCGGAATGGCCAGCGGGGTTTTTAAGTCCCGGGTGCTGACTGTTAAGCATGACCGTGAGGGTCCAGGGGCCCGCCCATTAGCAGTGGGGTCAGGAGTGCCCGGTGTTCTTGGCCTCAGAGACATCCCCTGCCGCTCAGTTAATGCATGGCAGTGCCACCGTGGGGGCGGGGCGGGGTGGAATGCACACTGGCCTTGGCCAGGAGACTGCAGGCTGAACGGGGGCCTGCTCTGTGGTGGTCTCAGCTACCTCGGCTCCTGACCCAGCACCTCTCCCGAGCACCACACGCTTCCGTTTGGGTGGGTTTTGGCATGTTCCTCACCACCAGTCCTCTCTCCTGACCCCTGTCCCCTGCTGTGTGCAGTTGTGTGAGTTTCTTGGCCTGTGTCACTAGATCCAGTGGGTGCAGCCCCGTCTTTTAATGCCCTGTGAGATGGGGTCCTTTGTCCCTGCCCTGTCCAGGGACTCTCCTTCAGGTCTCCCTTTCTCCCTCAGGGGAGGGGGGGAGGTGGGAGGTCCACATCGGGAGGTCTGTCGGTACAGCACACCGATGACCTCGTGTCTCCCGTGGCCTCTCCTAAGTCCCCTCCACCCCTCGGCTGCCCCTCGGACTAACAGACTGGTGCACATGCCGGACGCTAGCTCCTGGCCTGCAGTTGGCACCCCCCTTGAAGAGCCACTCTGTCCTGGGAAACAAGGTCGGCCTCGTGACCCCCTGCGCTGGGTCACGATCTTCTCAGGGGATAGTGTTGGTGAGCCGGTGACCCCCTGCGCTGGGTCACGATCTTCTCAGGGGATAGTGTTGGTGAGCCGGCCGGGCGCCTGCTTCTCCACGGGTGCAGACCCCGGTGGAGCGGATGGCCAGAGGAGCCCTCCGGTGAGCACATGTCTCAGGATCTGGCGCCCTGACTGACCAGGCCTGGTAGTGCTGACCCGGGAGCCGCTCTCCAGCCAAGCTCCTCCTCAGTGGGGGCTTCTCTTCCCCATGAGCTCACTCTCAGTGCCCCTCCCGTGGGCCTCAGCCATGTCTGCACAGTGAGGCCAGCACTGCCCTGAGGGCTCCCGCAGCCCAGGCTCCAGCCACCTGAGGGAAGGGAAGGGCATTCTCCCCCTCAAAGCACCCTGTTGGGAGTGCCGGGCTGCTGACCACAAGGGGTGGTTCGTAGCCCCCAGCCGCTGCCAGGGAGAAAGAGAGGCTGTCCACTCCTGTATAGGATTGTAGGTCTTCCCTGTGCTGGTGGAGGTCGGAGAGCAGTGGGCTTGGTTCGATTGGCCCTGCAGACCCTCGTCCTTGCCGTCTGGTTCGGCTCCCTTGCCTCCCAGGAGCCCTGGCACTTTGCAGGGAGCCGGGTGGTGGTCCTTAGAAGCGGGGCTGTGGGGAGCGTGTGTCTAGTCCCAGGGTTGGCCAGCATGCTGCAGGGCCTTCCGGGAAC
>NW_022111317.1:1399349-1402728 GCF_000313985.2 Echinops telfairi | reverse complement strand
GGCGTTCTGAACAAACGAGGTTTGTCGCCTCGCAGACTGTGGTACAGAGGTCCTCATTGTGATGAAATCTTGACGCACACCCAAGAACCGGCCCCTGCCCTTGTTGCATTGCTTCCGGCTCCGAACAAGCCCGGGGGAGCCGGTGGAACTGCCGTGGGGTTTCCGATGTGAGGACGGCCAGATCCGACAGGGCTGCCTTCGGTTGTGCACGGGGCGCTCTGGTCAGAGCCGACAGAACCAGACTCTGGCTTTGAGTGCTCGTCAGGGACTCCCTGCGACGGGCATGAGGGGTGTCCTGTTCTTCTGGCTTACAGCCACTGTGTCAGCCCATCGCCTCTAGGGTCTTCCTCTTCTCCTGGGCCCCTGACTTGACCAGGCATGATACCCTGCTCCAGGGACTGGTCTTTCCAAACCACACGTCTTAGTATCCGAGACAAGTGTCACCGTCCCCCGTGAGGAGCATCCCAGGACAGGCGGGCTTGCCTTCCGGCCTCCCCGAGCTTCCCCCACCCCGTCGTACCATCATCCCAGGCACCGGTTCTCCCCAGTCCTCCTGATTCACTGTCCAGCTCTCAGCTGCAGACCAGGGAGGCCATTGAAAACACCATGGCTTGGGTCCGGTCCACGTCTTCAGAGAGACATTTTTCCTTGGTAACTCTTTAACGTGGTCTTTTGCGGCAGATTTGCCCAGTGCGATCGCTCATTTGCTTTCTTGATTCTGCATCTGTGGGCACTGGTTGTGGGTCTCAGTCAGATGTGCCCCTTGAGAGCTGCAGTCTCTTCTCCGTTTACCACCAGGCTGGCTTGCTTTCTCTCGAGCCGAGTGGTTCTCACCGAGGCTGCGGTCTCTGGTCCCCAGCGGGCAAGGTCACGTCGCACAGAGCACGGTCAGTGAGTCGCCTGTCCATCCGACTGCCACGCGCGGCTCCTCAGTGATTGGCTCAGCACACAGCTTGAGTAGGGCAGGTGAGAGGCTGCACCCGGACACACCTTTCCCGATCTTAGACCACGCACCTCGCAGTACCCTGTGTTCCGTGTGACCGTGTCCATGTGCAGCTTCTTCCTGTACCGGTTCTTCATGTGCACAATGAAGTGTTCTGGAATCCCCACTCTCCGCCATGCTAGCCATAGGTTGCTTTGATCCGCACGTTCGAATGCTTTTGCATAGCCAAACAGCTACCTCGTGGTGTTTGTTTTCAGCCAGATCCGGCGGCTCAGCAGTAAGGGCCTTGGTCCTTCTCCTGCGAATCCACCCTGTGTTTCCCGCAGCTCCCCGGCAGGGCACTGCTGCGGCCACTTCCAAATTGTCTTCTGTAGCATCTTGCTTGTGGCTGACGGGTAGAATTAGAACTCACTTCCGTTTGCCCCTCTGGAGCCCAGACCCCCGCAATCACCTTCCCTGCAAGTGCTTCCCGCGCCTGGTTCATGGCGGCCCTCCGGGTGCGTCAGTGCCCTCCTCTGTGAACCTGGGGCCGTACTCACCGCCACCCGAGATTCAGAGATACCGCAATGATTAGACCAATAGCAAGTTACTGCCATGACAGTTTTTATCGCCTGAGTGCTTCCTGTAACGCCTCAGAATTCACATTTTTCCTCAATTTGATTTGAACTAACGAGGCTACTCCTTCTCAAATGTGTACTTGAACACAGAATACCAGAGAGATCTTCTTGTGCTTAATTGACTGTGCCAAGCATTCCTCTCTCTGGATTGTATCAAACTATGGACTGCATGGTGAACAAGGGGATTTCCAGAACAACCTGCACTTGGGCCCAAAAAGGCAGAGCAAGGGAGCACTGCTTGGTTTCACATGAGGAACAGCGTGCATCAGGGTTGTAACCTTGCCCCATTTCCTCAACCCGTGCGCTGAGCCAGCCGCCAGGGAAGCTGGGGTGCGTGAAGAACACTGGGAGCGCCAGTTTGGAGGTGGACTCCCTCACTGCCCTGTCCTAAGCACCTGAGACCAAGTCTCGCCATCCTTGCCTCTAAGGAGCCTTCTGGCTGTACTTTTTCCAAGACATCTGTTTGTTCTTTCGTCAGTCCCTGGTGCTTTTAATACCCTTGCCAGCACCACAGTGTAAATGCACCCATCCTTCTTCAACTTTCACATGCACAGGAGGGGGTTGAAAACCCTTTGGGCTGAGTCAGGCGCACCTTAGTCGCCAAAGTCATATCGTTGTGTGAAGTCTTAGGTTCTCTGCTTCAGTTTTCTGAGTTTTAATATCCCCAGAACTCACAGATAAAATTCACGATGAAAGGGTTGATGAAGGAAGTTAACAAGTTGTAATGCCAGTGAGAAATGCTCAGAGTTGAGTTATCAGGACGTTACACAGTTCTGTTGAGTTTCAGCCACAAGGCATTCAGCCTAGCTCCCCGAGGTAGGCCCCCACTCCAGTAAACCTCAGCACAAGGCACTCGGCTCCACTCCCGTGGCTCAGCAAGTCCCACTTCCCCAACTGAGTACCCAGAGGGACCCACTCTGCAAGCCAGCCTCCTGCGCAGAGCGCTCAGCTGCAGTGGCATGGAATGTTGGGAAGTCCATCACTCTGTTCCATGCTCTGGCTCCTGGTTCTGCTGACTTGGTATCCTCTGGATTCAGGAGGTTCACTGCGCAGGGATCTCGGGTCCAGAGGCCGTGCTCCACTCCTGGTCCATGCTGGGAATGAGATCCCTCCTTCACGTCTCAGAGGGCTCGTTTTATGCACAAGGTGGCACTCGGGATGTCCTATTCACAGGTGCTCAACCTTGTCTCTGTGGACCATGACATTACTTGTTGGTCCAGTTGTGAGGATGTGGGTCCTCTTTTACGTTGAGTTCTCATCCACGCCGAAGGCTGCGCCCCTTGATCTTCATCAGCGAGGCCTTGCAGCCCTCCTCCCCCTCAGCGAGCACGGTTGTGTCTTCTGCATATCGCAGGTTGTTAATAAGCCTTCCTCTGACCCTGATGCCACACTCTTCATACACTGAGCCGGCCTCTGAGGAGTTGGTCAGCATACAGATTGAATCAGTGTGGTGAGAAGATGCAACCCTGGCAGACTCCCTTCCTGATTTCAAACCACGCAGTATCCCTTGTTCTGTTTGTACAACTGCCTCTTAATCCACAGATAAGTTCTGCATGAACACAATGGAGTGTTTCGGAATTAATTCTCATTCTTCTCAAGGCTGTCCATAGTAAATAAACACCTCTCTGGTGTTCTCTGCTTGCACCCAAGATCTGTTCAACATCCACAATGATCTCCCTTGTTCCACGGCCTGTTCTGCATCGTGCCTGAGCCTCTGGCAGTGCCCTGTCAATGTACTGCTGCAACCTTTGCTGGGGGACCTTCAGCAGAATCTTACATGCCTGTGATGTCAGTGACATGGTTCTGTAATCTTACATGC
>NW_022111317.1:1390650-1399079 GCF_000313985.2 Echinops telfairi | reverse complement strand
GTGATGTCAGTGACATGGTTCTGTAATCTTACATGCCTGTGATGTCAGTGACATGGTTCTGTAACCTTACATGCCTGTGATGTCAGTGACAAGGGTCTGTAATCTTACATGCACGTGATGTCAGTGACAAGGGTCTGTAATCTTACATGCGTGTGACATTGATGATGCTGTTCTGTAACTGGCTCATTCTGTCCGTCACTGTTCTTTGGAACAGGTGCGGACGTGCATCTCTTCAGTTGGTGGGCCAGGGAGCTGTCTTCCTGGTTGTCTGGCAAAGAGTGAGTGCTCTCAGTGCTGCGTCAGCTTGCTGAGCACCCACTGGTGTCCCATTAACTTCTGGACCCTTGTCTTTGGCTAGTGCTTTCAATCCAGCTTGGACTTCTTTCTTTCCCACCGTCAGGCCTGGACCACTTGAATGTCAACCATTCTTTTTGGTGCAGTGACTCTCCGTGTTCTTTCCATCGTGTTTTGATCCTGCCTCATTCAGTATGTCACCCATCGAATCTTTCAGTATTGTAACTCGAGGCTGGAGTTTTTCTTTGAGTTCCTTCAGCCTCAGCTATGCTCAGCAGGTTCTACTTTTTTGGTTTAATAACTCTAGGTCCTTGTACTTTCATTATAATATTCTTTGTCATCTCAAGATGCCCTTTGAAATTTTCTGTTTGACTCTCTGATGTCTCCCTTTCTCCATTTGCCTTAGGTGCTCTGTGATTAAAGAGCATCTCTTTAGCAGTCCCTGGGGCTCTTCAGCTCCCTCTTGCTTCTTCACGAACCACGTCCTTGGCGCCCTCCCAGAGCTCATCAGTCTCCTGTCGTTGGTGCTCAGTGCTCCAGCTGCCCTTGAGACATTCTGGGAATGGACTCAAGGTCGTGTTTTGGCAGTCCTGGACGTGTCTGAGTTTTCTCCGGCTTCAACCTGAACTTCTCTTTGAGGAACTGGTGGTCTGGTCCACAGTTGGCCCCTGGCCGGGGTGCCGCTGCTAATATTGAGCATCTCCGTTTCTCTGCAGGCATCGTCGCAGGCCTGTGCTTCAGGGTGCCGGTACCAGTCCATTTCAGCTCAGTAGCGCCAAGAGCAGCCATCTTTATGCGAGCCCTTTCATTTCTGATGACTTCCAATTTTCCTAGATCCGTGCTTCATCCAGCCCAAGTTCCAGTTGTTAATGTTTGCAGCCTTTCTTCTCGTGTTGGGCCGTGTCCCATTGGCCAAGTGTAGGTCCCAAAGGCTTTGCTCCAGGCACGTCGTCTGTTGACTGCTTGAGGAGGCAGCGCTCCCTCAGTCCTGCGTGAACTGCCGTCTGACCTGTGCGGCTCATCTCCCGCCACCATCTCCGACAGTGCTCACGGGTTTCCAGCGGCTGATAGCGCTGCGGACAGACCAGCCTGCTCGCTGTGTGGAAGCTCTGTCGAAACCTGCTCTCTGGTGACCTCGCTGGTGTTGGGCAGACCAGTGATAAGGCTTCCAGGTCACGGCCACACTCAAGCCCCTGAAGGACCACAGACTGACGGCCAGGTGGACGGTGGTAGTGGCGATGTGGGAGGGGTGACAGTGCAGTCAGTCCCTGAGATGGGTGGGGTGAGCTCAGTCGGCCCCCCGGGGTGGGAGGCTGAGTGCAGCCCCCAGGGTGGGACAGGGCACTCAAGGAGTTGGGCTGTGAGGAGGAGGAGCCGTCAGGCACAGGCTGGCGCTGGCAGAGCTGCGAGCCTGTGTGTAGCCCTACAGTTGGCATGCCTGAGGGGTCTGGCCAGGGAAGCGGCGGTGAGAAGACAGGCAGACAGATGGGCAGTGAGGCCTCGGGGGTTCCGAGCTCCTAGGAGGCTTGTGGTCATGGGTGTGCACATGGCTGGTTGGACGGACAGACGGCAGCGTCTGGACAAGCTCAGAGGCTGGGTGCTGCAGCTGCCGAGCCTTGTGGGAGCTTCCTCTGCTGACAGGGAGCCTGTTCTTGTCCTCGCCCCCCACCGGCCGTTCATGGTCCTGCTAGGGACTGGCAGCCTCTCGTGTCAGCTCAGGTGACGGTGTTCGCCCCCCTCGCTGCAGAGGGTCAGCACGTGCTGTCCGAGCCACCAGCTGCTCTCTGCCTCTCACTCTAGTTCCTCTGCATAGCAGACCTTCCCCCCCATGCCTCGGGCTCCCCATGAAGCCTCACTCCCTGTGGCTGCTCCTCAGGCTTTGCTGCGCCGGGGTCCCTGCAGCATGGCTGAGGTGGCCCAGACGACTGGACTCCTGGAGCATTGACTGTCTCTGCACTGTCCTGACGACCCCACTGTACAGCTCCTGGGGGTCCCTCCCTTCTGGGACCCTCGACTTTACCACACAGGGGTCTCTGTAGCAGCTGCCACCCTTGCTTCTGAGGAGCATGCTGGGCGGGGTGTTACCAAGGTGGATTTGCCCAGTCTTCTGGCAGGGCTCGGCATACCTGGCATTCGAGATGCCAGTGCCACCAGAGAGCATGTGTGACAGAGCCAGGCAGTGCTGGGCTTGGGAGAAGATGCGGACAGCGTGCTCAGATGGGGGCTCGGGAGAGCTTGACGCTGGCTGAGAAGGTGCGCGGTGCTGGTCCACGCCCAGCTGTGCCCCCACCTACCCAGTGGCCCTCCTGACGGTGCAGTTAACTGTCACGACTGTCTCAGTGGTACATGTCCTCCGCAGCCCATGCCCACGGGCTTTAGAGGGCAATGCAGTCCTGGCTATTCGTAAACTGCCTTGTAAGGAGGGGCTGGTGGCAAAGCGGGTTATGCGTTGGGCGACAACTGCAAGGTCAGCAGTTCGAAACCACTAGCTGCCCTGTGAGAGAAAGATGAGCCTTTCCCTGCACCCTCGGAGTGAGTCTAGAAACCCCCAGGGGCACTGGGCTGGCATCTGGCAGTTGAGTTTGGTTTGAGAGTTTGTCTTGTTATGCAAATGCTGGGACACACAGCTGAGGTGGAGCGCCTCATAGGTGTAGCCCAGAGACCGGCAGTTCAAACCCATCCAGGTGCACTCAAGGAGACCGGCCTGGTGAGCTGTTCCTGAAAGACCCCAGCGGACACCCGTGGAGCATCCTGCTCCTTGGCACGGGTGGGATCTCAGGGGCTGTAGCAGCAGCTCCAGTGCCCCTTCTAGATCTCCACCCGCTCGCCATAGCTCTGCAAGGTGACCACTAAGCAGAAGCCTGTGACCGGAGCCATCCTGATGAGTGTTTGGGAAGAGATGGGCTGGCGCCACCATCCTGTGGGTTTGCGAGTTCCCAGCTGCTGTGAAGAGAGGAGACCAGGGGTGGTGGCATGTGGTCTCCTGGAACCTGCCCAAGGCACAGGCTCAGTCTGCAGCCCAGGAGGGAGGCAGCGGGATATGGAGGACAGATCCCAGTGCAAGTCAGCATTAGGCTCTGATGACAGACTGGGCTGCTGGCTGTCAGGTTGCAGGCTTCCTGGTGTCCCGTCCGTCCGTCCGTGGGGAGTGTGAGCAGCAGTGAGGCCAGGTCGTCAGACCCATGGGGAGTCTGAGAAGCAGCATCGACTCAAACAGAAGTGTGTGTGAGCATCCTCTGGCTCAGACCTTTCAAGGTCTCACCTCCACTTTGCACCTGCCCATGTGCCACCTGGTGACAGTGGCATAGACTGGGGACAGGACATCGGTCCACCAGTGGGGGAATGCCGGGCAGCTGTAGTGTAGTGGAGGAGGCTGTCCTGAGTTGGTGCATGATGATGCCGGGCCTTGTGGTAGCGTGAGCAGCACTGTGTGTACGCAGAGCAAGACTGCGTGTACGCAGAGCAAGACTGCCATGTGGACATAGGCGTGTGAAGGCTCAGGGTGGGTGAGGGGCAGGTGGGCGGCCGTGGGTCCCTGTCCTGGCACGTCTGCAGGCTTGTGTTTGAAAGATGGAAAACAGCCCTGTGTGAAGTCTCCTCTTGTTGCTGTGGCTGTTGCTGGCTTTCCAAAGCCTAGAGCCTGGCAGCGTGGTCGTTAGTAGTCGTTAGTTACACGGCCTTTTGAAGCCACCAGCAGCTTCCTCCTGTGGTGGAAGACCGGCCTTTACTCCGAGAAGCCGTCACGTCCTGGAAACCCGCGGGGCGGCTGGGCGCGCAGGGATCCGCCACCGTGAGCTCCGACCGACTCGGTGACAACGTCCTCACTGCTGCCGTCATTGGCACACGCTCGCCTTACTTTACTCACCGTCTCGTCAATAGTTGCTTCCCTGACCATTTCCTCAACTTCTGCGTCGCTTAACGTCTCTCCAAGGTGTCTTGCCACGTGACAAGTTCCACCGCACCAGCATAGCCATTGCCACCCTCATCAGACCCATGGACGCACTCCGACTTCTTCGCGGCCTATGCCCTTCCCATCGGCATCTACTTCATGAGTCCTGTCTTGCATGGACTCTGTTTCTGTGGGAATCTGCCCAGGGGACTGCTGACCTCCCCAGTCCCTTCATTGTTGCGGTTCCAGCCCCCGCTTGTCATGTACTGAAAAGGCTTCCCAAGGTTTGTGATCAGCCCTTCAGTCACTTGTCAGCCACGCTGCCAGCGCTGGTCTCTGAGACGCGTTCACATGGCCACTCAGCTCGCTGCCCCCGCTCAGGCTGGCTCCTGGCTGCACGTCTTCCCATGGTCTTCTCCAACAGTGCCCCCCAGTGTGCTGCTCCTCCCTCCCACTCCGGTTCCCACACGCACAGGGAGCTGCTGTGGAAATACCCTGGCTTAACATCCTTGCTTTCCAACACTGTAAAGAGGTCTTGTGCCGCAGATGGACCCAACACAGGGCATCGTTGGAGCTTTTGACTACTGCTTCCATGAGCATTGATTGTGGTTCCAAGCACGACGGAAACCCTTGACATCCTCCACCCTTGCTCCGGGGAGCATGAGGTGCCCTGGTGGTCCCGTGGTGAGGATTTGGTTTCTCTACATTGAGTTATAATCCACACTGAAGGCTCCATCCTAGTCTTCATCAGCAAGGACGCCGAGTCCTCCTCACTCTGCAGCCAGCAAGCTTGTGTCGTCTGCATCGCACAGGCTGTTCAAAGGCTTCCCTCCGACCCCGATGCCCTAATCTGCTTCCTGTAAGCCAGCCTCTCGGAGGGCTTGCTCGGCACACGCTGAGTAAGGGTGGTGGGAGGATGCGGCCCTGACAGACCCCTTTCCTGGCTTTAAGCAGTGCACCCCTTGTTGTGTCTGCACCCCGCTTCTTGATCCAGGGTCCACACGAGCACCATGAAGTGGTCACCATGAAGTGGTCTGGAAACCCCATCCTCCTCAAGGCTATTCAAGTTTGTTACGGTCTCTGCAGTTGAATTCCTTGGCACGGTCAATAAAACACAAGTAACATCTCTCTGGTAGTCTCTGCTTTGAGCCAGGATCCATCTGATGTCAGCGATGATACCCCTTGTTCCACATCCTCTTCTGAGTCTGGCTTGATGTTCGGAAGGCAGCTAGCAAGCTGGCCACCGGACTGGAAGTGTTTGTGCCCATTCCAAAGAAGGTGCTGCCGCGGTATATGCAATTGCAGCCGGCCGCTGTTGGGATTCCTGGGCATGGGTGGCGCTTGATTTCAACCAGGTGCCATTCACCAAAATGCTCACGTGTGCGGGCTCGTCGCAGAAACAGCAGAGTGCCGAGGGGAGGGGAGGGGAGTGTTCAGCCCACTCTTCCCAAGGGTCGCAAGTGCTCCTGGAGGGCGGGGCAGGCACAGCTGGGTCTCGGCCCTGAAAGGCTTGTCAGGTTGGTGCTTGCTTCCACGGGGGCCAGAGCAAGGACGTGGACACCTGATGCGGAGAGGAAGGGTGCCAGTGTGATCTTGTGTGAGGGGCATGACCACCCCGAATGGACTCTGTGAGGGGCAGGAAGGGTGGGGACTGGGGCCCACCCACTGCCTCGTGCTGCAGGCCATGAGAATGTTTGGGAATTGGAGGAGGTGGTGGTGGAACGGCCTGGAGAACACAGGAAAGCCAGCGGACTGCACAGGTGGGGGAGTTTTCAGCTCTGTGCGTTTGAAAGGTGTGGGTAGAGAATGCCGGTCTGAGGAATGGCTGCAGGACTTTAACCACTGGGAGGAGCTGCCCCTGTCTGTCCCTTCCCTGTGCTTGGGGTCCCAAGCTCCAAGTGTACGTGGCGCAGGCCTGGCTGATGGTGAGTGGGCTCCGGCGCTGACTGGGCCCATTCATCAGTCTCAGGAAACACTGGATGCGCGGCAGCCAATCGCAGTCAAGACGGGCCAGCCCCGCAGCTATTTTTAGATGGACATTTTTTATTTGCTTCTCAAGAGGAAAATCTCTAGACGCCAGCAGACTCGTGATGGCGATAAAGGGGCCCATTCTTGGACGTTGTTGGGGCTTCTCGGGGCTGTGGTGAGCATGCAGTGCAGTGCACAGAGCGGCCTGCTTCTGGGCCTGACGTTGGCATTTCCTGCCCAGTGTTTATCTAAACTCTTGCATTTAAGTCGCTGCTGGGGGCACTTTCTCCTCCGAGTTCAGGGCCAGGCTTGGCTCCCAGCCATAGCGGGGACTGTTGGGGTGTCAAAGTCTATCGGGGGACTCATGCCTGTGAGCAGTCGTGCAGATAGGGGGAATCCGAGTCGGACACCCACCCTGGTCCTGCTGTGGGATAAGCTGTTCACCACAGGTCGGCAGTTCAAGCCCACCTGCTGTTTGGCAGGAGAAGTAGGAGGCTGCAGATGTCCTGTAAAGGTGGACAGTCTCAGACACTCTCGGGTGCAGTTCCGCTCCATCCAGCAGGGTGGCAGTGAGTTGGCATCACCTGGCAGGCAGTGGGTTGAGCTTTGGGGTCCTCTGGGCTCTCAGAGGCAGACCTGATGGGGAGAGGGGAACAAAACAGCCTGGCCTCTTACGGGAAACACTTCAGCTAGGACTCTAGCCTTGCGCTGGAAGTGAGCCGAGCTGATAAGAGTGGCCTGAGAAGGGTTCGGGGGCGAGTGAAGGTGGCCCCCGTGGACCCGTCTGCCCCTGAGAAGGGGACGCCTGGAGGCCTCACATCAGCAGAGCTCCGGCTCCGAGCAGGCATGTTGTCAGCAGCTAAGGCTTTGGGACCTGCTGGGACCTTCAGAGTGGTCATTGTCCTTCCCTGCTCGCATACTGTCCCTCTGCTTGTCCATTTTCTCCCTGGCTTTCTGCCCCTTCGGTGTCGCCTCCAGCTCCCTGTCTTTGTCGCTGGTCCTGTTGTGGCTGCTAGGGGTTAGCGCGGCAGCTCCGCCCCCTGGCAGCCCCATTCACCACAGAGCAATGCCCGGCCCTGCTCCCCTTCACCATTGCAGTCATGGTCAAGCCTACTGTGCCAACTGCTGTGTCCATACACCTCACCAAGCACGATGTCCTTCTCCGGGCCGCGTCTCTCCTGACAGCATGTCCAGAGTACGTGAAACGCCGCAGTCTCGCGTCCCTGTCTCTGAGGAGCGCTGGCTGCACCTCTTGTGAGGCGGCTCTGTCCCATGCTTTCATTGTCTCCCCCAGCCCCACACGGTTCTCCCGGGTCTTCCTTCGTCAGCGTCCGTCCGTCCGACGTCCGCAGATGCCCCGCCTGGCTCAGGGGCACCTTCATCCCCACACTCACACCGTGGCCCTTGGTAGCTGATTTGCCCCCTGTGGTATCACTGTATTACATGGTAGTAGCCTGCACGTCCTTAAGCCCACTCTCGCCCTCTCCTGGCCCCTACCCTGAGTGGGCTGAAGTGCTGCCACCTCTCTCCGCACCCCCTGGGGGGGTCCCCACCTTTGGCCTTGCCCTCTTACTGGCTGTCCAAGCCCAGCCCAGAGGAGTCCTCTGTCTCTGACCAGGGCCACTGCCTATGCCCTAACCCCTGGCTGGACCTGGTTTAGCTTTCCAGCCTTGATTCGGGGAGCAAGCTGGCTCTCCACCCTGCCGTTCCCGCCTCGATTGCAGCCCCTGCAGGGGAGGCAGCCTTCCTCCCACCACTGTGGCCCCCATTTCTGGTCCCACAGCGCCGGCTCTCTTCCCACCCTCAGGATCACCTGAGTGAGAATCACGCGATGGGTAGGGAGTTCAAGGTGTTTGGTTGAACTCTGATCTAGGGAGGGGCAGTCCATGCCAGGCCTGCAGGGTATCTGCGGGCCAGAAATCCCGGGACCCACCTGATTCAGTGTGCCCAACCAGCCAGGGCTTCTCTAGGATTTTGCATTCTGGTCCACGCTCTCCTCCCACTGCACCCACCCCTCCTCCTCTGATTCTGTCTGTCCAGGACAGGGCACCAGAAGACTTGCACTCGGGGTCGTGGAGGAGGGTCTGTGTGGTGCTTTGGCCCATTGGTCTCATTGTGCCCGTGCATCTGTGATGCTGCTCCCTCTGCTGTGGTCCAGACCAGGAGTGAGCTGTCCAGCCCTGGGGTGCCCCCACCCACGACACAGAGCACCATCTCTCAGGACCTCGCTGACCAGGCTCAGCGCCTGGAGGGTTCTTTTCTTGTCACTCACTCTCAG
>NW_022111317.1:1380538-1390550 GCF_000313985.2 Echinops telfairi | reverse complement strand
CTCTCTGGAGTGGGGCCTGCTGATTCAGCACTAGCTTCTCACGCTCCCCCTCCCCTCCCCTGCCTCTGCCCTGCTCCTAGGGCTCCTGGTCTGCCCCAGAGCCCGCAGTGCCTGTCCTCTGCCCCAGGTGACGCTGGCCTGTAACAGTCTTGCCCAGTCCCTGCTCAAGGCCCTTGGAGCCTATAGCTAAGACCCCCCAGGAGTCCCCACTTGAATGTGGACCCTGCCACCCTCTGCCTGCCAGGCCTGCGGGCGGGCTCCTGCTCAGATGACTCAGCCCTGGCGGCGGTCTGGCTGGCCACACAGACACACGTACGCGGGCTTCACAGTAGGACATACCAAGCCCTTCACAGTGATTTCTGGAGGCCTCCCTGGAGCCGTCCCTGCCCCCCTGCGCTGCTGGCCTGTGTTCCCAAAGGCTGTAGCCCCTGGACCAGGCCCCACGTAGAGAGCCAGCTTAGGCCACTGGCAGGAGAGGACTGGGCCCCTCGGGTTGGGATGACATGGGTGGAAGTGTCCTGGGAACCACAACTAGACTCCCTTGGGAGCTGAGCCTCAGTGAGGCCTCCACCCCTCTAGTGTGACCACCCAGCAGGGCCCAGTTGGCACCGAGGCTGCTGGGAAGGGGAGGGTGGTGGTGGCACAACTACAGGTGTCTCCGAGCCAAGATGTGCCCTTGACCCAGATCCCGCCTGCCACCTCCTGGCAGAGCTGCCAGGCTGCAAGCAGGGTAAACGCAGGGCTTCAGGTGCCCAACATGGTGATGGGAGCACAAGTGACGGAGAAGGGAGCTGGGCAACGTGTGGACGGACAGACAGCTTGTTCAAGAAGCGGACCCCAGTATGCAGCACACTGGGGCTCGGGGGACGAGAGAAACTCCCCAGCCTGAACACAGGCAAACTGGCATTTGGTCCCGTCCTCTGTGCGTAAGAACTGGCCTGGCCGCCAGGCCCTCCATGCCTGCGGGGGTCCGCCCATCTGTCCCACTTGGGGGGCGGTCGAAACCCTCTAGAGTAAAGCAGGAGGTCAGCAGTGCAGCCCCGAGAAATGAGGTGGTCTGCCCTGGAGAGGACGACTGCCTGGTTCCTGCGAGTCACACAGACTCCAGGCCCCGAGGCCGCCTCTGGCTTCGTCCCGTGGAGACCGCGAGAGCGTGGGAGCCGCCAGCAGCGATGGCCCAAAGCGGCCTCCTTGGCGCCTTGGCGCTTGCGTGGACTCTGCTTCTGGGTGGCCGAGTGTCCTCGGGGACCTGGTCCACTTGGCCACACTGACAAGCCTGCCGACACCTGTCCACACAGGGCTTGTCATTCGGCTAGGTTTCCTCCTAAATGCTGTCTCATGTGGAATATTTTCCACTGGGCCTCTTTTACCAATGTTCAGACACATGTCGGCATCATGTTTGTCTCTGTCCCCTGCTCTTGGGCCACGCCCCTCCCATGTTGGGTGTGGGTGCCCGTGGGCCCTGTGGTCTGGTGTCGCCCACTCTGTGGGGAGCCCCATGCTCTGAGTGCCGCTATTTGGAATTGGCCCGGGGCACGTGTGCTTGTGTTGTATGGCTGCCCAGGGGGTTGGCAGCCCACCCTGGGGGGGAGCACTTCCCCCACAGCCTTGCTACCCCAGGGGAGTTAGATTACCTAGAGAAGGAGGTTGGGGGGCATCGAGCACATGTGTCTGTGAGTCGTCCAGGTTTGTAGTGCTCGGCCGGGCGGAGGCCTGAGACGGCCAGCTCGAGATGCCTCGTCCAGGGCGGTCTCCAGGTGAGGCTGGAGGTGCTGGCCTGAGAGGGTCCCCTCCCCGCCCTCCTGCAGGAGTTTGCGGCGCTCACGAAGGAGCTGAACATCTGCCGGGAGCAGCTTCTCGAGCGGGAGGAGGAAATCGCCGAGCTCAAGGCAGAAAGAAACAACACCAGGGTGAGTGGGCCCTGCCTACCTGGGCGGCTCCTAGCGCAAGCCAGAAGAAGGTATTCGGTCTCTGTGCACATGGGAAGGGAACCCCAAACAAACCCAACCCACCGCCAGAACGACCCCGTAGCACTGGGTGGATCTGCCCGTGGGTTTCCGAGGCAATAACCTTTCATGGGAGTAGAAAACCTTGTCTTTCTCCCACGAAGCAGCTGGTGGCTTCGAACTGCCAGCTCCGCAGTGAGCAGCCAGTGTGTGGCTGGGAAGTGGGGAGGCCTTCACTGTCTGCTTCTCACGCAGCTGCTGCTGGAGCACCTGGAGTGCCTGGTGTCCCGGCACGAGCGGTCTCTGCGGATGACGGTGGTGAAGAGGCAAACCCAATCGCCAGCAGGCGTGTCCAGCGAGGTCGAGGTCCTCAAAGCCCTCAAGTCCTTGTTTGAGCACCACAAGGCCCTGGACGAGAAGGTACAGCCCGCCTCGGACTCACGGGCCCAGGGCACCGGGACTTACAGAATTGGGGGGACAGAAAAGTGGAGATAACAGGCCTCCCCACTCTGTACGCCGCTCAGCCCAACGCGTGCTGTGTGATGGGAGCGTCCTGTGGGGGAGGGCAGGTGCTGTGTGGTCACAAGCACGGTTTGGCACCAGACGCCGTAAACCGGGGTGTCATGTGTCAAGAATCGTGACTGCCCTCATCTCAGGGTACGGGTGGGGGCTTTCTCCATCCACTGGGGAACCATCGGCCCTGGTGCGCTCGACGCTGATCCCTGTGGCGATTGCTGTGGCGTTGTCTGAAGACTGCAGTGCGTAGCGAACAGGCACGCACTCACTGGCCCCTCCTGCTTCCAGGTGAGAGAGAGGCTGCGCGTGGCCCTGGAGAGATGCAGTCTGCTAGAAGAAGAATTAGGCACCACCCACAAAGAGGTAAGCGGGGCGCATCACTGGCCCGGGCCTGAGTTGGGAGAGTCTTCAACCAAAGCAGCCCTGAGGACGGGGCTGGGCTCTGCCCCTCGCTGGCTCTGCAGTTTCTGGTGTGCGTGCTCTTTAGCGAAAGCTAACCCTTTCCGTGTGGTGTTGTTGTTGTTGTTGTTGTTGAAATCACACAGCAGAGCACACGCCCCATGCGCTACTCAAGGACCTTGGTGACATGCGCCGAGCCACGCTGCCACCGCCCCTCCTGCTCTGAGTCGTTCCCCCCCCTGGGCAGGAACTCGACCCCACCCCGCTGCTGCCCGTCCGATTCTCGGAGGCCGTGCTGGGGAAGAGCCCAGTGCTCTGAGCAGACGTGGCCCCGTTAGGCTCTGGATGAGGGCATGCCAGTGGAAGGGCTTGGCGGTGAGCGCTGTTGTTTTTGTGCAGAGGGCGCTGTGCTCTGTTGCTCCTTCCCGTGAACTGCTCGCCTCCCTCACGCCTGTCTCCGTTTTAGCTCATGATCCTCAAAGAACAGAACAGTCAGAAGAAAGCCCTGGCTGACGGGGTGCCGGACGTGAACCACGAGCAGGAGAACACGCCCAGCACCAACGGGAAGGCAAGTCAGCTCCTGGCCGCCTCTCCGAGTGCGTGCAAGGGCGCTGGGACCAAGCCCGTGGCTGGCACCGGCTGCCCTGTGGGCCTCTGCCCCTGTTGCTCGTGTGAGCTGCATCTAGGATGCGTGCCGGGTGGGGCGGTGCCGCGAGGGGCCTGTGGACCAAGACCTAGGGGCTGGTGTCGGCGGCTGTGCCGCTCCCGGCCCCTGGCAAGGCCCCTCACGGGGGCTGTCCTGCAGAGGTCGTCGGACGGCTCCCTGAGCCACGAGGAGGACCTGGCGAAGGCGGTGGAGCTGCAGGAGGTCATCGACAAGCAGGCCCGCGAGCAGGGCCAGATGAAGGAGCGGCTGGCCGTCCTGTGCAGCCACGTGGCCGAGCTGGAGGAGGACCTGGACACAGCCCGCAAGGACCTCATCAAGTCTGAAGACGTGAACACCAAGCTGCAGAGGGAGGTCCGAGAGGTGAGGTGCCACGGTGCCGACGGAGCTGTGGGCTGGGGTCCAGCACTCTGACCCCGACTCCCAGGGCCTCGCAGCAGGCAGGGGAGGGGTGGACCAGGAGGCTCATAAACACCTAGGTCGCCTGGCCATCAAGCCAGTGGGACTGAGCAGAACTGCCAGCTCAGCTCCAGAGCCCAGATCTCCCAGTGCCCTCAGAGGGACACGCGAGGTTGAGCAGCCTGGCCGTCACCTGCGGCACCACCACGCTTCCCTTGTCCAGTGAGCCCCGCAGAGCAGTCTAGATCATGGGCGTGCTGGGCCCTCCTCTGCGAAATCCTGCAGACCCTGTCCGCTCAGCTTAGTGAACCCCAGCCTCACGCAGATTGCCCCGAGTCTCCACAGTATCTGCACACACCGTGCTGGGGCCTGACTGGGCCACACCCCTTCCTTCACCAGGAACCTCAGTGGACAGACAACTGTCCCAGGGTGGACTCCTCCCCAGGGCCTGGGCACTGAGCCCCGGCAGGCAGGCACACAGACAGAGACAGCGGAGTGTGGACTTAGCCTCACTAGCAGGGCCACCTGCCCTTCCTGTCTGTGCCCACTTTGGGTGTGCATCCGTGTGGAATGCCTTTGGATGCTCCCTAGGAGCCCTGCAGTAGGGCCGTGTCCTCTGGGCAGCCTGTGTGGAGCGGTGGGTCCGCTGTGCGTGGCTCAGCATGCAGCTGGGGCAGAGCGTGGCCATGCTCGGCGTGAGTTTGGGCACGAGGCGAGGAGGGGCTCCGTGAAAGGTCTGGCCCAGGTCTCAGCGGGTGGGCCCCTGTGGGTGGCGGAGGGAGGGTGGTTTTGCTGTGGAGGTGGGCTCTAGGCTTTTCGCTGCACTGAACAGCGACACGTGTTGGCATTTGTGATCCTGGCATGAGGTTTCAGGAGTTCTGGTGGTGCAGTGGTTAAGCACTAGGCTGCCGGCTCGTGTGAGCCTACCTGTTGCTCCTGCCCCGAGAGGAAAGAGGCGGCAGCCTGGAAGGCCATGGGCCATCTGCATGTCCTCGGGGCTGTGGGAGTCGGAGTCTACTCCACGGGCACAGGGCTAGCTTTCTCCAGAGAGGCCTTGTGCCCACCCCAGGGCTCGAGGGCGGCCAGCTGCGTCCTGCAGCCCTGGGCATGCAGTGAAGGGGCTCGCTCGCTGGGCCACTGAGTGGCTGGAGCAGTTAGGGAGCACTTGGTGAGTGAACCCTTCTGTCTCTGGAGGTGGGTTCGTTGTGACGCACGCTGGGGACGGCTCACACCGCGAGCTGCTGACTGCCAGCCAGCACTCGGAGACCACCAGCCGCTCTGTCCCGGAGTCCAGACTTAGACGCCCACAGGGCCAGCCCGCAGGCCAGGCTGACTCCAAGGCAGTGCGGGTGTATGTGCGTGCATGGGTGTGTGTGTGTGTGCGCGTGCAGTCTGTGTGTATGCACCTGCAACAGGTTCATTGTCGGGTTTGCTGGGCCATCCCCCAGGTTCTCGGGAACCTTGCGCGGCAGTGCTCCTCCGTGCTGGGGGCGGGGGTGGGGGGGCTGTGAGTTGGCGTCCCCTCGGCAGTTTGAACGCGTCTCCCCTCCTGGAGGTGAGTGTCTCCTGCACTCAGTCCACCTCTCCACCCCCACCCCCAGGCCGTGGCCCAGAAGGAGGACATGGAGGAGAGGATCACCACCCTTGAGAAGCGCTACCTCGCGGCCCAGCGTGAAGCCACGTCCGTGCACGACCTCAACGACAGGCTGGAGAATGAGATGGCCAACAAGGACGCGCTCCACCGGCAGGTGAGGCGGCCGGCCGGGCGCAGTGCTCAGCTGCTGACTGTGAGGCTGCCCGGCGGACAAGTGGAGCCGGGCTGCGCCCACAAAGATGGCAGCCTTGGGAAACCCTCCGGGGGCCGTGCCACTTGGGGCTGTGTTCCAGGGTCTTGGAGTCCGCTGTTGGGCTACTTGCTGAAGGGTGGCATGCACTGCGGGTGGGGGGGGGCAGTATGGCTGCCCTTGGACGACAGGGTCAGGAGTCCCACCCATGGTGAGGAGTGGGCTGTCGCTGTCTGCCTCTGCCTGCTTCCTGACCGTGAGCTAGCAGGGTTTTATGGACGATTTAGCCAAAAAGCTGGATGTTGGAGGGCCACTGGGGACTATCACAGGTGCCATGCACCCACAGTGGAGGGAGCGGGAGAGCCAGAGCACAGACCCAGGCTCCCGGCGCCTGCAGCACCCACGCGACCGCCCTCATCTGAAGCCGCCTGTCCTTGTCCAGTCTCACCCTCGATGCCTTCGATTAGCGGGTCTGCCTGGGCTTTAGAGGCCACGTCAGGGAATGGTAACAGTCACCCGCCGCAGTGTTGTATGTGTAGCCCCTGTTGGTGCTGATAAGATGATACACTGTTGCACCCCCCCCACACACACACACACACAACAAACACAGGACAGGTGGTGTGAGTGGGTTCTGTAACTCGGGTGCCCTGTGTGTGTCTTTCTCGAGCATTTGGAAAATAGCGTATTGAATATGTGCAGATGCAGATGTGTGTGCACGGGAAAAAGAGTAACTCAAGTTAGAAGTGACTATGATTTTCCTTTTTTTGAGTACTTCTTTTCTATGTTGAAATCTTTGTCTACAGGGAGAGGGATTCTGTAAAGAACAATGCTCTTGAATCCCTTGACCCTGGTTTCCCTGGGCCTTTTCTCGCAGGCTGTGGTGGAAAGGGGTGGGACCCTCGACTCCCTGGGTGCTCTCCAGAAGGGTGTGTGGTTCCTGAGGGCAGGGGACTGCTGTCCTGGGCCAGCTGCCCCTAGGCAGCGTGGGGGGGAGGGGGGGCGGGTCTGTGGAGCAAACCCAGCTTGGAGCCTCCTTGTGCCTTTCCTCCAGGGAGCAGGAGGCTGCCTTCACAGACATCTTCACCTCTGTTGCCGTGGCCGCTTGTGCTGCGGGGTCATCCAACCCAGTCCCTGCAGGCCAGGGGCCGCAGCCCCTGTGAGGTGTCTTACAGGCAGTGGGCTCCGCCTCTCCCGGAGAGTGCTGTCGGTTTGGACTGTGGACAGCCGAGTGCGGCAGCCTCACAAACCATGGCCATCGAGTTCCTTCTGGCTCACGGTGGCCCCGCAGGACAGTAGAGCTGTCCCGACGCCTTGTGCGGCCGTGTGTGGAGCCGTGACTCTGGTCGCACTGCTGGCCACGCCCACACGGTCCTGCCAGCGCTCCTCTACCCGTGGGTGTGGGACTTCTCTCTGTGGCAGGAAGCTCCTGTTAGGGTGCTCAGGGGGGCACACGCTTTGGGGACAGTGCTGCCCGCTTGCTGCGGCAGAAAGGGTGCGCCCTGCGGGGAGCTCCTTCAGGGCGGCTGCCTGCAGTGACCACCATGGTGTGATTGGGACAGGGTTCACTCTCTGGGAGGGCATCGCTCGGCCCTTCCATTCACTCGCAGACCACAGACGGCTCAAAGGACCCCCTTGCTTGTCCACGTTCCTATGTCAGATGCCCTTACTCTCCTTGCGCATGCAGACGGGGCTCTTACTCGAGTGGGTCACAGCCTCCCCCAGGGGCAGGCGGGCCAGGCAGCAGTGGCGTGCTCTGGATGCTGAGCGTGGGGTGGGTGGCGGGGTGACCCTGCCTTCTCTTTGCAGACAGAGGATAAGAACCGGCAGTTGCAGGAGCGCTTGGAGCTGGCAGAGCAGAAGCTGCAGCAGACGCTGCGCAGAGCAGAGACGCTGCCCGAGGTGGAGGCGGAGCTGGCCCAGAGGGTGGCCGCATTGTCCAAGGTGTGGCACATGGGGCCTTCCCTGAGGTGGTGGCATGTCCGGCCGTGTCGTTGCTCTCAGATGGCGTAGGCACATCTGCGGCTCCTCTGGGACGCGCAGCCCTGTCTGTGCGGGGCGTCTTCCTGGTTCTTGGTTCCGGAGTTTCGTACCGTCCGGCCAGCCTTGCCCACGGGGTGCCGAGTCCAGCTCGGAAGCCTGGTGGGAGGCAAGGGCGGCTGTCTCCTGGGCTGGAGGGGTGGTTGGCTCTTACAGACCATCGGAGGGGCTGTGTCCTGGAAGAGGTTTGCCTGACCAGTGCTTCTGGCCAAAGCAAATTGCCGAGGCCTGGCCGACACAGCCCTGTCCAAGTTCTCACCAGCTCTGGGGACAGTGAGCAGGTTGACAGGCACTGTGACAGGAACAAGGGCATTCTATTTCAGGAACACCCCACCCCCCTGTGGGTTCTGAGGGACGGGGCAGGCAGGGTGGACAGCAGGCCCTCCGGGAAGCCACCGTCTCTGAGGAGACTCCGCTGAGGCCTGTTCCCCGCTGGGGAGAGGGAGGTAGCACTGCTCTTGAAGGGGAGCTGGTGAGCGAGGCCCTGCTGGTAAAGTCTACGTTTCTCTCCTGCCGCCTTGCCCGGCCTGTCGCATGTGCAGTCCGTCCTCTTATCTCCTGAGAGCTCTGCTGCCCAGGAAGCCCGGCTGGCGAGACTTAGCTCCCGGGTCAGGAAGGTAGAGGCCGGAGCCACCACCCACTGCCTGCCGCTTGCCGCTGTCCATGCCCAAGCAGGGGTCTCATGCCCCGGAGGCGAGCCCCTCACCCCCTCACCGTGCCCACCGGCCTCTGTCCATCAGCATGCGGGCTCATGGCTGCACGGGTCAGCCCACCCGCCCCCTCAGGCGCGTCTCTGGACGTATGCCGGCCCTCGGCTGCAGCCCACGCCATGCTCGAGGCACTTGTTGCCACGGAGCCGCAAGCGGCGTGGTGCGCTGCCATGGCTGCCTGCTCAGCTCGCCCTGCTTCCGCCCGCAGGCTGAGGAGAGGCACGGCAACGTGGAGGAGCGCCTGCGCCAGATGGAGCTGCAGCTGGAGGAGAAGAACCAGGAGCTGCAGCGGGTATGCCTCATGGTGTTGGCCCTGGGCACCTCAGCACCCATGCAGTGAGCCCAGTCTGGTTCGCAGGCAGGGCTGGCTTGCCGGCCCCAGAGGGCAGGTGTCTGGGTGAGGAGAGCTGGGAAGAGTGAGTGTCTGTCGGTGCCCTGGCGCCCGCTTGGTGCCAGGGAGTTTCCCTGCATCCAGGAAGCAGACGCGGCTCCGAGCCGGCCCCAGCTAGCGGCAGGCCTGGTGCAGCAAGCAGACGGCCAGAGGTCAGCCTCCTGGCCATACGCTGAGCTCAGGACACGAGTCCACTCGGGTCCCTCCTCCCTGCTGCACTTGGATCCTGTCACTGAGGCCCTGATGGTCCGTGTGGTCCTGCTCAGGCTGCCGGTCAGTCCTCTGCTTGAGAAGGGGCAGGAGGAGCATGTGCCAGGCTGCGCTTTGGCTCTGTGACCAGGCCCTTGCACTGGCCTCAGCATGCCCTGGTGCAGGGTCCCCTTACCAAAGTGCAGAGCCAGGGGCAGGCGGAGGTGGCCTGGGCAGACAGAGGGGCGTGCTGCCCACCAGCACTTCTGCCCCCACTGGGCACCACTCGTGTTTGTGCAGGTTGTGGGCCCGAGCAAAAAGCCCAACGCCCACCATCATGACCAGACTCGGGCTCAGCGGGCACTGTCGGGAAAGAGAGCACAGGGCACCAGCTTTCCACGCCCGGCCCTAGGCCACAGTGCCTGTAGTGGCCGGCGGAGGAGAACAGCACTGCCGGCGGAGGACGGCCCCCATGTGCCCTGAAGGAAGGCCGGTCTGTGCGACTCGCTCACGTGCACACGCCAGTCCCACTGTCAGCGGGGAAGGGAAGGGAAGAGCCGCAGAGTGGACCCATGTCCACGCAGGGCCTTCTCGTGATGCAGCGACCCCGCCAGGTGGGACGCAGGGTGCAGACAGCACACCTATGGGAAGAGAGGACGGGCCACTGCAGACAGGAGCGGCCCGTGCTCCCGACAAGTTCCACTTGAAGAAAACGAAAGCAGGTTCACCAGAGCCCCAGAGTACGACTGTGGGGCTGTCCCAGTGACATCCCGAGACTGTCCCCAGACGGGCTTACGTGTTGATCACACGAGCTGTGAGCTGAGACAGGCGCCGCAGTGAGTGAGGAAAGCGGGCCAGGAGGAAGACGAGGAGAGGAGCTGGCGGAGACAGCGGCCCACACGCTGGGCTGCGGGGTGGGGGTGGGGGGCAGTGAAAGAGCGCGGTGTGTGGAGCCGTGACTCTGGTCGCACTGCTGG
>NW_022111317.1:1368909-1380348 GCF_000313985.2 Echinops telfairi | reverse complement strand
GAAAAAAAAAAGTCGGAGACGTCATTGTGCCACAAAGAATCGCTGTCACCTGACCAGAACATGACGGCGTTGGGGGAAGAACGACGTCCCACACAGAAGGCAGACAAGACTTGGAACCGGCGCCTCCTAGTCTAGGTGTCTCCCCGGACGGAGGCAGCGCTGGAAGCACCCACGCCTGTTCTCTGCTCAGAAGCTTGGAAGGCAGCTGCCTCGACAAGACCCATGCTTGGGCCTGTCCCAAAGAAGGGTGGCCCGACAGAGTGCAGAGAAGGTTAAGTGCCACGTGCAAGGAAAGTGTGGCCGAGGCAACGCTCAGTGGCACTGAGCAGCAGCAGCCACGTGGGACCCTGGCTCCATCGTCACAGCCTAGGCAGGGTGATTCAGTGTTATTACAGAGCACGGTGCCCACATGTCTAAGGGGCAGGACTCAGCACTTTCACTCACGGATCCCCAGACATTTTGAAGACACCTCCCTTTTTTTTCTTCCTACTTTTTCGTCTTAAATACCCTTATTTTCTCCTCGAAGGCAGACATGAGGTTTCACTCATACCACGGCAGCTCCTCCCCCGGTGGGTAGGTGAGCTCCAGGCGTGGAAGTTCACAGCCTAGGCCTCACAGACGCAGCACGCAGGGCCTGCCCACCCTTGAGACCTGCCCCTGGGCCTCCCCCACACCTGGGCCAGCGCCGGTGGCCTCACCGGCCCGCTGAGGATGGCCGAGGGGTGGGAGGGCCTCCAGGAGCGGTAGCTCGCTGTCCCCGGCGTTGACCCGCGCCCCGTCCCGTCGCAGGCACGGCAGAGAGAGAAGATGAACGAGGAACACAACAAGCGCCTCTCGGACACTGTGGACAAGCTGCTCTCCGAGTCCAACGAGAGGTTGCAGCTGCACCTGAAGGAGCGCATGGCGGCTCTGGAGGACAAGGTGGGTGACCGCCGCCCTGGTGGCTGCCCGGCCTCGTCCTCTCTGCGCACGCACGCACGCACGTGAGGAACGTGTTTCTAGTTCTGGGGACACGGGAAGCCCTCAGCGCTCTGACCGTTCCCACGTGAATGAACCGGAGAGGAGCAGGCAGCTCGATGGCCCCTTTAGCCGATGGTGATTTCAGCCCAGGGCCTGCCCCTTTGTTGCTCTTACACCACCTGTTCATCTCTGCCCCATGGAGAGAGACCCTGGGGCCAAAGGGCCAAATCCATTGAAGCCAGACATTCCACAAAACCTGCATCTTTGTCCCGCATGGGGTCTGCAGGGGACAGCCCTCTCTGGGAGATGCTTCAGCCAGAACTGGGTCTGTGTGGGAGACTCCCCAGTGAGCCTGCGTGTTGGGACACAGCAGAACTCTTATCACCACACTGGCATCTCTAGAGGGCATCACTGGACCCCAGTGCTGGACAGGGGTCCACCTTTACAGGGGGCGTTGATTGGAGTTGTGGAGTGTACAGTGAGGCATCATTTGGGGCTCCCAAGGGCCTGGTGGACTATGGTGCCCGAGTTAAATGATTCCATGACCTTCGCCCTGAACCTCACTCAGGGCACTGCTGGGACCCGCAGGGTGGCAGTTTGAACCCACTGGTCCTCTTAGCATCTGCTTCTGCAGCAAGAACCAGACCCGCTGCACTTGGCCTCCGAGGCCGGCAGTCTTTCCTCACATGGCACAGCCAGGGCGACACCCGGGGTCCTGCGGGGCAGCTCTGCTCCCTTGTGCAGGGTCCTTGTGAGGCGGGTCAGCCTCCTTTAGAAACGGTGGTCAGTGGGGGACAGCTCCCCGGGCAGAGACAAGCACGCTGTGGTCACCGGGCCTCTTGTCAGCACGCCAGCGTGGCTGTGTGGCCCGTGCGCCTCTGGAGCCCCGTTCACGCAGAGGGAGGGGGCACCGTGCAGAAGCGGCACTGACGGCCCTGTCTCTGCAGAACTCGTTGCTGCAGGAAGTGGAAGGCGCCAAGAAGCAGCTCGAAGAAACGCAGCACGACAAGGTGGGTGCCGCTCCCCGCTCCTCAGCGCCGGCCAGAGGGGAGCTGAGCGGGCTCAGTGGGCTGTGACACGTGGCCGTGTGTCTGCTCCGAGTTCTGAGTCCTTTTTGGACATCAGCCTGTGAACACGAGCCTTCTTCTCCGAGCAGCGTGACGTAAGCACACGTCTCCTCGTGTCTCTGTACATCTGTCCCCCAGAACCGGGGAACCCCTGCGTCCACAGCGTGTCGTGAGACGCATGAACAGTGTCCGATCCCAGGAGCCGTTCTCTCTGTCCCGTCCATGCACCCTCTAAACAGCACTGCATGTCACAGCGCCACTCAGGATGGCCACTGAGCTCCAAGACACTCGCAGAGCCGGCTGGGGCTACTCTCAAAGTGCACGTGTGTCTGTGAGGCACTGTGTGTGCGTGCGTGCACACACAGATGCCCCAAACATGGTCCCACACAGTTTGCTGCGTGCCTCCTTTTCTTCACTGTGGTTCTCCGAGAGGCGTGGTGGTATGAGTGCGTGCGTGAGTGTGCATGCGTGTGCCTATGCATCCATGTGTTTGCACGTGTGTGGGCGCATGTGTGCATATGTGGATGTGTGTGTACTCATGCACCCACATGCGTACATGTGTGTGCGCGCGCGAGCGCATGGGCATGTGTACGCATGCACCCATGTGTGTGTGTGTGTGTGTCTGTACACGTGTGCGTGTGTGCTTGTGCGTGCAAGCCCAGCCTCCCGCAGGCCCTGTCCTGGTCCCGAGTTTGGCGGTGCTGCTGGCACGGAGAGTGGGCACGGTGCCCACACGCCCTGCCCTTTGCTCTCCCAGGAGCAGCTCATGCTGAGCGTGGAAGCCCTGCGGGCAGAGTTGGACCAGATGAAGCTGCGAGGGCCGTCCCTTCACCATGGGTACGTACGTTGCTGGCCGGCCTGCCCTGTGACCTCCAACTTCCCCGGCATCAGTGGGACCCTGTCCTGGCCCTGGGTGACGGGCCTGTCCTTATGACGGGGGGTTCCCTGTGAGGGTCTTAGCTAGCCTCCTGGGGGTGTCTCCTCACCTCAGGACAGACCTCAGGAGCAAGGGTGGGGGCCCGGAAGGTGGAGCGCCACCAGCTGGTGTTTGGCTGCTGGGCAAGAACAGAGGATGACCCAGTGTGTCCCAGGTGTCCTAGGAGGGCACCTGCTCCCGTGGACGAGCACAGTCCCTGCCCTTCACATGTGTCTTGTGAAGGAGACGTGTTCTTCATGCGTCATCGACACCTGCCCCGCTCCACCCCCGCCCCGTGTGAATACTCCTCCGTGTCCTGCTGGCCGCCCTGTGCTCCAGAGGCGGATGTCATCCAGCCGGAGCGACAGACGGGCACAGGGCTTTGTGTCAGGCGAGCCCTGGCCGCGTAGTGGTTAGCGTGCTGGGCTCAAACCGCAGTCACTGGCAGCTCCCAGGGAGACAGACAGACGGGCTTTCTACTCTTGTGGAGTCACAGGGCCAGCTCCGCCCTGTCGGCGGGGTCTCAGAGGCAGCTCCGCCCTGTCCTGCGGGTCGATCTGCAGGCAGGGAGCTGGTTTGTATTGTCCGGTGCTGGCTGCGGGGAGCTCCGCGTCGCGGGGGAGAGGGAGAGCGTTGCTGCAGACGGTCCTGTGGTGGTGGGACTGACCCTCCAGGGCAGGAGGCAGGAAGGCAGGTTGGTGGAGAAGGAGCAGCAGGAGCAGGTGAAGGAAGCCCTGAGTGAGCGGCCAGTGCCGTCAGCCTTGCAGAGGGCCCGTGCCCATTGCTCATGTTAGGACAGAGTGACCGGAAGGAATGGGACTGAGTAGGTGGACAGGAAGTGAGTCTCTGGAGGTGAGTGGAGAGAAACCTGTGAAGGACGGGGGCTGTGTACGTGTGCACACAGAGGGCCAGGTGAGGAGCCCTTAGCTCCAGAAACCCCAGAAGGCAGTGGGCGGGACCCGGGCACCTGGTACCGGCGAGGAGGGGCGGGCAGAGCTGCATGTGTGGGGTGGTGGGCACCCAGGCCCGGGGAGGACACAGCAGTGGCCAGCTGTTAGGACACGCCTACGCGTTCTTTGTGACTCTCGGCCAGTCTGGCTTCTGTGCGGAGAGGAAGGGCAGACTCCCTTGGAGAGCTGGAATGGTCATCGGTGGGCGGGCGGTCAGAGCACTGACGGAACCGAAAAACAAGCACTGAATCTTTGGTGGACCTTTTGGGAGAAGCAGCGGTTGACTGTGTCTGCAGGTCCTGTGGAGGGTAGTGGGGGGCTCGGTTTGACCCAGTGAGTGGGGTCTGGTGTCCCAACATGTTTGAGGGGTCTGGCCCTGGGGCCAGGGTGCCCAGGCTAGGAGCCCCTGTAGGGGCTGCCCCTACCCCTAGGGTGGGGTGTGTGTGGGGTTCCATCTTGTCTTTCTACAGCTCCTCCAGCCAGGGTGGCTGGTGGCTGCTCACGGGACCACACACACAGGCTGTGGTGCCTCGCTTGGGCAGTGTCAGCAGGGGAGTCTGGGAGGAGGGTCTGTAGGCAGCGGGAGCCCTGTCTTGGTGTGCTGGCTGGGTGAGGTGGGATACCCCAGCCCTCCACAGAGGTGCTGTCTCCAGGCTGAGTGCTCTCTTCTCACAAGCCCCTTCTGTACCCGTCCATCCAGCCGGCCGCACCTGGGCAGCGTCCCAGACTTCAGGTTCCCAGCGGCCGATGCCCACATGGAGGCCTACAGCACTGGCCCAGTGCTGCGCCGCCCCCAGAAAGGTCGCTTGGCTGCTCTGCGAGACGAGCCATCCAAGGTGAGGACCTGCGCGGCAGGGACTCAAGGGTCCTGGCAGGGTCTAGGGGTGGAGAGGAGGGTTTGAGGGTCCTGGCAGGGTCTAGGGGTCGGGGAGAAGGGTTTGAGGGTCCTGGCAGGGCTGGGGAGGGGGGGGGGTTGGAGCGTCTTGGCAGTGTTATAGGGGGTGTTGGAGGGTCCTGACAGGGCTGTGGCGGGGTTGGAGCGTCTTGGCAGGGGTATAGGGGGTGTTGGAGGGTCCTGGCAGGGATGTCTTTTCAGCACCACTTCCCACGAGCCTGGGTCTTGGGGGCTTTGCTCTATTGTGTGTCTGGTGAGCGTGTACAGCAGGTCTGGATCCCACTGACGTCTCCCCGCCCAGCGGGGGGCTCAGCCCGGCTTGCCCTGTGGCTGCTCAGGCCTCTCCTGCCCACCGCCCTACCTCCCTTGCAGGTACAGACTCTGAATGAGCAGGACTGGGAGCGCGCGCAGCAAGCCAGCGTCCTGGCGAACGTGGCACAGGCATTTGAGAGCGACGTGGACTTGTCTGACGGGGAGGATGACAGGGACACGCTCTTCAGCTCGGTGGACCTGCTGTCGCCCAGCGGACAGGCTGACGCCCAGACCCTGGCCATGATGCTGCAGGAGCAGCTGGACGCCATCAACAAGGAGATCCGGTTTGTGCTGCCCCTCGTAGACACACCCATCTTCACGCAGGCCTGCTGCGGGGTGACCAGGTCCTGCAGACTCAAGGTGCACAGCCGCAGGAGAGCGACCTGCACACGCCTGTCAGCCAGCGGGTGCGGCTAAGGTTGCCTGAGTTATAGGGTACAGGAGCCCCTAGTCTCTGTGCCCAGGTGTTGGGAGCCTGGCTGGAGAGGCCTGGAGGGGGAACTCACCACTCACCCATGACACTTGGTGATACACAGAACAGGCACACGCATACGCATACACACACACACACACACACACATCAGAAGCTATGCTCCCTGGCTGGGTGGGGATTGCCCTTGGCTCGACCCTTCAGTGGAGCCCAAGATGGAGCTTCAGGCTCCACCGTCCTTTGAGGCCACCCCTGGCCCATGGCAGCGTGTCTGCTCTGAGTCCTCTGTTCACTGGGCCCCGGGTCCTCAGCGGCCCAGCAGGAGCCCCTGTTTGGGGGAGGGGGGGCGTGTGTGTGTGTGTGTGTGTGTGTGTGTGTGTGTGTCTGGGTCTGGCCTGGGTCCTGGTCTGCAGAGGTGCTGAGCCCCACTTCCCTGCAGGCTGATCCAGGAAGAGAAGGAGAACGCTGAGCAGCGGGCCGAGGAGATCGAGAGCAGGGTGGGCAGCGGCAGCCTCAGTGACCTTGGCCACTTCCGGCCCCTGGGCTCCGTTCCCCCACACCCCTCCTCGGCACTGGCTGGCTCCTCCCCTCCAGGCAGTGGCCGCTCCACCCCAAGACGCATCCCCCAGAGTCCATCCCGGGAGGTGGACCAGCTGGGCATCATGACGCTGGTGAGCAAGCACATGGCCCCTCCCCCCACCCTGCCCGGCTCAGTCCACCTGGACGCTCCGTCACGAGGGCGCAGGCCTGAAGCCCAGTTCGCGGCGGTCAACATCCTGGTCAGCAAATGCTGGGGGACCCTGAGCGATGGACTCGCCTCACAGAGGTTTCTGTGGCTGCACTGTGTGTGGTCAGTGGCCTCCAAAGGAGCTTCTCTGGGGACGGATGTTTGCAGGGCTCCTGGTGGCCCAATAGCCAGAGATTTGGGCCCAGCCGCGCTCCACGGGAAGAAGAAGAGGCCGTCTGGTCCTGCACAGGCGGGCCTGCCCTGTCCCGGAGGGTCACTGGGGTCGGAGTTGACTTGATGGGGCAGCTTTGGTGTCAGGCTTTTGGGAATAGACAGGGACACAAGTGACCCAGCCTGGGCACAGAAACAGTGTGCCAGAGAGGTGGCATCCATCTCATTGGGGTGCCCTGCTGAGGGAGACAGGATGTGCCAGCCAACAACAGGGATGCACCCTCCGCTCACTGCCTCCCAGCTGGGCCACTCACGGCAGCTGGGAGAGCAGGAAGGTGCCCCCGTGCCACTGGGAGCCCTCTGGGATCTGGACCCGGGCTCCCACCAGGAGGGCCCATGGCTCTGGGGTCTGGCCTGTGCAGGTTTCCTGAAAGCCTTGCCCGTTTGCCGTGCGGACGGCGGGGACAGCGTCCCGCCTGGGGTTAGCAGTCTTGGTTCCCTGTTTCTGGGTCTGCTGCACTGTCGGCCATCGCTGGAGCAGAGGGCGGCGTCTCAGTCAGGGCCCTCCATGCCGAGGGGTTTTGTCCAAGGCTGTCATTCTCGCGCCTCAGCAGAAAGACGAGGCTGTCCGCTCCTGTACAGACTGCAGCCTCTGGACCCACAGCAGCAGTCCTGCTCTGCCACACAGGGTCGCTGGGGGCTGGGACGCTTCCTTCCATTCGTAGAACTTTCCAGATAAAAGACCCGATAGGAATTGCAGGCTGTATGGCTGGGCAACCCCACCTGTCGGGGGTTGGGGGTTGGGGGCCTGTGTCCTGGGGTTCTGCTCATAGCGTGCTGTCAACCTTACCTTTGTGATGGTACAGCCCAGTGCCAGCCGAGGGTGTTGTCAGCTGAGAGTGGGAGTGGCCCGCCCCCTTCTACCATAGGTGCCCCACCAGCTGCTTCCTCGTCAGGTTGTGCAAAGGCACCGGCGTCTGCCCTAACTAGACGGCGCCGAGCAGAGAGTGCTGGCAGAACAGACCTCCCTCGCCAGAGCCTGTAGCTCTGTGCGGAGCGCATTTCTTGAAGGGGACCTCAGGGAAGGGGACGTGGAGTTTCATGTGGGGGAGGGAAAACGCTGTGTCTGGCCCCCTAAGTCCCTGCTTGCTGGCTCGCTCGCCCATGTCTGCCTGGCTGTCCCCGCACGTGTGGGAATGTCCGCAGTAAACCTGCTCTCTCTCTGTCTCTCTGCATGCGTCTCTCAGCCCAGCGACTTAAGGAAGCACCGTAGAAAGGTAATGTGCCCCCAGCCCACCGTGGTCTGTTCCCCACGCGGCCTGTCCTGCAGTGAGCGAGTGACATAGGCTGTGGTGACCTGACCAGGCCTTGATTCCGATGGGTACCGGCCATGTCTGGTCTCCAGAGCAAACCAGGCTGCCGCCGAATGTGCCCTGCGCTCCAGCTGTCAGCTCCAGCCAGTGTTGTTCCTGCCGCCGCCGCAGCAGGCTGTCTGTGGCTTTGCACTTGGAGGGTCCTCACTAGCATTCATCCAGCTGGGACTGTGTGCCAGGCACTGTGCCCACCCCAGTCCACAGACAGCAGGCTGAGGCTGCAAGCCCTGCTCCCGGGGAGAGCCCTGGCCAGCTGACCACAGGGTCTCTGCACACCCCGGACGGCCCAGCACCCTCCTTCCCCACTCTGGTGTGCCGAGGGCCCAGGCCCCACTGGGCACCGTGCAGAGGGTGAGGCTTTAGCCCAGAGTCAGGTCCCTGTGTGAGCAGGTGTCTGCACAGCCTCAGACTGCCGACTCATCATGATGGCAGCCCTGACCTCGGGGCTTGCACAGTCCAACAGGACGCAGCTCAGGGCTGCCACCCTCTCGGCTGCCCCCAGGGATACCCCGGGTCTGCTCTCAGGCCAGAATCTGAAGCTTGTCCCCGGCTTCCCCGTCACGCAATCTGGCCTTCCCAGCCCTCTCCTTGTCTCATAACCACCTTCTTTCAGAAAAAGGTGACTCACCCTCGCCTTCCCCAACCCGTGCGATGAAACCTTTTGTTCTCTGGGCCATCGTCCAGGATAGTGTAGGTCTCTGCTTCCGTTCCGGCACCGCCCCCTGGAAGCACTGGTTTATAAGAATGCGTGTGCGGGTGGAGTCTGTGTCAGAACCTCCGGCCCGCCTGGGGCTCTACCGCTGGGCCTCCCAAGGGTGACTGGGCCCAGAGGGGAATGAAAGCGGGGTGGGAGTGGGGTGCGTGCGTGCGTGTGTATGCGTGTCTGGGCACCTGTGTCAGGCGTGGCAGTGAGGCTGCCCTGGATGCTCCTTTCCGGAGGGCGCGGTGGCAGGGCGTGGTTCTGTCCACAAGCTCGTCGGCTCTTGGGGAGCCATGGTGGTGCAGTGGTTGAGCCCCAGACCCCCTGAGCACCCGCTGCGCTGCAGGGGAGAGACAGGCTGTCTGCTTCCACTAGGGAGGGACCCGGTGGGTGTTGTGTGCCGTGCGGCGGTCTCTGTGAGTCAGACCGTTGTTGTCGGCTGCCTCAGGAGAAGGGCAGGAGCCGGGTGTCCTGGAGAGCAAACCCGGACTGAAACCCAGGGGCTTCACCCAGCTCCCCACAGCCTCCAGTGCTGTGCTTGGGAGACCAAGGCCCGGCGGGGGGGTGTCCACGGTCCGGCGAGAGTGACCGTCTGCTCGCCCGTCACCCGCAGTTGCTGGCTTCCCGAGAGGAGGTACGAGACGACAAGACCACGGTCAGATGCGAGACGTCCCCACCCTCGTCCCCGCGCTCCCTCCGGCTGCACAGGGGGGCCTTGCACGCGGCCAGCCACGAGGACATCAGGGATATCCGCAAGTAAGGGCCCCGCCAAGTCCTTCGAGGATGCATCCTTGGGGAGGCAGGGACCCAGGCAGGGGCTTTCACAGCTCTGGTCCACCAGTCTGGCCGGCCCCTCGGCCGCTGGTCCTGCAGACTGGCCTCCATCCAGCTGCTCTTGATGGGACTTGTGGAGCAAACAAGCCCTTTCTCCGGGTGTGAGGGCCGGGCTGCTTGGTTAGGCCAATGGACACTTGGTTGGTGACGTTCAGGTGCCTCTGCCCTCTTGGGGACACCTATGCCCAGCGTGCTAACTTCAAGGAGCAGTCAATGAGTCTGATCCTACACACTCCTCTCCCTCCACACTGACATGGCCCCTCCCACACTGACACACCTCTTCCCATACTGATACTCCCCCTCCACGCTAGCACACCCCCTCTCACACCCCCTCCCATGCTGACACGCCCCCAGACACCTGTACACCCCCTCCCACGCCGATATGCCCCCTCCACACCAGCCACTAGGGGCTTGGAGGTGGGCTAGGTGGCACCTGTGGGCTCTCCTGTCACTGCCCGCCTGGTAGTGCTTGCTGCTGCACGTCACACTGGTGGTGGGGGCTGGGATGCTGGAGCTGGGCACCTGGACTTTCAGGAGCCAAGGCTGGGCTGACTTCACTTGTTGCCCTCCTGGTTGTCCAGGGGCCCTGGGCTCACCCCTGACAGGACAGCAGCCGGTGAGCAGGGCTGCTTGCCCTCCCTCTTCCGCGTGTGGTGCTGGCGTGCTCGGCCAGTCCCCTGGGCCCGGGCGTGAGTGAACGGACATGAACCGCTGCCTCTGCAGCAAGAGGCAGTGTCACAGCTGTGAGCCCAGCCGGTGCGGCTGAGTGCGACACAGGGCAGGCTGACGCTGCCCCACAGCCCACAGAGCGCTGACCCTGGGTACCAAAGGCTGCATCTGCAGAGCAGCTCTGCCGCTTCATGGTTACTGGTTGGGCTGCTAACCGCAAGATCACAAGTTCGAAACCACCAGATCCTCCTCAGGAGTAGAGAGTGACCGTCTCAGAAACCCACAGGGCAGATGCACCCTGTAGTGGGCATCGGCCGGTCAGCAGGGAGTCACCTTGCTGTGTGGCACACAGAAGACCTGAGGGAGGCAGAACAGGGGCTTCCCGGGTAGAGTTGTGAGTTCTGGCCTCTGTCAGAGTGGGAGGCAGAGAGTAGAGTGAGAGAGTTGTGAATTATCACAGCATGCCGTATTAGCTGGGGTGCAGAATCACAAACAGCTTCACTACAATCTGTCCAACAGTGAAGAAAGATGGAAGAAAATCTATTTGAGAAAGGGGGAGTCGGACGGATGGGTGAATGGGTACTGCAGCAACCACGGAAGGTGTTGGTGTGTGTGTGCATGTGTGCACGTGCAGGTTGGAGGTCACTCCCCTCTCTCGCAGCTCCACAGGCTCCCAGGACGGCCCCGTGAGCAACCCCAGCAGCAGCAGCAGCAGCCAGGACTCGCTGCACAAAGCCCCCAAGAGGAAGGGTATCAAATCCTCCATCGGCCGCCTCTTTGGCAAGAAGGAGAAGGGCCGGCCTGGCCCAGCTGGCAAGGAAGCCCTGGGGCAAGGTGGGTGGTTTCTGGGCGCTTCTAGGCTCCTTGGGATAGGTGAGGGGGTGGGGGACATGTGTGCTTGACCAGAGCTCCGTGGGGCCATTTCTTACATGCGCATACACTCACAAACCCACACTCACACACATACACTGACAGTCAGTCACACACACATAGACTCAGACAAAAAAACACTCAACCAGACACAGACTCACACACATAAACCCACACACACTCACACAACATTCACACACATAGACTCACACCACTCATACACATAAACTCACACAACACACACTCACAATCACACCACTCAGACTCACACACACATAAACTCACACATATCACTGCTCTCTGGAGCGGAACCCACGGGACACGTGCGGGGCAGGGTGTGTGCTGACTGCGCTGCCAACGCTGATTTCTTCCCCCAGCCAGCGGGGCTGAGACGGAGACCGCTTCTCCAGACGCCTTGGGCATTAGCAAATTGGGGGGACAGGCGGAAAAGAATCGTAAACTTCAAAAAAAGTAAGCGGAGTTTCCCCTTCCCTGGGCCTTGGGGGTCTGTTCATCAGCAAGAACTCATTTCCCACAACCAGGCTGTCCCGTCGTCCCCCCCCCC
>NW_022111317.1:1352425-1367724 GCF_000313985.2 Echinops telfairi | reverse complement strand
AGGCTTCACCACCCATTTATCCCTCCACCTTTCAACCAGCACCACATGTGATTATCAGCCAGGCTGGCACAATTAACTAACTCAGTCAGTGGCCACAGGTTAGCAGGATGCCACCTGTCTGACTCAGGCAGCTGAGTCTCTCTGCCCAAGGCCCCTTTGGGCTTGATGACTCAGTGAGGCCAGTATGACCAGGAAGTCCTGGGCCAGGGTGCCTGCACCCCCTTCCCCAGAGGGCAGGGGAGCCACAGGGAGAGGGGCTCGACTGACTGCGTGGTTCAGGATTTCTGAGATGTGTCACCCTCTGGGGGAGCAGACAGCCTCCTATATATCCTCTGGAGATGTTGGGGGTTTGAATCCCCAGCCTTGTGGTCAGCAGCCCTGTTTTAACCCTCCACCCGTCGGGTCTCCTGGTTAGACGGCAGGGCCTCGGCCTCAGCAAGTGCTAAAGGTTTGCCGTTCTTGCTCCTGGGAAACCGAGGCAGGTGGGCCTCCTGCTGGGCTGCTGGCTTTGGCCTTCCCTGGGGAATATGGGCCAGGCACCGGTGTCCCCAGCCCCTGGCAGGTTTCTTGGCCGAGGCCAGAGCCCTGTCAGGCAGGGGATGGTTGTGCTGTGAGCGGACAAACGGGCGCCTGAGCTGGCCATAGGGAACAGGGCCACCGGCTGCTTGGGTCTCACAGTGTCTGTCCTGTTTGCAGGCACGAGCTGCTGGAGGAGGCTCGGAGGCAGGGCTTGCCGTTCGCACAGTGGGACGGGCCGACCGTCGTCGTGTGGCTAGAGGTAGCCCACTGCCTGCCCCCCACCCCTGTCCCCGCCTCCCCTAGCCCGCAAGGGGCGGGGCTGTGCGCAGTGGCTGAGGCCCAGCCTGCACTGGCCTGGCCTGGCCTGACCTGCCCATCTGCCTGCAGCTCTGGGTGGGGATGCCGGCCTGGTACGTGGCGGCATGCCGTGCGAACGTGAAGAGCGGAGCCATCATGTCGGCGCTGTCAGACACGGAGATCCAGCGGGAGATCGGCATCAGCAACCCCCTGCATCGACTCAAACTGCGCCTGGCCATCCAGGAGATCATGTCCCTGACCAGCCCGTCGGCCCCTGCCACATCCCGCACGGTGAGTGGGGCGGGGAGCGGGTGCAGGCTCACCACATCCCGTATGCGTGAGAACCGCTCGTGCTGCCTGTGATGTGAGTGAAGAAGCCTTCACGGGGTAGTCATGCTCGTCTGCGGGACTGCTCACCCTTGGGGCCGGAGGAGGGAAGTGGGAGTGGAGCTGGGTCCCGGCTCCCTGTCATGGCTCATGCAGCGCCCACGGTTGGCCGCGGGCATCTGCTTTGGACTGTCTGCAGAGCCATGGCCTTCCTGGATCTGACTATCTGACTGCCCGGCCCTTCTTCCAAGGCACCCTCGGGCAAGGCTGAGCCGCCAGCCCCTTGTCAACTGTGTGTGCCACCAGGGCTCCGAAGTAGGGATTCAGGTGGGCCCCAGGCTCTGTGCTAAACAGAGCCCAGTGTACCTGCACCCACAGCTAGAACCAGGGCCCCACCAGGCCCAGGGGAGGCCCCCCAACAGGCGTAGCTATGGAGCGCTTTGTGACCTGCCCAGACCCCAGCCTGGCGTCTACCAGCACATGCTGTGTCTGAAGTCTGTGTGCTGCACAAACGTGGGCTCCGGAAAGCCCTGCTTGACTGTGGGGCCCCTGCTCCTGGGAGACGCTGGTTAGTCAGGCAGTACTGCTCTGGGTGCCCCAACATAAAGGCCACACTCTTGGGGTACAGACTCCAGCTGGGGCACTTCCATCCAGGGGCATGCAGCCTGGGTCTTCTCCCTGAGTCCTACAGCCTGCCCCCTGGAGCCGGCGCCCTGCTGCTTGCCCGGCAGGAGTGTTGTTGCTGCCGTGTTGGACGCTCTGCCTGGTGGGGTCACCCCGCCGTGCCGAGGGACCGCTTCTTGAGAGTCGTGTTCGTAGCTTAAAAGTGCACTCGGGTTTCCTCTCGCTTTCGCTGGTCTGCCTCGTGTTGGCGGCAGCGGCGGCCCAGTGACGGGGGAGGGTGTGTACACTGAAGATCATCGAAGCTTCTCCCCTGGGCCCCTGCTGCTGCTGCTGCGTGTACCTGTCGCTTACCTGTCTGCCTCCTCTCCTCGCTGCTGCCTGGACGTGATGGGCGCGCCGGGCCCTAGACCACAGGGAATGTCTGGTTAACACACGAGGAGATGGAGACACTCTCGGCCACGCCCCACACGGTCAGTGCGCCCGGCCCTCGGCCGTTGCGCTGGGGAGCGTTGGTGTGCATTGAGTGCCCAGGGGGAGCCTGTGCGTGTCCGCTGTCCAGGGCCTACCTTGCTGGCGCTGCGACCCTCCAGAAGGGCCAGGGTGGGGAGATGCTAGCCCCGGTCAGGCCCTTGCATGAGAAGGGGTTGCGGGTGGGCATGCGCCCTGCATGCAGCTGAGTGGTTTGTTGGCTTGTTTGTTTGCTTTGCTTGGGACCTGTGTGCTCAGTGCAGCTGTGTCGGCTGCACAGCCTCGAGCGGCCACACTAACAGTTCTGTTCTTTTGCATCCTGACCACGTAACCTCAGGAGGATGAGGAGGGAAGCTGGGCTCAGGTGGGAGACTCTCTGTACTACTCCCAAACCCTACGGCCTTAGCACAGACCGAGAGGGACCCCTGTGGGCTGCCCCCCTGGGTGCAGGCCCAGGGTGGGGTGGGGGGCGCATGTGGTGGGGGGCCCCTGATGCAGGCCCCGAGCTCACGTGGTGGGGGCCAGAGCAGGGCTGAGCACGGCTCATGGACAAGTTTGACCTCCTCCCCGGGGCCTGCACAGGGCATTTCGTTTCCTTCGCACCAGTTGTGCTGGAACACGACTTCTCCGCGGGGAAACTCTTCTGAGGTGACATCTGCCACCCCATTGGGTGGGCCCAGCCTCGGCCTGCTGCCGGGGAAGCTGGCTTCTGGGACATTTCTGAGTGCCCTCTCCATGTCTCCAGGGGACATGGTTCTGCCCACTGCCCGGCTCACAGGCCTGTCTGCTCTGCTTCCTGCATGCTGGACAGTCCACGAATCTCACCCCCACAGCCTGCACCCTGACACCCCCCCCCCCCCCCCCCACACACACAGACTCACACTCGCACGTGGTTGGGTCTCCTGGAGAACAGTTCACCCTAGAACACTCCAGCTGGTCTCAGCCCGGCTGCTGATACCCTCGTCCCTGCTGCTCTGCTGCCCGCGAGCTGATGTGGCTTGGGCTCCTGATGCAGGGTCCCAGCTCAGTTGGCCCGCACTCACTCATGGGCGAGGCCGCAGGCATCTGCAGGGGTGGGGGTGGGTGTCAGCGCGCAGAGCTGTGAGTGAGGCCAAGTGCTGCCGGGTGGCACCTCATGTGCAGCCAGTCCCTGGGGCTCTTGGGAAGCAGCGGAGGGAGGAGGGTGGGACACAGCACTGCTGCCTCCTAGTGACCCTTCCGGCTTCAGGTCAGCCCCGGCTGCTGTGGGTCACACAGGCGTCCACACTGCCGGAGCTGATGCTGCGCACGCACCTACTCGGTTCTCGGAGCTGCTGTGGCTGCGGGAAGCTCAAGTTCTCGGCCACACAGAAAGCACAGTCAGGACCTGTGCACAGTCGTCTGGCTCTGCTTCCTCGGAATGCTCCAGACCACGCCCTTTCCGTGTGTGTCCACGTGAGAGCCCTGGGGCGCAGCCGGGAGATGGTGCCAGGCAGCCCCACTGTGAGGGCCAACCCGGTGTGACCCGAGACCAGAACATGGTGACATCATCGGTTATCCTCACAAGTACCCAACGTGTGGTGACGTTGAGAAAATAGGGAGCCGAAGCTTCCTGGGTCACGGAGCTCTCTTGTTGGCTCGTGGGCCGTGCCCTCCGGGGACTAGAACAAAGGGGGCACGGGTGACGGAGGCCAGATCCAGGGCAGAACGGGGCGGTTGGAGCTGCTGTTGCCGGGAAGCCCAGGCCGGCCTCCCTCAGACTCGTGGGACGTGGCTGCCTGCCCCGCTGTGCACGAGTCCTTTCTCGGGCGTGGCCGCTCACGTTGCTGTTGCTGTGTTCTCCAGACACTCCAGTAGCTCCTCGTTCTGACATGAAAATGCAAACAGAGCCGCCTGATTTCTCCTCCAGCTCCCAGGACGGAGTTCCTTTCTGCTACCCGCCCTCATCTAGAGCCCCCCACCCCCTCACCTGTTGAACCGAGGGGAGAGAAGATTCTGTCCTGGCCCATGATCTTGGGAGGATGAGGATGGGGGAATGCCTGCCCACTCCCAGTTCTGGGCAGTGCAGAGCCCTGAGGGCGGGCCAAGCCTCCGTGTGCTCAAGTGCTTCCGCATCAGTCTGTTAATAAGCAAGTTAGGTTGATCGTCAAATGTTAGACTCGAGGAAACCACACTCACCACCATCAAGTGGAGGCCGATACACCGGGACCTAGACTGTAACTCTTTACAGGTGTAGAAAGCCCCGTCTTTCACCCGAGGAGCGGCTCTTGGTCTCGAACTGCCAGCTTTGTGCATCACAGTCCACTGTGCAACCGCTGTACCACCCGTGCTCTCTTTTAAAGTTTCCTGAGCTTAATGCCCACCTGTGTGCTGTGTTCTCCTTCTCCTGTGTCATTGGTGTGGTTTGCTCCCGTCTGTTAAAGCTTCCTTCCCTTTGTCCTTGCTGACGGCCACCTAGCAGCCTTTGCAGCCGTGGTCAGAGGTTCAGGCTGGATTCAGAAGACGATATGCAACAAACGATGTCAGTGCTGGTTTCAAATGGATCTTGGCTGAGAGCTGTGAATACCAGGAAGATGTTTATTTTATTGAATATGCAAAGGTATTCAATTGTGTGGATCATAAACTATGGATAGTCTTTCAAAGAATGGGAATTCCATAACACTGCATTGTGCTTGTGCAGAACCTGTGCACGGATTAAGAGGCAGTTGTGCAAACAGAACAGGGATTGTGCATGGTTTACAATCAAGCCAGGTGTACCTCAGGTTGTCTCCTCTCATCCTAATTATTTGATCTGTGTGCTGAGCATATAGAGAAGCTGGCCCTTATGTAGAGGAATATGACTTCAGGATTGGAGGGCGGCTTAGTAACCACCTGTGTTATGCAGAGGCAGCACCTTGCTTGCTGAAAGCGAGGAGGACGTGGAGCCCTTCCCGAGAAGACCAAGGATTTTGCAGCCTTCAGGATGGATGACAACTCAAACGTTAGGACCCACATCTTCCCAACTGGACCAATAAGTGGCATCGCAATCAGTGGAGAGCTGGTTGGAGTTGTCAAGGACCCACAGTCTGTGCTCATGGGCTTACCACATTGGTCGGTCTGCGGCACACGCCCTCTTTAAAGGGTTGGACATTGAGGACGAAGGTGCGCCTGGCCAAGCCATGGTATTCTCCACCACCTTCTCCGCACGTGGAAGTCCGACACTGACGAAGGAAGATGGGAGAAGAGCCGGTCACTCAAAGGATGGCGCTGGCGAGGCACATTGGAAGAACAGGACCGTCAAAGAACAAGCAAACCTGTCTGGGAAGAAGTGCAGCCAGAGTGCTCCTGAGAGGCGAGCACGGGGAGGCCGTCCCTGTGCTTTGGACATGTTATAAAAGGGGAGGCCAGCCCCTGGAGGAGACATCGTGATTGGGGAGACAGGGGCAGTGATGAGGGGAAATGCCGCAGACACTGGGAGCACGGGGGTGGGGTGGGGTGGGGGGACCCGGCGCGCGCTCGGTTGCACGTGGTGTCCAGATGGTGCGGCACCGAAGGACAAGTGTTTCTAAGTGTCCTCGAGGGATGTAGGTCTCTCGTCTTACTTGTCGTCGGTGCCTCGCTCTGGTGTGGCTGTCGGGAACTGGTGTCACGTGGCGAATTAGGACACGCCTCCAACTTTTTACAAGAACTTGCATAGAGCCCACATTTATCTATGGCTGTGTGGCGGAAATCACTAGCAGAGCTCTCCAGGGGGTGTTTTCCTTGTTTGTAGGGCTTGGGTTTTCGTGGGTCAACTTTGAGCTGCAACTTCACGCTCCTTGGCTGGAGGGTTGTCTGTGTGGTCGTCTGTTGTCTGCTGCTCCCCGAGCTCCGATGGCTGACACATCTCAAGGGGCATGTCTGTTTCCTCGAAGTGGGTGGAAATGTCCACATGCCCCTTCCTCGTTGCTGTAGCGTCATCTCCCTTTCGTCCTTGATGTTCGGCATTTGGATATTTGAGATTCAGCTTGCACTCCGCACGTCGTCTCCCGCGTGGCCTGTTGTGCCCCTCCCCCTTCTCCGTGGCAGCTGCTCTTGTGTTTCCTCCCTCGTTGTGCGCGTTGGCTGCTCTGGTCATTGTTTTGTCACTTCTGACGGTAGACTGAGACGTTGGTTTGCGATCTGCCCCTGTTCTGGTCCTCAGAGCCCGCTGGGACCGGGCCCCACACACCTGGGAGGTTTCATGGCTTCCACCTGCACTCCGTTCCGGATCTCTCCCACTCTTCCTGTGACATCTCTGACATGGGTTATTTGGAAGCGCACTTGACTCTCGGCGGGCGAGGAATTTCAGATGCCCTGCAACAAAGGGTTCCCCATGGAATTCTCTTGGCACTGAGGACGCACCTTGGATACTCTCTCTGCCTTCAGATAGGGCGTCAGTCTCCTGCCTTGGGGCGGGCCCAGTGCACTCTGAGCAGGGTTGTGTTCCCCCCAGCCCCCACCCCACCCCCGGGAGCAGGGGGCCCTGGGAGGGCTGACTTGGGCCCTCCATTCTCTCAGCCGCTGAAGGGAGGGGGGCAGCCTTCAGCCAGCTCTGTGCCTCCTGGAGGCTCCCTTGGCTCTCGCTCTGTTTTGATCGTCTTTAGACTGTTTTCATCCCATTTTCCCCTGATTTGGGGATTCCAGCGGCCTCTTCTCGGACCTGCAGGGAGGAAAGCACCCGGCAGAGCCCAGCTGGGGAGGAGGGTCTCACGGGCGGCCCGGGGCGGGCCTCCAGCTTGTTCGTGAGTCCCGGTCTGCTTGGGCGGCTGTGCCACTAACCAGGAACGGCCTCTCAGGCAGGCTCGGGTGGCTATAGCCATCCTGCTGTGGGGTCTGTAAATTCCATTTTAAATCACAAGTGAGTTGTCCATCTTTCAACGGAGCCCTCTGGCCTGTCTGGCAGCTCCCTGGCATTGAAAGGGGCAGCGTGAGAAAGAGCAGCGTGTCCCTCGCTGGCCCCGGGCACGCCCGAGCCCCCCGCGTATGCTGCTTCCTCACATGCAGACGCTGGCGTATGGCGACATGAACCACGAGTGGATCGGCAACGAGTGGCTGCCGAGCCTGGGGCTCCCGCAGTTCCGCAGCTACTTCATGGAGTGCCTTGTGGACGCCCGCATGCTGGACCACCTCACCAAGAAGGACCTGCGAGGCCAGCTCAAGATGGTGGACAGCTTCCACAGGTGGGAGCACCCCCCGCCCCCGCCAGCGCCCAGCCGCACGGCCACCTCGGCACCTCCTCCTTCCTCTTCTCTCACAGAAACAGTTTCCAGTGCGGGATCATGTGTCTGCGGAGGCTGAACTACGACCGGAAGGAGCTGGAGAGGAAGCGGGAAGAGAGCCAGAATGAAATCAAAGGCCAGTATCTCGTTTCCAATATCAGGCAGGCACGCGCCTGCGTCCGTCCCGGAGATGCCAGCCTGGCTTCGTGGGCAGGGGTTGGGGTGGCTGAGCTGCCCTTCGGGCCAGAGGAAGACTCAGACCCACGTCTTCAGAGACACATTGCCAGCTGAGGGGCCCTGGGACATTATAAATGCCATCTGCGTGCTGTTCTGTGGTCTTCATGCTGCTGGGCAGAGGTGGGAACCACACGTGCTCACGGTCACACACCTGCAGCACATGCATGTGGTCATGTGCCAGCAACACACACACTGAGCCTCACGCTGGCAGAACACACACATGGTTCCACGCCAGCAGCACACATGCATGTGCTCAGTCACACACACACACACACACACACACGGTCACACACTGGCAGCGGGCACTGTGGAGCCCCTGGTGCCCACCCTTGATTTCGCAGGTGCTTTGGTGGGCACAAGAGCCCAGAACAGCTCTGGCCCCAGGGCATCCTGGCTGGTTCTAAAGAAGACGATGTTCAGGTAGTGAGGGGGCTCGGAACACAGGGTTGAGGTTGGTGAGTAGGCGGGGGCCTCCTCCCATGGAGATCACAGGCCGGCTGTGGCCCGTTGCAGTCCCTGGCTGGCCCCTGCTCTGAGGAGCGAGTGCTGGGTTCACGCTGTCCTTGTAGGAAGCAGCCTGTTGGAGGTGTAGGGATTCCTGAGTAAGACCGTGTGCGACCAGTGAGAAGACCATGGACGCGGGCACCCCATAGCCAGGAGGTCTCTGGCCGTGGGTCTGCAGGGACCCCAGGGACTGCTTGTGGGCTCCAGTTCATAGACACTGGGCCCACCCCACAGAGCCCTGACATCTGTCTCTGCCGCCGCCGTCGTCAGGGGCTGCAGGGAGTCCGCGCAGTCATGCGCTCCTCAGACCCGCCGGCCGCCTGCACAAGGGTCCTTTCAGGGTGAGGGCTTCTAAGGGGATTGGCGGGGCCAGGTCGGCTCCAGACAGAGAGGTCAGTGCAGCAGGGGATGGGGACTGTTTCCCAGGACCCCCAAGGGGTGACCTTGATGGGTACTCTGGAAGGACGGGGCAATTATAGAGGCCTGCGGGGAGGGAGGGTTCAGAAAACAGGAGCTTGTGTTGGCGAGAGAGAGACCAGGAGAGTTGCTCTGAGGGACGTCCCCGTCAGGACAGTGTCCCCGCTCACTCTGCAGACATCCAAGGGTGGCCCTGTGTGCGTCTCGTGGAAACCGCACCCTGCCCAGCCTCCAGCCCTGGGCTGCCCTGCACACTTGTGCTGGGTCCCCGGAGCGCAGAGACCACTTAGAAGGAGAGCCTGGTTGGAGCCCCAGAGGATGCGCAGCCCGAGTTGCCTGTGATGTGAAGGGAAGAGTGTGCTGGAGGGAAGAGGGTGCGGGGAGGCTGGGGGGGGTGGTGGTGAGGTGCCCTGGTGTCGGTCCCGATGCACAACAGAAGGACACACCGCCTGGTCCGGCACCCTCCTCACCGTTGTTCTTAAGTGTGAGCCCCTTGTCGCAGACACTGCATCGTCTCGCCTTCCTCAGGGCCTTCCTCTCCTTCGCAGCTCCTCCGTTTCCCAAATGCAGTGAGTGCAGTGCCTCTCCCGAGAGAGAGCATGCCCGAGTGTGTAGACGGAGCCTCAGCAGCACTCGGCTGTTCCTGCAGACAGACCTGCTTGTCCTCTGGCACACGCGGTGCTTCCAGTGTCTGCCAGCCCCATCGTCAGATGCACCTGTTCTTCTGCGGTCTTCCTTGGCCAGTGTCCAACTGTCACACACATAGGAGGTCGTGGGAAACACCACGACCTGGGTCAGGCGCACCTCGGTGCTCAGAGTCCTTGCTTTGCAACACCACAAGAGAGGTCTGTGCAGCAGGCCGAGCCGTGCAGTGCGTCACGTGATCTCACTGCTGTGTCCTCGAGCACTGATTGTGTGCAAGCAAGACAAGTCTGACAACGCTAATCTTTTCCCCACTTATCATGATGTTACCTATCGGTCCAGTTGTGAGTCTTTTGATCTTCTCTACGTTGAGTGGTTGTCCACGCTGAGGCTCGTCCTTGATGTTCATCTTCAGCAAGGGCTTCAAGTGCTGCTCAGTCTCAGCCAGCGAGGTGCTGTCTGTCACCTGCACGCCACAGGTTGTGCAGATGCCTTCCTCCAGTCCTGAAGCCACATGATATCACAGAGTCCAGCTTCTCGGGTGATTTGCACAGTGTACAGATCGAATGTTTTGTGAGAACAGAACTCCGACACACACTTTTGCTGATTTTAACTCTCAAAATCCCCAAACAAACAAACTCACTGGCATGGATTCAATGCCGACCCAAAGCAGCTGTCGGACTGGCTAGAACCACCCTGTGAGTTACAAGACTAACTCTGTACGTGGTAAGAAAGCCCCGTCTTTCTCCCGAGGACTGGCTGGAGGTTTTGAACTGCTCACCGTGCAGTTAGCAGGCCAACAATTAACCACCACGCCACCAAGGCTCCAGGATTTTAAACCGTGCAGTGTTCCCTTCTTCTGTTCGCAGGTCAGTGTCTTTCTGACGTTCTCTGACCTCAGCCATGGTTTCCCTTAGTGTACAGCCCCTTCTGAATCCAGCCTGCGCCTCTGGCAGCTCCCTGCCAGTGTGCTGCTGCAGCCCCCGCAGGTGGACGGTCTTCAGCATTTGCGGCGTGTGTGACATCAGTGCTGGTGGTCTAGTCGGCGCCCTCTGTTGGGTCACCTTTCTTGGGAATGGGTGCACACGTGCACCTCGGCCAGGCAGTTGCTAAATGGCTGTCTTTCAAATCTCCTGGCACAGGCAAGCAAGTCCTCCCAGTGCTTCATCGGCGTGGTGTGCCATCGGTTCCTGGAGCCTTGTTTTTGCCTAATGCTTTCAGTGCAGCTTAGACGTCTTCCTTTAGCACCACTGGCTCCTGATCCGATGCTGCCTCTTGAAATGTGGGACGTCGACCGGTTCTTCCTGGTCCAGTGACTGTATTCTTCCATCTTGTTTTGATGCTCCCTGCGTCATTCAATATTTTGCCACAGAATCCTTCACTGTTGCAACTTGAGGCTTGAGTTGTCTCGAGAGCAAGATCCGTTTCAGACACGCAGAGCTCGTTTCCCTTCTGGGTTAGTAACTCCAGGCTCCTGCGTGTTCTTTATGGGTAGTCTTTCACTTGGTCTTCTCAAGCTGCCCAGCGACTCCTGTTCAGCTGTCTCTCGACTTCCGTCCTTTCTTCCACTTGCCTTGGGACCCACCACGGAGAGTGGTTGCAGAGTCTCCTGCACCCACCGTGGGCTTTTCCTTCCTGTCCTTTGCTTTCTTGTTTCAAGGACTGTTTGTTGGCCTTTACGAGTGTTCTCCAGTGGATGGGGTGCCACACTCTGGCTCCAACGTCTATTCCCCGGGGATTTCATCACTCTGCTCCCCTTGCTGCTCTGTTGTGTGCCTGAACTGTTTCGCCTCAGTGTGGTGGGGTCAGATTGGGCACAAATCCCGCACTGTGTCTGCAGTGTTGCCCCCTTTAACACTATGGATCAGTCAGGGAGGCACACCATGTCTCCCGGTGGGGCCGGCCCTGTGGTCCTCGCTGTGTATTGTCTGCTCTGAGCGGGAATATTGCCCTTGGGGCTTGGTGGGCCAGGATGTGTCCCCTCACTCCATCCCTCTCCATTTCTCCCGAGTGCTCTAATCAGACATGCCCTCTCCCCAAGCTGTCCTCTGAGGTGCATTCCTCCGGCGGGGGCTGGGGGGTCCACACAGTTGGTATCGTCCTGTCCTTTCAGTGACCTTTTGTGTTCTTCATGGGTGCTGCTCCTGAGACGTCCTCGAGAGTCAAGTGGGCTGGGCGCGAGGCTGTGTCTTGGCTCTCGTGGGCTTATTTCAGTTTTCTTCCGCTTCAGCCTGAGCTTAGACACGAGCAGTCGGTCGTCTGTCCCATAGTTGCCTGGTTTTAGCTGTTGATAATGAGCTTCTCCATCGTCTCGCCCACACACCCATGGCGTAGATGTAGTCAGCTTGGTTTCTCTGCCTTCCGTGTGGGGAAGTCCACGTATGTCGTCGGTGTGTGTGTTGTTGAAACAAGTACTTGCAGTGAACAAGCCACTGGTCTTACACAATTCTGTCATGTGATCACCAGCTTGGTTCCTACCACCAAGACAGGCCTTATTTTCCAACTTTTTCTGTTTTGTTTTTTAATTTTCCAACTTCTCTTACTTCCTCTGTTTCCAAGTTTTCCATTTCATTGGTCAATACTTATCAATGCATCTTGATTACGCCTTTGGGCAGTTTCCAACTGAAGACGCCTGCGGGGTAGACATTGTCCTCCTACAGGCAGGATTGACCTTCACGGGAGAGCCCAACGTGTGCTTTCTGACCATGAAAGCTGCAGTCTCTACGGTGCTGCCATGCCCGCGTGGTAAAGCAATGGCTGTCTGTCGGGTGCACTGGGGCCCAGAATGCACAGCTCTGTGCGTCCCATTTCCTTCTCGGCACTTCCCAGATCTCCCGCTCTCACACTTCCCACGGCCCAGGTCCGGTCGTCATTGCTGGCGCAGCTGGTTCTTCTCATCAGCAGCAGAGGGGCCCTGCTCCCACAGGCTCTTCTCTGACCGGTCATTAAAGCCGGCTGCTCGGAGAGGCCGCTCTGCCGCAGCGCGTGTCCTCCGGCACTCCCGAGGAGCCCAGTGGCTGTCAGCTTTTCCGTGCTCCCTGCCCACGAGGCCTTCGCTGGCTCCTGCGCAGAGGCCGGCAGCCCACTCCTGCCGCCGAGTCCCAGTCGGTCGGGAAGCTCCACTGAAACAGGTCCACCGGCCACCCTTGCAGGCACTGAAGGACCCGTGGCAGGGCAGCACACACACCCGCACAGCACAGCCAATGCGCCGGACGTGGGGGAGAGTGGACGAGGGCCAGAGAGATGGACACACCACCTTCAGGAGTGTAGACCCCGGTGGAGGTCTGTCTAGAGACAGCACCTCCACATCTGTGTGTGTGTGTGTGTGTAAGATTCCTGTGTTTTGGGTTTTGCTGGCAGTACTTCTGACTTACCCTGGCAACTGCATGTATGTCCTCTTGCCCAGGAAAGGGCACTGAAGAGGAAGCGCGTGAATCTAGTCACTCGTGTTCTGATCACGTCTTTTAAACTCCGAGGGCTGGCCTTGCACGTGGTTGGCGGCCACCTGGGTGCAGTCGCGCCGTCGCGGGCTCTAGGCCAGCAGCTCTGTGGCCCTCCAGCCACTCGAGGTCCGCCCTCCTCCAGACCCCACCGTGACCCAGCCTGTCCACCGCCCGCAGTGTCAGCATGGTCTGCAGGCTGGAGGGGGGGCTGGTGGGGCCTCGAGCCCGGTGGGTGCCCGCCCGGATGTGGGGGTCTTGGTCAGAGACACTTGTTTGAACTTGTAGGTTCATCTTTCTACTTAGTCCTGGGTCCTCGCCGTCTTCCGCTCCCTGGAATAGAGTGTGCACAATGCCATCACCCCCTTGGGCTCACTGGAAGAGTCGGCGCTAAGGGAAGTGTCCTTGTGGGGGTACAGCAGGGCCCCACGTGTCCCTGTCCTTTGTCAGGGCCTGCATGGGGAGGGCCCCACCGGCCAGTCAGGGCCACAGGCGTGTGTGAGTGGTTGGTTTGGAGGCCCTTGTGCCACTCCCGCTCTCTCCCACAGATGTACTGGTGTGGAGCAACGAGCGGGTGGTGCGCTGGGTGCTGTCCATCGGCCTGAAGGAATACGCCAATAACCTGCTGGAGAGCGGCGTGCACGGTGCCCTGCTGGCCCTGGACGAGACCTTCGACTTCAGCACGCTGGCCCTGCTGCTGCAGATCCCCACGCAGAACACACAGGTAGCCTCCGCCCGCCCCTCGGGTCCCTGGTCACATCCGCCCTGAGTCATGCTGGTCCCCCACCCCCACCAGCGGCAGCATCTGGGTTCGGCCTGCCTTAGCCAGGCCGTGTGCTCGGAGAGGGCCAGCCTGAGCGCGCTTCACAGGCAGAGGACCCTGGGCCGGGATGCGAATGAATTGCCTTGAATTCTTCCTGAGTCGTGGTGCGCTTGAGATCTAGGACACCTTTCATTTGTCGTTTTTACTAAAATGCTTACAAATGGCTTCTGGCCAGTCACCTGGCACCACCCCCTCCCGGCTGCTGGCCTGCCCTGTGTCTCACTCAGTGTCTCCCTGAAGGTCTGGCGCTGCCCACGCTGCTACCTGCCACTTGTCCTGCATGGTGGGCTGCAGCAAGAGAGTGGTCAACTGCCGGGGGTGGGGTGGGGTGCTGAGTGATTTTACTTCTGAGGGGCGGCTGTGGTTTGAAGCACACCTGATGTAGGAGCGCCTTTCATGCCTGTGGGGGGCGGGTGCTGTGGCCAGAGCTCCGTCCTGTCTGCCCCTCCAGGCGCGGGCCGTCCTCGAGAGGGAGTTCAACAGCCTCCTGGTCATGGGCACCGACAGAAGGCTAGACGAGGTGAGCTCCTGGTGCTGACATAGCTGGGGTCCCTTCTCGTCCTGCTCCAGGTGCCCACGGCCCTCCGAGGGCACAACTCCACAGCAGAAAGCGGTTAGAACTAGTGTTTCGCAGCAGGCAGTGGGCCTGGGAGCCCAGAACCCCCAAGATGCCACCCAGCATGGAGGGCCACTGGGAGCCGCTGTGCTGGCGGCGGGTGTTAGGGGGCAGCCTCAGCCTGCCTCTTTCACCCCAAACCTCCTCCTTCCATCCTTGCTTCCTTCCCGCACTGGCACGCCTGCCTCTCCTGTTGGGCCTCCAGGGACAGGACTGGCGGGGACGAGGGGCAGCCGAGGGCAGTGTCTCAGCCCAGACTTTACAAGCTGCTCAGAAACTCGAGGACCATCTTTGAGATGGCCCACAGAGGGTCCTCTCACAGATTCAGTGGGTGATTCCTACAGGCTGGGCGCCCCCTCCTCTACCCTGTCCCAGTTCCCACTCTCCAAGAGCAACCATGTCCAGAGGCAAAGCTTAGGGCAGCAAGGAAGACAGATGGACAGAAACAGGAAGCCCAGGGGAAGTGCTAAGAGGCCTCCCCACACCCCTGATGGGGTCCCAGGTCGCTGTCACCAGTCCGACATGTGCCCCTTGGAAGTGGGCAGTGACTTGCCCCATCAGACTGCCCCCAGCACAGTTTGAAAGCAGGAGGCCTTGGTGACCTTGAGGGCCATGGCCGTGCCCTTCTCTCAGAGCCCGGTCCTTCCTCGTCACACACAGGACGAGGACAGGAGCTTGAGGAGAGCGCCTTCCTGGAGGAAGAAGTTCAGACCCAAAGACAGCCGTGGCCTCGCGGCCGGCTCCGCCGAGACGCTGCCCGCAAACTTCAGAGTCACGTCGTCCGTGTCCTCACCCTCCATGCAGCCAAAGAAGATGCAGATGGACGGTAGGTCCCGCTGGACACTGGCCAAGCCCAGCCTGGGGGTGGGCTGGCCCTGAGTGCTGACGCCGTCCATGGATGCTGCTTCCTTAACTCCTGTCTGGGAGCCCCAGCTTCGCTGGCTCCTCCTAACCAAGCCAGCGCCCTGGCAGCGTCAGCTCCGGAGTGATGCCCGAGTGTGTCTGCGTGTACGCGTGCTCCCACACAGTGTGAGCAGCATGTGGAGAGTCCTGGGCATTTGGGCAGGCTGACCGCCGGCCTGTGGACCCGGTGCTGCTGCTGGAAAGCTGAGGTTGAGCCTGTGCTTCCTGAGACCCTCTGTTCCCCGCTCGCTGCCCCAGGACGCCCACAGTCACAGCAGTGTTCA
>NW_022111317.1:1348463-1352115 GCF_000313985.2 Echinops telfairi | reverse complement strand
TTCGCACTCACCCCCAGGGCAGTGTTTAGCTCCGAGGAGCTGCCCAGCACCCTGTGAACCTCTAGGGGAGCAGCTCCGCCCTCACCCCAGTGGTGAGAATACAGGCGTGTTTGGGGGCCGTTTTACATCATCCATCCAGAACCCAAAACACTGCGGCTTAGACTCTGCCCCCGGCAGCCCAGGCTTCCTGGGAGAGAAGGGACCAGCCCCAGGCAGGCGACCCTCAGGCCCAGAGCCCGGGACTGGGCTCCCCCTCCCCCACCGGGGGGCCAGGGGAATCTGTACCCCGTGTGAACTAACTGCACGCTGTGCTCTGCATGCTCCCCTGCGCTGTCGGGACAGGCGACGTGTCGGGGACACAGAGGCTGGACTCGGCCACCGTGCGGACCTACTCCTGCTAATGCCCGCCCTCGGTGAGTAGAGCACCTGGCCCCGGGCCCACCAACTGGTGCCAGGCAAGGTGGAAGCTGCCAAGGACACCACCCGGCTGCTCCCTCGGTGGCTCAGCCCAGCACACAGATCACGGCTGCTGGGGACAAGGATTCTGCAGACACCTCTGTCTCTGTGCCTCTCTGTCTTGGTGGTGGGGCCAGAGCATGGCAGTAAAGGATGCAGACTCGGCGCCTGTCTCTGAGCTGAAGCCCTCTGCTTTGACGCTGGCTGGCATGCTGTCTCCTCCCAGGCATGGTTGTTGTACCACAGATGCACCAGGTGTGAGGCTGTGCCCTCGCTGGGTGCCAGCAGCCCAGCCCCTTCCGGAGCCTGGTTTTCAGATAGAGGCATGGAGTCACCCTGGCCCTTCTGGGCAGCTGCAGGTTGCACGGAGCCAGGTAGCCCCACTGAGAGCCTCTTCTGTCTGCTTCTGTCTTGCAGTCTACCCACACTACTTCTACCGATGACACGCGGCGTCCTCGAGCCCGCCGACCCGAGCAGGACCCCACGGCCCCTCGAATCTGTTGATACGTGTTATATGGACCGAAGATATTTTATTACAGAGTTTTTAATTAGTGAGAAATTCAAGAATACCATAGAGAAACTATTTTAGAATTTAATGTTTCTTATATTTATGTAACTTACGAGTCTTCATTTATACGGTGACTGACTTTTCCGTGGACTTCCACTCTGCATTACCTTTCCCATCGTCCTGTCCTTGTACTCAATCCTCGTCTGCAAAGGAATGTACTGTGATGCCTGTCTAAACATCCTGCAGACGGGTAGGGCTTTTGTATTGTGATCGTCCCTGTTTGAAATTTTAATAATAAGCTGAGCCCACGGAGAGGATTCTGCTGCGTCTCTCTGGACCCTGACACCGCCTTCGGGGTCGCCCTCCGGCAGGCCAGCTAGCGCCCCACAATCACTTTCACAGCCTCCTGCAGCCGTACCTTGCAGACTGACCTTCCCCAGGCCTTTATGAGCCAACGAGCGGAACTCGTTCTCCGTCTGCATTCCCGTGTGGGTGGCCTGCCCGCCTGCACCCAGGAAGACTGGCACCTGCTCCAAGCACTTCACTGGCACACCGTCGCCGACCGGCAGGGCCTGGGTGGGTCGCGGCGGTGGCTGTGCAGCCTCCTGTGCCTTCCCCCAGCTCTGCCGCGGAGGCGGGCGCCCCTGCTCACAGAGGACCAACCCCGCCCCCGCCGCGAGCGCCCTCACCACGCCTTACCTCGCCAGCGTGCACCGACTGCAGTCCAGGCTCCGCGCCCCATTCCGGTCCCTACACCCCAGTGGCAGCACCCCACTGGGGCAGCGCGGTGCACGGGCGCGTGCCTGTGGCCTGGCCTGCCCGGCCCCTGCAGGCTGGCCTCGCTGCTCGCGCGCTGGCTCGTATCCTGCAAGTCCTTGTTACGGCTCCGTTTTTCTACTAATCTTTTTGTGAACTTCCCGATTATGTAACAAAGTATGTACAGTCTACTTTTGAACTATTTTTATCACAGTATTATTTATTGTTGTCTTTCAATAAAGTACTGAAGCATTTTCCACTGCCAACAAAAAGACCTGAAGAGCAAGCCGTGAGGGGCCCCAGACATCTCCCTCCAGGCCCCCGAAGGGGGCACCCAGGAGCCTGGAAGTCCCCCCCACCCCCACGCCTCAAGGGGTGGGGGGATGCCAACTCAGGGGCAGTGGGCGTGGCATCCAGGCTGGAGGCAGGGTGGCCAGCATGAAAAGGGGTTCAGATGTCCCCGGACCTCTGACCCGAAGACCTAGGCCACCTGCCAGGCAAGGAGGGGCCCCGGGCCTGTGGACTCAAACAAGAACTGGTCCCAGGACAGTGCTGGACTGGGCCGCACCAAAGGTCCTTGGGAAGCCGCCCCCGCCCCCCCCTCCCCCGCAGGGGCCCGCAGCAGCCTGCCTGCACCTGTAGCCATGGTCCGCCCCAGCCTTCGTGCCTCCTGCTCCTCCGGCTTGGCCCACAGACGGCCCTGTGCCTTTAGGGCGGTCATTGAGGGGTGCCTCCACCCCACGTCCCTCCCCACCTTTCTTGAGGCTTTGTCGGGACCATCCCACCCACCTCTGACTTAGGTCGGAGACCCCCACCGTCCCGCCTTCTTCCAGGCCCGTGCCGCGTGCGCAGGCGCACCAGGGGAGCTGTGGGTTTGGGTTTTGCTGAGGCCACTTGGAGCTTGCTCTCGCTCAGGATGAGTTTCCGGGGAACCATAGCGGTTTCTGGGAAAGTGTGGAGGGTGGGCTGGAGGCGGGATCCAGGGTTTCTACCACCACCTGGCAGCTTCTTGCGTCACCTGCCACGAAGCATCATTTCATTTCATCCCTCTCGTTTTCTCATTTCCTTGGGGAAATGAGTGGCCGGCGAGGTTGCGGCTTTATCCCAGGGACCCCAAAGGGTGCCCTCCTCCAGGCCCTGTGTGAGGCTGGCATATCACACACCCCTGTACACAGGTGCCCAGGGTCTGCGCGGGCGAATCCCAACCGCTAGTCCCCAGGGAGGAGATGAGGGCCCTGGCACTGGTCCCTGTGCTGGGACTCCTGCTAGGGATGGGCCTGAGACAAGAAAGCGGAAGAATTAGATATTCAGATGACCCTTGACCTGAAATGGGGGTGGCTCCAAGGGCAGGTGAGCCCGGAGGGAGTATGCGGAACTGCCCTGCCCAGCCCAGGTATGCAGCAGACCCAGTGCTCAGCTGCCAGCTGAAAGGTCAGCGGTTCAGTCCTACCAGCCACTGGGGAGAAGGATGGAGCTGTCTTCTTGTATGCAGAGACGGACAGCCTGGAAACACGAGCTGTGCAGCTCTCCTCCCTCTGCACACACGGTCTCCTTGACTGAGTGGGCTGCCCAATAGGGTGCTTGGGGTTGGGATTTGGGGCTTCACTCAAGTGCATTTGCACCCTCCATCCCCTGATTGGCCCTTGGGTGCCAGGCCTCTGGCTGGATTTGAACCTCCAACCTTTCCATTAGCAGCTAAGCGCTTAGCTGCTGCAACACCAAGGCTCCTTAAGGCAAGTGCACAGCATGCACGCTTGCACGCGCACCCACACACTCACTGCCATGGGGTCCATTCCAAGTGCACACACATACCACACACACACACACACACACACAGAGCGATCCGGTGATTCCCACTCATACTGAGCCTATGTAGGGTTTCATCTTTCTCCTGAAGAGTGGCTGCCGGGTCTGCACCTGACTGTGAGCTGC
>NW_022111317.1:1345229-1348294 GCF_000313985.2 Echinops telfairi | reverse complement strand
GTCGGCCAGTTTGTATGGAGAGCCCAGTTCTCTGCTCATGAAGACGATTGGGGCTTTTGAGTTGGGCCTGATGGGGGTTACACTTTTGTTAGACCACCCTACGCTAGGAGGGTTGCTGCTGATGGAGAGGGAGTGGGTGGGAGGTCGGAAATGGGGAGGGAATGTGTGAGAGAGGGATCAAGGGTGAACCCAAGTTCTGGGCTGGGGCGCCGGCGGTGGGAGGGATGGGGCAGGTCACTGAGCTAGGAAGGCTGCTGGGCGGGCAAGCTCAAGGAGTTCTCCTGAATTCTGAGACACCTGTTTCCTGATCACGGTTGTCACATAAGCAGGTGGGTCTATGAGTCAGAACCTCTCCTGGCATGACTCAGGAGAGACATCAGGTGGGAATGTGGCATCTGTTAGCATCTTACTAAACATGAGAAGCAGCTAGGTGAGGCTGAAACTTTAAAATACTAACAAACCAAGTGTCGGAAGCTCAACTAACTAACAGAGGGTTGTCAGCAACATGAGATGACGATATAAATAAATCTCTTGAAGATTTTCCCCATTAAATCACGCAGACCTAGGCTACCGGAACTACCACCACCACCCCTGTGGCTGGACCGTGCCAACCGTGGGGTCCAGGGGGCCACCTTCTGCAGGAGCGCTCAGCCTGGAGATGGGAAGCTGCTTTTTGAGCACCCCAGAGTCACTGTGGAGGAGGAGGGAGGAGGCAGTGGGCCCCACCTAGCTGTGCAAGTGCTGGGGAATAGGCTGTTTCCGGGAGCGAGAGAAGTAGCAGGTAGATAAGCACTACGAGTCTCTGCCACAGATGGGATCCAAGGCCTGGAACTTGGGGTGGGAGGGGAGGGGAGAGACTGGGAGGTGGTGGGAAAGAGAGAGAGAGAGAGAGATCCGCCGTGCTGGAGGCTGCTGAGAAGAAGAGGTAGCCACTATGGAGGTCACCGTTGACACCGCCCGATCAGTTGTGGTTGAGTCCTGGGGGTACCTTAGGGAGAGTGAGCTGTGAGAAGAGACATCTGTGAGCCCAGGAACCCCAAGGATTGCTGGCAGCTCATAGAAGCTACAACAGACCACCAAGACCCTCCTCCCCTCTGGAGCTACACCCTGAATTTGGGCTGGAAGCATGCACCCATCTGCCGGTGTGCCCACTGTAGTTGCTGTGAGGGCAGAAGGTATGCCACCAGTATCACCAACAGAATCGTCCCTAGTGAACAGGTTACAGGTGGAGCTTCTAGACTGAGACTGGGAAGAAAATCACGCCCATCCAGTACAGTCTGACTCATGCTGTTGGCAGGTACCCCTGAGCTGGTTCTGATACATCGCCACCCTGTGAACAACAGAATGAAACACTGCCCAGCCCTGTGCCATCCTCACAATTGTGTTTGAGCCTGTAATAGTCACATCATTTCATGTCAACTTGAAGATGTATCTAAAGTTGTAGGAGGTAGTATTCAACCTGCCCATCATGTCACAGCCTGATTGTAGGGGTAGCCGTCAATCTGTCAATCAAGTCTAGGTGGGCGTGGCATTCTCATAAGGAGGGCCCTGGGAACCTCCCTTTCTCTCTCTGCCTTCGCCTTCCTGCTGGTTGACCCTGATTGTTGCAAGAGCCCTGGGCTATTCCAACTGCAGTTGGATGCACATGACTTTGCACCCACTGTGATCTTCCTGCACTCCATCATTGCATGTGGCTGTGTAAGTCTGGAGCGGGGCTTAGGGACTAGTATCAGACTTAAGGACTTGAGTTGGACTGGGCTGGGCTGTTTCTTGATACATAATTACTTCTTGGTAGAAAGCTCCTTCTGACACATATGTGAGTGTCACTGGATTTGATTCTCTAGTCAACCTGGCCCAACACTGAGCTCATCAGTACTGCCATTGGGTCAATCCATCTTGTCGAAGGTCTTCCTCTATTTCTCTGCCCCTCTATTTTGTCAAGTATGAAGTCTTGCATGCTTGAGGAACTGGTCTCTCCTCCAACGTGACCAAAGTATATGAGATGAAGTCTCGCCATCCTTGCTTCTAAGGAGTATTCTGGCTGTACTTCTAAAACAGATTTGCTTATTCCTTTGGCAGTCCACGGTACTGTCAACATTCGTCAATACCATAGTGTGGGATATAAAGAGACTTTTTCCCAGCTTTGTCTCCCCCAAAGATATGCCAAACATTAGAGGCTGTTTGCCAGCACGTGGTGGGAGGTCAGATGCTTAGAGATGTCTTCCCTGAAGGTATTAAGCCACTGTCTGGTTCCACCACAGGTAGGGCCCACTCCCTGCAGTTAAGGACAATGGGCTACTTCTCCCTAAAGGCTTGTGATCATGGTCTGGTCCCTGTAGGCGAGGGTTCACACCCTACTGATAATGGTTTCCACGGAGAGCCAGAGAACAGGTCAAACCTGCTCCATGACATCCAAAGTTAGACTGCCATCCTGAATCTGGGATCCGCCCTTCTTGTCACATGTATACCCTTAATCCCTCCTCTTCCTATAGTGTGTGTACCCCTAGGTTGTCCCCCTCCCATCACTGTTTTACCTATAGTGCAAACCCTTCCTGTGACATATGCCTTTATCTGTAATTAGGCATGCAAGCCCCCCAAAGATATATAAGCCTTGGTTAGCAGTAAAGAAGCTCTCTCCCCTCGTTCCCCTCCTCTCTCCCCCATAACCTTCCTCTATCCATCTTGCTCCCTTGCCTCCCTCATCCTGGCCTCCCTCATCCTGGCGCTCTTACCCCCTTGCCCCGTCCTCTCTCCCCTGTTCCCTTTCCCCTTGTCCTCCTCCCTCCCCCTCTTCCTGCCTTCTGGTCTCCTGTCTCAGCATGGACCACCAAGCGGGGATGAGGTGAGCATGCTACCATGAAATGTGTCTGACTCCATTATTGCAATCTCTTCTATCTCTCCTTGTTCTCTATGACTTTATTATAATCTTTATCTATCTCAACTGTACAATTGTACCTATCGAACTGTACAATTGTACCTATCGGTGCCATGTTGAAAGGCATCTATTTTTCTTTGGTCTTTGTGTTAGACAGGGTTCTCTAGAGAGACGAAACCAGATTGCTAAT
>NW_022111317.1:1337114-1345062 GCF_000313985.2 Echinops telfairi | reverse complement strand
TGGAGAGAATCAGGCTATCCAGGCACAGCAAACAGCAAGGCAGGTCACCAACAGTCAGCCAGGTCACCAACAGTCAGTCCCCAGCTCGAGATGTAAATTCCAATTGTGTGGCGAAGCATGTCTTAAAGGGACCTCAAATTACAGCGACACAGTCCACAAGTTAGGTGTCCCACAGGTAGTGTAGCTTGCAAATTGAGGCACAGAACAAACAAGGCAGCCGCACACTGGTCCGATGATCAAAGAGCGAGAGACAAGAAAGGCGAGACTCACCGAGCCATTTATCTCTCTGCCCTTCAGTCAATCCCACATGTGTCTATCGGTCAGGCTGGCACAATAAACTAACTATCTCAGTCTTCTTTATTCAAAGTCCAACTACCCACATATGAGGCGATTGAAAACACTATGACTTGGGTCAGGCGCACCTTAACCCTCAAAGTAGCCTCCCTGCTTTTCAACACTCTGAATAGGTCTCACGCTGCACATTTGCCCAGTGCAGTGCATCTTTTGACCTCTTGACTGCTGCCCCCAATGGCATTGAGTGTGGACCCAAGCTAGACGAAATCCTTGACAATCTTTGACTTCAAACTTTTCTCCATTTAGCGCGATGCTACCTCCTGATCCAGGTGTGAGCAGTTGGGTTTTCTTTACACTGAGCTGTATGCTGTTCTGAAGGCTGCAGACTCATAGTAGCCTTATATAGGGCTGAGGCGGGACATCTTTACGGGAGCAGAGAGCTTCATCTTTCTCCTCGGAGTGGCTGCTGGGCTTGAGCTGCCCAGCTTGTGGCTAACAGCCCAAAGTTTCCCCGACAGGACCACCAGGACCCCTGACTAGGAAGAAGGATTGAAGAATCGGCCATTGAAAGTCTGAAGCATAGCAGCAGAACGTTACTGAATGCCGTGCCAGAAGGTGAGCTCCTCACGGAGAACTAACTGCCTCCTCCAAGTAGACCTGAACGTCAGGGCTGAAGCCCAGCCTTCAGGACCTTCGTTTGCTGACATGGCATGACTCAACATGAGGAGAAACAACGGCAAACATCCACTAGCAATCTGATGTGGGGTGTACAGTGGATGGCCCTAGAAAAATGGGAAATGAGATGGAACGCTTAGAGATTATTATCCTCGGTATTGGTGAGCTGAAATGTATTGCCCATTTCAAATCAGACCATCATATGCCTTAATGGTGCACTATGCCAGGAGTGAGGAATCGAAGAGGAACAGCCACGTATCCATCATCCCAATGGGTAACACTGCCACTGATGTAAACAGTCTGACCATCCTATGACCACCATATTGTTAGGAAGTCCAAACTAGCCATATGTGAAGCTATACAAAGAGAGAGAGATGGCCTAATTCCAGTCATCCCAGCTACGCTGCCATCACACTGAGAAAAGCCGCTCTCTTGAACCATAAAGCCCCCCAGCAGCTGCCACACGGAGCGCAAGAGACCCCCAGCTGGGCCCCGCCCATACTGCAGCCTCATGAAAAATTAAAAAGAGCAATTAAGCCACTCAAGTTTCAGAGTAGTCTGTCATACAGCAATGGGTAATTGATGTAAACACAGATCTCTCTACGAAAGAATTCTAATGGAAGGTAATGCTGAGGAATGGGTAGTAGGTATAAGTGGTTTGCGGCCAAGGGATATGTTTGTTTCTTGAATGGGTTTAAAGGCATATTTGAGAGATCATGTGAATGAACCACCAGGCTGGGATGATGCTGAGGCCCTGTGGTCATCTTGTTCCTTCCTAGTATTCTTTTCCAAAGGCTACAAATATCCCCAATTCCCTCTTTTGTTTTATATTGTTTTTGACATAAAGGAAGCTAACTAATGGAGGAATATAATCTGTGCATACAAATAATTTATTATGAATTATTTCTGATGCTAGAGAAGTTATTTTAATGTGTCAGAAAAAAAATGGGGAAGGTTTTTGTAATTTAAGGAGTGATTCAATAGCCAGACTCTGAGATTATCTCCAGTGAGTCTCACCTTCTAGAATTCACACGCTGTGTCAGCAGCCTCCCTCAGGCTGTGTATCACTGACCTGGGTAACAGGACACTGAGACAGTGACCAGAGACCTTTTGATTTTCACTCTGCTCTCTCTTGAGGCACTCACCCGGGAAGCCAATAGCCTTGCTGTGAGGACACCCAAACAGTCCTATTGAGCGGTTCATGTGGCCAGGACCCCAGGACCCCCGGGAATCCAGAACTAAGATGGTCAGGCACATGAGTGAGCCACTGAGGGAAGGGGTCCTCCTGCTCCAGCGCAGCCTTCCCCTCACTGCAGCGCCCACCACCATCTGACCCGCACGTCATGAGGGATCCTGAGTCAGCATCACCCAGTGAAGCCACTAATCCTTGGCCTAAGCAAACTGTGTTGAGATCATAAATGTGGAGTGTTTTAAGATGTAAGATTGCAAGTAGCTTGTTGAGCCACCATATGTAGCTAATAACAAACGGGAAGTTTTCTGTCGTTGAACTCCAGAAGGTATGAACCATTTCAACAAAAACATTTACATAAACTTTCAAGTACTTCTGCCTAACAAAACCCAACATAAGTGAACAGAAAAATGACAAATGTGTGTGTGTGGTGGTGGTGGTGGTGGGGATCTATGAATTGTATCCCAAACTTGGGTTAATTTTCCCAAATGTATAAAGAGATGATAAAAAAGTAAATTTCAAAAATAGGTTAATAGCACAATTTTGGGACAAAGATGAGGCAGCCTGCTCCCATAAAAACTACCCCAAGGAGCAGTTCCACTCTACTCGGAAGGGTTGCTATGAGTCAGAATTGACGCAGTGCAGGGAGGTTAGAGAATAGCCCAATTAAAAATACGTAAAGGATATGAAATTCCCACTCTTTTTTTTTTTTGAGAGGAAGTTGCTTTAATCAAGGGCTGACGTCCTCAACCAGGGGGACCTCACTCACTTTTGGTGGTGGGGCCTCAGCCCACCCCACACATGCCCTGAGGCTCCCGAGGAAGCAGGGAGCAGCCAAACAGCAAATATGGGCAGAAGCCAGGGGACGGGGACACCTGGAGTGGGGCACTGCCAAGCTGGGCAGGGAAGCTGAGCGGGGCAGCAAATTGATAGGCCTGGTTCTGCCTGGGGCCGGCTGAGGGGAATCGGGCACAGCAAAGCCAGGTGGTACTCAGGAGATGAGGCGGCCCGTGAAGCTGGTGCAGCTGCTCCTGGGTCAGCACCAGCCGGTGCCGCACACGAGAAGGTCACTTTCCCCACGTAGACGGTGTCGTCCCGCTGCTCCTCCTTGGCCCCGAGGAAGGCCGAGGATGGGAATGTGGCAAAGTCCGTGGGGACGGTGGCTCCAGGGCGCTGAGCGACCGTCTCCTTGAAGACCCCCTCCTTGAGCTTCTCCATGGTGTCGCGCAGGCACTTGAGCTGAGCCACCTGCTCCAGGAGCTGGGCGGATGGGCTTTTGGAAGCGGGACTGTTGCGCGTGATGTCCACCACGTGGGTGTGCGTGCTCAGCTGGCTCAGCGTCTCCAGCAGCTGGCTGGTCTTGCGATACAGCGCTCCTGCTGCCACCTCAGGGTCAGGGCCCTCGTGGGCCGGGAGGGGCACCTTGGCTACATGCAGGGGAGGCAGGGCCGCTAAAGATGCCTTCATCTGGGCTCCCTTGAGGATGCTGTTCTTGTGCTGCCGCTGGGAGAGGTGCAGCCTCAGGGCGGAGATCTGCTGCAGCAGCAGGGGCGAGTCTTCCACCGGCCCCGGGCCTGGCACGGACCCAGGAGCCTGCCCGGGGGCTCCTGCTCGCTGCTGCTCTTCACCAGCAATGCCAGAGACGAGGGTGGCGATGCCCGAGGGCGGGGCCCCACGGAGGCCCTCGATGGTCCGCTTCGACTGGCTGTTCAGCCGCTGCTTGAGTTCCGCTTTCTCGGCCTCCAGCTGGTCGATGTCAGCCTGCAGCGCATCCATCGTCTCTTCAAACTCTCCTTGTTGCGCAGCAGAGCCTGCGTCTCGTCCAGCCGCGTCTGCACTTTCTCGGCCCGCTCGTTGGCATCCTTGGCCGCGCTGCCCAGCTTCTTCTCCAGCAGGCTGAGCCGCACATTGGCCTCACTTAGTTCTTCTCCCTTGATCTTGAGTGACTTCTTCGGCTCCTTGATAACCGTCTCCCGATCTTCAAGCTTCAAGCCCAGCCCTTCAGCATCCGTGATCTCAGCATGAAGGGCCGCTGCCCGCAGCTCCACGGGGGGAGGCTTACTGGGGGACGGCTCTGCGTCGGACTCCCCCTCCTGCATGGCCGTGGCCAGCTTGTTCATGGTGCTGATGAGGATGCTGCCGGACTGGCGCAGGCCCTCGTAGGGGCTGCTGGACGAGCTCCCATAGATCTGCTCGTTGGCTTTGAACACCACCTCCTCCAAGGCAGCGACAGGAAGCCCCTCGTTCTCTGCCAGCGGGGCAACGAGCTGGGCGGCGGCAGCTGCAGTAGTCCAGTAGTGTGTCCGAGACCTGTGTCCCGGAGGGCAGCGCAGTTGGGATCCCGGGAGCATCCGTGCCCGGCATGCTCCTGCGGATCTTCTTGCAGAACTGGCGGATATCACTGCAGATGTCTCCAGGTCCCGGAGCAGGAGGGCGATGTCGGACGCCTCCTGCCCACCTTGCAAACAGGCGCGCAGTTGCCCCACCTCCACACTCATGCAGTCCAGGGCACTCTGGGTGAACATGATGTGGTCAGCCAGTTGGTTGCTGGGTGCAGCCCTCAGGCTGGTCAGCCAGGTGGATGCTGTAGAAATGCTGGTAGTACTTGATGGCCTTGGTGAGAGGCTCTACGTTGACGGTCTCGTCCAGCTGATCCTTGTGCACGAGCTCGATGAGGAAGTCCAGGGAGCGCTCGTGGGCACTCATCTCAGGGTAAAGGGTGCCCACCTTCTTATACACGTCCACACCACACGGGGCGAGGGCGTGCTCGTAGCGGTGCAGAGTGGCCTGCAGCAGGCTCAGCGAGTACACCAGGCCTGCAGCAAAGCTGAGCTGCTCCCCGCGGCTCCTTGCAGTCCAGGCCGCTCGGAGCAGTTTTCACTAAGTTCAAACTTCTCCTGGGCCTGTTTCCGGATCAACTCTGCCTTGCAGATGAGGCGGGGCCTGAGCAGCAGCACCAGGACACAGTCATGGTCCCCACCTGGCCGCAGAAAGCTGTCGGGCATGAAGGCTGTCAGCAGGGACATGTGCTGGTTGGCCTGGGCCACCTCCATCTGCCTCAACTCCATCTCAATTGTCTTAGCATGGGCCTTGGTCTCAGCAAACTTGATCTTGAAGTCAAAGGTCTCCGGAGGGGGCTGCTGCTGCCTCCACGGATGCTTCCTGCTGGTTTGTCAGCTCCCGATTCACATCCTGTAGGTGGGCAGTCAGCTGGTGGTACTTCTTGATGGTTTGCTGGTAGTCTGCAACTGTCTCCTGGGCTGTCTCTACACGCCCCACTCTTCTAATACCAGTAATAGATGACTTCCTGAAGGAGACTTCCTGTCCAATAAGCTTAATGGAAGTGCATTTAATGAAGGGTCCATTTTGGGGGCGTGACCAGGGTTAAGGGAACCCACCAGAGATGGTGACACACCCAGGGAACTAGCAGTAACAGGAAGTGACAAAAGTCCGAGGGCGCAGGTAACGAGGGCGCAGCGAGAACAGAAATGCTGGAAGAAGAGCTATGGCCACAGCAGGAGTGGTCAGAACCTGCACACTTATCCCCACATTCCAACCTCTCACCCATGCCTCTGACTGGCTCAACTCAACTGGTTAGTCAGAAGTCAAGGGTACCCAAACAACACAGTTCAAAGCAGCCAGCCTTCTGGGCACAAAACACACACACACACATGCAGAAAGTAATTTATGTGGACACAAAGAAAAACCAGGAGAGTAAAGAAAACATGAAAAGCATCATTTCACATCATTAGGAAATATTTAAAAAACAATCCTTGGTGCTAAGACAATAAATTAATTGGGAAAGAATGATCTTTTCAACTGTTAGGATAACTGGATCTCCACATACAGAAGACTGAATAGGATCCCTTCCTCACACCTTACACAAAAATTCAGTCCAAATGGATCATACACCAAAATATAAGATTTTCACCTAATGAAGAATCTTAGAATGTAAATCTCTTCGACCTGGGATTTGGCCTTAATTATGAAAAAAAAAAGGACAAACACCTATAGATTAGGCTTCTATCAAAATTATACACTCTTGTGCTACAAATGGAACCCTCACAAAATGACAATCCATTTCACGGGAGAAAATATTTGCAGCTCACATCTATATCTATCTATCTATCTATCTATCTAATCTACCTGACAAGGGGCTTGGATCCAGAATAAGTAGCCCCACATAAAGTATGTTATTCAATACTAAGAAACATTGGATTATACTCTTCCAACAGTGAATTGGATTGTATGTGGATTAGACTTCAATCAAGCTGTGGTTTTGCTCTTTTGTAAACATCAACCCCATAGAGCTGTATGAGGAAATGATGGAATATCCAACTCAAGGAACTTCGCATGTGCCCCATAAAGCCAGCCTGTCTTCCCAGGTGCCTTCTCCCACTTCCCATGGGACCCTACTAGGCCTCCCATCTCCGCATTCTTCACAGCCCCTCAGGCGGGTTATCTCCATGGGCGCTTTCTCCAGAGTCCTTTCAGCCCAGGAGTTCTTGTAAGCAAGGCTGAGGCGGGATTTTTTGAGTCCAGGGAAGGTCTCCTTCCATGCTTTCAAATTTACAGTGCGATTTTATAGCTGTGTTGGTATAAAGGCAAATCAACTTCCTATAGCACGACGGTTTCTTCCCCCTCAAAGCCGACCCTCCTCCCCATCTCCCCTTCAAAAGCAAGAAGGCGTTTGGGGGTGGCTCCCGGGAAGCTAGGTCCCAGTCCCAAGCTTAGGACGTGTGTGGGGAAACGGCCAGCGATGTGACGAAGGATCCTGAGGGGACAAAGCCGCTCGTGGCCTCTGGGGTCCTCAAGGCCCTGTCCACAGGCCAAGGCTTCTGCCTGGCGCCCAGAGAATCGACGACGCTCCGCTTCGCTTCCAAGCCGTCGACCGTCAGGACAGTGGGGTCAGGGCTCCGTGGCCGGGGACAAGCGGGGTTCGGCTCCTCTCGTGGAAACGCGGGTCTGGCCGCGCTTCGTCCTCCGGTGGCCGGGCGTGCCCTCCGCTGGCTTCTCGCACTGCGGCCACGGGCTGTGACCCCGAGGGACACAAGCGGCCGGCCTCTCCCCTCGCGCGCCCGCCGTCTGCGCTCCCGAACGGAAAGCACCGCCCACAGCTTTCGGCGGAAGCCCGGGAGAGAAACCTCATTGGACCAACTTGAAGCACGTGCCAGCCCCTGAGCCAATCAGCGGCGGGGGCTTGCAGGGTGCTGATTGGAGGAGAACTGGGCCTGGGACTCTGGCCTGGGGTGGGGTTCCTCCTTAACTTGGGGTGGGGGGGTTTGAAGAGCAGAATGGAAGAGTTCGTTCATTTCCTGCGTGGCGTCAGGTTGGGTACCCAGCTTCTCTGGTTTCCCTGCTTCTCTGTTTAAATAAATTGGAGGCACCAGCACCTGTCCTGCCTGCCTTCTGTGCCCAACTAATGGCCCACGTGTATTGGGCATGTGGGGCCATGACGATGATGGTGGCAAGCTTCCCTAAAGACTGAGAACCCAGCCGGACAGTCCCGCTCTGACCCATAGGGCTGTGAGTCAAAATCCGCGCAAAGACAATGTCTGGGCGTTGGAGGCCCTGGGCCATTGGAATGCCATGGTTTGGTCTCATTCGGTCTTCATACAATTCCAGCACGTGGGGGCCATGAGTCTCCTCAGACATTGAGGCTCAGAGACTGGGCTTTGTAGCCGGAGGGGAGCCTCCAAAGCCTTTGTACTAAGCCTGTGCCACCTGTGCTCCCTCGCACATGGTGCCCTCTGTGGAAGATCCCACTGAAAAGATGTCTTCCCAGGTGAA
>NW_022111317.1:1334142-1335899 GCF_000313985.2 Echinops telfairi | reverse complement strand
TCATGAACCCTTGATAATTTATAAATTATTATTATTTTGTCATGTCTTACACTGTATGACGGCTTCCTTCACCCGCTTTTCTGTTGTCCACCCTTTGACTTCTTCTTTGAAAGATTGCAACCTCAGACCGGTTCCTTCATTATTCACCCTTCAAATAAAACATTTGATGTGTGTTCATTTGATGTCTTTGTGCACCATGGTTTTACTTTCGGACAAAATGTTCTTAGACAACTGACTTCATCTTCCCCACGACGTTCTTCCTCTCTGCGATTTAGCTTTCTACACATCTCCTGTATCCTGTTTGTTTCTAGCTCACCTGTCACCACCAGTGTCCTGAATGAGCTGCCAGCCTCTCTTCCCACCCACACTACATCCAGAGGGCTATCATTACCACTCAAACTAATATGCTCGCTTTCCCCTGCTTACCTTCCTCCGAGGGCTTTCCGTTGCCTTCAGAAGAAAGGCAAGACTCCTTACTCTGTCCTGCCAGCCTCTGGGCAACCAGATCCCACCCCATCCCACTGCCTGGCTGCATTGCTACACCTTCCTCTAGGCTGAGCCCTCAGTCCCTCTGCAGTGAGACTTTCCTGGCCTCAGGGTTTTCTCGGGAGCTAGTTTCTCTGCTGGGAATATTCTTCCTTCCTGTGTTAAAGTATTACTCAGATCTTGGCTCAAACGGTAATTGTCTGTAGACACTTTCCCTGGCCTGCCTGATGGGACGGGCCCCACCTTTCCAATATAATTTCATGACACATTTTACTTCTTCATAGCAATTATTTCATTACCTAATTATTTAGCTATGTAGTTTGAGGCGGGAATGTCTGTGTATCTGACTGTTCTATCATGACCTAGGACAGATGGATGGATAAGTGGATAGAAGGTGGAGGAGGATTGATAGATGTCTGATGGACAGATGGAAGATGGGTGAATATGAATGAATGAATGGGCGGATAGACATGCGGATGGAGGGGGCTGATAGGATGAGCAGGCAGAGTATGGATGGGCAACAGATGCATGAATGGCTACCGGATAAGTTGGTGGGTGGATGGAATAGACAAATTATGGATGGGTGATGGATGAACAGATAGATGATGGATGGACGGAGGGTGGGTGGGAGTAGATCGTGGATGAATGACGATGAAGAGGCTGGTTTCCTCTAGCTGACTGGTCAGCATAGCGCTCTTCTTTTTATCCTCAGTGATCAAGGCATTGTCCCTTCCCGAGGGTCGCTTTCCCCCCTTGAGACCTGGACAGTGCAACGGACCCCGAGGGCCATTTCCTATCCTCTGCGCCTAAGCGCACCTGTATCCGCACACAGTGGGCCGCTCCATGTATAAAATTATCTTCTTTTCAGGCCTGGATTGCAAGCTTGCACCCTGGTCGAGCTCCACGCCGTCCCCCTCGGGGCCCTGCTGGCGCCACGTGGGCGAAGGAGGCGGTGAGCGCCGCGAAGTCTGGGGTTCCCTCGCAGCACAGCAAGGCTGAGCTTCCAGCTCCACACTCGGGGGGGCGGGGCGCCCGGCGCAGAGGGCGGGGCATCTTAGGCCGGGGGCGGGGCCGCGCCCCAGGAGCCGGATGCGTCCCCGCCCCCGCCGCCGCGGAACCGGAAGTGGAGCGGGGCCTGGGAGCTGCGGGCACGGCGGAGACGGGCCGACCCCGGGGTGAGCGCTCCGCTGCCGGCTCGGGACGGGACAGCGGGGCGCGGGGGCGCTTGCGGTCAGCGCTCCCCTTCGGGGCTCCCACAGCCCCGAAACGGG
>NW_022111317.1:1320548-1334042 GCF_000313985.2 Echinops telfairi | reverse complement strand
GACCTTCTGGTTAGCAGCCGAGCACCGGAGTGATCTGCTCCTGTGCCTTTGGGCTTCATGCGGGAGACACTGGGCTTCATTCCCAGGCCCCTATGTCTGTGATGCCGGCCACATTCAGCAGCGCTTCCAGATGGGGATGAACGGGGCGGGGGGGCCGGGCCGAGGGGCGGGCCGCCCCGGCGGGAGCAGGTGGTCCTGAGGAGCTGGGGGGGGAGGGGGACGGAGCGAGGGGACCCGACTAGGCGTCCGAGGAACTGGGGGCTCGGGGATCGGGGGAAATGGCGTGTGAGGGGAAGGGGGCGGGGCCGGGGAGGCGAGAGGGGGCGGGGGCTGGGATCTGGGTGGGCAAGATAGGGCTGGGGGTGCACGGATCAACTGGGATCGGTGGGTATGTTGTCGGGGTGGAGAGTCTGGGATGGTACGGGACGGGGTCAAGGGGGCGATGTTGGGGTTGCACGGGGTGGGGTCATACGGTGCGGGGTTCGAGGGTGCCGGTCTGGGGGTGGGACAGGGCCAGGATCCGGTGGTGGAGCGCTGGGGTCGGAGGGGACCAGAGTGGAGTAGAGTAGCGATGGGAGGGTGCGGGCCGAGGTCACCTGGGACGGAGTCGGGGCTGGGCGGTGGGGAGTCTGGGTGGGATAGGGGAGGGGCTGAGGAGCTCTGGGAACCTGGGTCAATGGGTGGGAGGTTGGGGTGCTGCGGGGCGGAGTCTAAAGGTGCCAGGCTGGGAGTGGGATGAGCCCAGAGAGGAATGATAGGGGTCCGGTGTCCCTAGGGGCCTGGGGTCGGAGAGTGGGGGCGGTCTGGGTGGGTTAGAGCCCAGTCAGGGGAGGGAGGTCGGGTTGCACGGGGCAGGGCTGGAGAGTGGGGAGGTGAGGGTTCAGGGTGGGATGGAGTTGCGGTTCCAAGAGGGGAGGGGCCAGGTTCGCACAGGGTGGGACTGGAGGGTGGAGCTGCCCCTGCCGCCTTGAGCACCTGAACGGAAGCTTCTCAATCAGGTCACTGGGAAAGCAGCCACTCAGTGCTGCAGCTGCTGGGAGTGGGGGCGGGGCTCTGGATTTGTGTTTGTAATCAGCATAAAGGTACTTTGGGGTGGCCCCCCACCCACCCCTCATACCCTAGCGGATGCACGGTCTGTAGCTTGGAGGGTCTCCAGAGGCAGGGCTGGGTTCTTTGGACAGGAATCAGGGAGGAATTCCATTGCACCCAGCTCGCTCCCTGGAATTCTGCAGCTTATGCAGAATTTAGGGGTTGGCTGCTGTGTCCTGGCACCAGAGCTGGGAGCTGGAGCCCAGGCTAGCCTGGGGGCTCCCACCTCCCTCCACGTGGTTGACCGCGTGGTGAGTCACAGGGCCCTGCACACTGAGTCAGGCAGGCTCTTCCCTTTGGCTGGAAAAGTCTGCAATATTGGCGGGGACGCATATGAAAGGGGTTCTGGGATATAGAGGAGAGCAGAGCCAGGGGGTGGAGACGGTGGCCTTCCAAGGTCCAGCCCCTCCAAGCCGAAAGTTGACTCTCACCCAAGGTGTCTTTTAGCTAAAGCTTTTGATGTTCCTGTCTTCAAAGGGTTTTAAAATTCAAAAGCTCAGGATGGGGCTTCAGTTCCTGCCTTACAGTTGTCTGCTGTGCAGTGGATCCCAGGGATGCTGTAGGACACTGTAGGGTTTGCTGGACTGTAATCCTGGGATGGGGTCCTGGTACCGGTCTGGCTTTAGTCATTGGGCTGCCAACTTCAAGGTCCGTGGGTTAAACCCACCAGCCACTCCGGAGAAAGATGAGGCTATAGCCCCAGAAACTCACAGGGGTAGTTCCTTTAGAATTGCTGTGAATTGCCCTATAGGGTCGTAATTGAGCCCCGGTGGCAGTGGCTTTGGTATGCGAGCTGCCAGCGAGGGCTAATATAAATGGTGCATGGTGTAAGGTCATTATCCCTTTCCTTAAAGTTATTTAACTTTGTGTGTGTGTCTGTTTTGAGTGGGAATGTACAGCACAAACAGGCTTGCCATCCAGCAGTACCTAGAGAGTTTGATTTGTGACTTGGATGGGAGCCCCTAAATGGAGCAGCCCCCTCCTCGCTCCCTCCCTGGCTCTCCTGTGTCCCCTCCCCGCCAGCTTGCCTGCCTGCTGAGTTCCCTGGGCAAAGCTTCCCCTTTGGTCGTTAGTGGCTGATTGTTCTTAGGAGTGGGGCCTTCTGGTGCTATTGTTCATGCTATAGGTCTGCCCATTGGCTGCTTGAAAGTGGAACCATGGGGTGAGGTCAGTTCCTGGCTTGAAAGGTGATTAAGGGCCATACCCTTGGGCATAACTGTGTGTGTATGTATATGTATATTTGGTAAAAGCTTTCTAAATCCACACACACACACACACACACACACACACACACACAGCTCACCGCCATTGAGTCAATTCTGACTTATAGCGACAGCACGGGACAGAGTAGAACTGCCCCCTGTGGGTTTCCAAGGCTGTAACTCTGTATGGGAGTAGAAAGCCTTGTCTTCCTCCATGGAGCAGCTGGTGGATTTGAACCCCCAACCTTGCAGTTAGCAGCCCAACTTGTAACCCACTCCATGCCCAGGGTTCCATAGGAACAGCTTTATTGAGAGGCAGCTCGCCACCATACAGCCTAGCCTTCCCCCCCCCCATGAAGTGTGAATTCAAATGTCAGTGGCTCTTTGCAGTCCTATGAGGCCCTCATGGTCATGGACTGACACCGAGGCTGCAGCTGCGGGCTCAGGCAGGGATCCACGGGCAGCGTTCTGTTCTGTTGTGCAGTGAGTGGGCTGCTGTGGGCCTGAACCAACTTGTTGGCAGAAGGACACAGCTACCCTGTCACACTGACTTTAGACCTCGTGGTCCGGCCGCACCACAGTCCCCAGGCCCCTCTCCTGTCTTGGGACACTGGCTGGCTTCTACTTGCTGTCAGTCTGCTGCTGTGAGTGCCTGTATGTGGCCTGTGGGGACATAGGATTGCATGTCTCCTGGCTGTACACCTAGGAGCCCTGGTGGCATAGTGGTCGAGCATGGGGCTGTGATCTACATGGTTGGCAGTTCAAAACCTCCAGAAACTGAGGGAGAAAGATGGCTTTCTACTCCCGTTAACAGTTGCAGTCTCGGACACCCAGAGCAGGTCGCTATGAGTCAGCATTGACTGACGGCGCCAGTTTGTTTCTGGTTGGCTGTGATTCTCGAGGAAGCCGTGTGTTCTCTAGTGAGGACCTGCGAGGTGGTTGCCCACGCCGAGGTCCCACCTCTCACCCCCACCAGCAGCGGGTGTGGGCTCCAGCATCTCCACGTCCCTCTGTCTGTCCTTTCTGCTTCCACCGTCCGCCTCCAAGCTGAATCCGGAGAAAGACCTGCTGGTCGGTTTCTTAGAGACCAGGGCCACCGAAACCCCTCGGAGCTCAGTTCTACTCTGAAGCCCGACATGGAGGCCCTGAGTCAGAGTCCCCGCCACGAATAACCAAGCCCAGTGCCATCAGCTCCGGCCAACTCACAGCAACCCTGGAGGAGAGGAGACCCAGCCCTGAGGGCCCCTGGGTGGCCACCTTGCTCCCTCAGAGTGGCTCCTGGCTTCCAGCAGCAGACCTTCTGGTTAGCAGCCGAGCACCGGAGTGATCTGCTCCTGTGCCTTTGGGCTTCATGCGGGAGACACTGGGCTTCATTCCCAGGCCCCTATGTCTGTGATGCCGGCCACATTCAGCAGCGCTTCCAGATGGGGATGAACGAGGAAGAGAGGCCTGCCCGTCAGCATCCCACAACAGCCGATGGAAACGGGCGTCTGACCTACCCCCAGTCATGGGGCAGGGAGGCCCTTGGCAGCGACCCCTGGCACTCTGGACCACAGGAAGCATGGACTATATGGACTTTTCCCCTGATGCTCTGGGGCCCTGGCTCAGGCCACGCCTTGAAACTGGACTCCCAGGTTCCCTGCGTCTCACAGTTGTGGACAGTGAGGTTTTGTTCCCCGTGGAGCGCCTCCCTGTGCCCTATGGGAGCCCTGGTAGCACAACACATTGGGCTGCGGACCACGAGGTCTGCAGTTCAAAACCCCCAGTTGTTCCTTGTAAGACAGGTGAGGCAGTCTGCTCCCGGGAGGAGTTACAGCCTGGGGCATCACAGGCACCTGCAGGGACGCTGAGAGTCAGCATTGACACTCAGCGGGGGTGAACTTCTTTGAGTGTGTATGGATTGACTGGTGTGGGTGTGACCATTTGGTGTGACTGTGGTATGAATTGTGTGGGGTGACTGGTGTGGCTGTGTGTGTGGGGTGACTGGTGTGGCTCTGTGGTGTGACTGGTGTGGCTGTGTGGGGTGACTGGTGTGGTGTGACTGGTGTGACCCCAGGGAGATTGTCTCAAGGATCTCAAGTACCCAAAGCTGTTAGTTTATCGACCAGTTATGCGCTGACTTCAGAAAGTGTACTTGGACAGAAGCTGGGGGTCATGTGGGGTACCATCCGGGTGGCTCTGGTTGACTCCCAGCTGCCGGGCATATCAGCGAAGGAAGCACTGCCTGTCTGACACCACCCTCAGGGCTGTTCCACCTGAGCCCCGCATGGCAGCCCTGTGCCAGCCTGCCTCCTGGAGGGTCTTCCTTTATCTCACCTACCCTTTGCTGTATGCCCTCCCGTGGGAACTGGTCCTTCCTGAAAGCATGTTGAACACTGCGTGTGGGGAAGCCCCTGGCTTCTCAGGAGTGCCCTGCATGATGGTAGATTGGGGACAGGCTCTGCTGCCCTTGTGCACAGTCACAGAGGCTGACGGACTGCATGGCCGACCCTGGTTCTCACAACAGACCAAGCAGTCTGTAACAGCATGGGAACCCAGGAGGGCTGTGGGGGCAGGGAGGGAAGGGCTGAGTATGGGTGGGAGCCGGCCCCAGACCCTTCCTGGGAAGGCTTCCCCAGGACCCGTTTTCCTGGGGCTTGTTGCCCGGAGGGAGGGGTCCAGCAGTGTCATGTGGGGTGGACAGTGGCCAGCTGGTGGCTTGGGCACGTTTGGGGAATCCTGCGACTAGAATAGCCAGACGCGGAGACTGACTCAGGTGACAGCAGACCGGAGGCGCCTGCCAGTTCCCGGCCCAGCGAGCCCTCGGTCTTTGCATTTAGGGGAAGCTTTTGCGCTCCGGTTAGGGCTCTGCTTCCGAAACTTACCTCTGGTTATTTGCATGATTTCTTGAGGTTTGGGTGAAAGTTGAGCACGCGGGCGAGTCCCCCACTCAGCCCCTCATTCATGTTTGGTTCTCTGCCGGGGGTGGGCTAGGGTGGGGTTGCAACCTTCTCCCACTACCAGCCTCTTCCCACTTCCTCCTGGGCTCCTGTCCCCTCCGGCTTTCTTCCTGCCTCCTGAACCGGCGCTCTGTTTTGTTTTAACTGTGTTGTGATTTGGGCAAAGCCGACTTCTCCAGGGTGTCGACATGGGGGAGTTCTCTCTCAGACATCTCTTCCCAGAGCCTCGTCCGTGTCGGCCCGCAGAGTCACCCAGCACATTCTCCCTGCCTCCAGGGAGCTTGGAGTGCCCCGCAGGCCCCTTTACGAGCTTTCCCCATCTTCTCGTTCTGACAGACAGAACCTTCCCCAAATGCCTGGCAGCCTTTCCTTGGACCACTAACGCCTAACCCGAGCTTTGTGAACAAGCCTGTCGCCCGTCCCCAGCAAGAAAGGTAGGTGTCTCCACAACATTCTAGCGGTGCTCCCTTGGGAGATCAGGATAGATGTCCCAGACAGGACATCTCTCTGTGTGTGTGTGTGTGTAGCTCCTCACAGGGTAGTGAGGACAGAAGGGGTCGTTTTCTGGAAAGACATTCCATTGTTTAAAAACCGTGTCCTCTGAAGCGTTGTCTGTCGTGGAGAAAGATGGGGCCAGGGTTCTGGAAAAACCTGGAACTAAGGAAAGTAGCTGTGGGTGTGTTGGGCTGCAGCCTGGAAGACGTGGCGATCCCGCCACCTGTTCTGGAATCCAGGCAGGGCCTCCGCTCTGCCTCTGACTGCAGGCTGGTGCCTTCTCGGCACCTGCACCTGCCCCCCTCCTGGGTGGGTCCGGGGTCCTTGTCCTCGCTTGCTAGACAAGAACACTGGGACTGGATTATCCGGTTGGGCCTCCCGAGGTAGCAGCTGATGGTCTCTGCTCTTGAAATCATGTCAGAAGCAGGCCTAGGGAGCAAGTTCCTGCCTCCATTTTCCTCTGGGACACACAGACAGTGGGGGGCCCGGTGGAGGGACCTCAAAGGGACCCTGGTGGTTGGTCTGCCCCACTGGTGGGACCTTCCTGCCTCCATTTGGGTGGCAGGATCCCCAATGGGAATTTGAGGGGACTGTGCCCTGAATCGCCCCTCCCTCTTTGGGAAATTCCAGCGACCCTGTAGGACAGGGTGGAACTGTCCCTGTGGGTTTCCAAGACTGTCAATCTCTATGGGAGCAGAAAGGCCCCTCTCTCCTACAGAGTGGCTGGTGGTTTTGAATTACCAACCTCGACCTGAACTCGTGGTCAGCAGCCTAATGTGTAACCCACGATGCCCCCAGGGCTCGAGAGGAGTGGGATCCACTCGAAGGCAGTGCGTTTGGTTTTGGAAAATTGGAAATTGGAACATGCGGACTTGGTAATAGAGTCATTCTGACGATCATGTGATAGGATCCGGTGGCCAGCCCAGCGCCCTGTTCACCAGAAAGACTTTTTCCACTTCGGAAACGGACCTCCCGAAATGCCACACTCGGGATTCAGATTGGCTGCATCTCAGTGCAAGAGGCAGGGAGGGGACTCTGTCCTCTTTCAGAGCAAGGCTGGGCACAGGCCCTCGGTTATTCTCCTGCAAGTTAAGTCGAGGTGGAAGGACAGGTCACCCAGAACTGAAGCGAGGTCCTGAGCTGAGCCTGCCAGGATCTAGAGACCCCCGAAGAATCGTTGCAGCACCAAGCACCAATGACCGGACACCAGGTGAGCTGGGGTGGGTGACACTAAGGACAGGCAACCGTTGCAGGAGGTAGCACACGATGAAGCACCCATGGCCTTGAAGGCATGGGTGTGAACCAGGAAGCAAGGCTCTAGGCACGGGCGGAATCCCATGTGAGACATTCCTGTGGACAAGGCACATGGAGAGCTACTTTAGAGCCCCGGAGCTGGAGGAGCCACATGGAGACCCACGCCAGCGCTGAGATGCTTCCAGCGCCACTGGATCCACAGGACTTTCCACCCACTGGCCTGTGATCGTCCTGCATGAGTCTGAAAAGGAATTTGTAGATTGGTATCAGACTGATGGACTTGATCTGGAGTGGGCTGGGGAGTTTTCTCTATATTCAGTTGCTCTTGTATTTAATGATCTTTCTTATTCACATTTGAGTCTCCCTGGATTTGTTTCTCTAGTCTACCCAGACATAAAACACATTATGGAGCCCCCACTGGGGGCACTCGCTGGTCCATGCAGAGAAATTTGGAAGACAGCCAACCGGCTGGTCAGCTGATGGAACGAGATCTATATTTGTGCCCTTTCCCAAGAAAAGTAAATGACTTAGCAGGTCCCCCAACCTACTGTACACCATCGTTCATATCACATAGGAGCAAAATTTTGCTGAAGATAAGTTTGAAACAGTTGCATTCGTGCTTGGACAGGGAGCTGCCAGAAATTCCCAGGAGATTCAGAAGAGGACGTGGCCCAGCCGATGGACCTTGGCCTGAAAGCGGAGACGACCCGGAAGATGTTTGCCTGTGTGTTACGGACTCCGCAAAGGTGTTTGACTGTGTGGATCAGAGCACACAGTGTGAACGGGCATCCCAGGACACTTCCTCATGCACCTGTGCAGCCTGCTCCCGTCACGAGCGGGAGGCCCCTGTTGGACCAGCACAGGGAACTTCTAGCTGGTTTAAAACCAGGTGCGCCAGGGTGGTATCTTTTCCCCACATTTGTCCAGTGTGTGTGCTGGGCACATCATGCAGGAGGCTGGGCTGTGTGAGGAACACCGCGTCGGAATTAGAAGGAGGCTCAATGACAGCATGCACTATGCAGGGGACACGACCGAAGGGGCTTGGAGCTCACGCTGACCAACACCACAAGCCTGCCGCCTTCAGAACGGCTCACGACTCAGCGTCAAGAAAACGCGCATCATCACAAACACCGGGACGCATGCGGCAGTGGCGGACGCCACCGCGGGCTTCGTCTTGCTTGGATCCACAGCGACAGCGTGTTTGCCGTCAGCAGCACCAGAGGTGGCTGTGTCTCACCCCCTCTGGCTTCCCTCCCTGTTGCCACGAGTCAGGGCGGAGACAAGCCTCCACGCTCCATCCTTCAGTCCCTACTCTGACACCCGCTGTTCCTCCCGCCGCTCCACTTCTCTGCAGTGGCCCAGAGCTCACAGACACTGACCACAAAGGGGGTCTGTGAGGAAAGGTGACAGGCTGGCGGCTGTTACGGGAACACAGCTTGGGCGCAGTTGTGCGGTTACAGGACATGAAGAGGACAGTACAGCCGCAGAGGAGAGGAGAGACAGGAGAGAGTACAGGCAGGAGTCAGACACCTTCTCAGGGCAGCCTGCTCACTCAGCCCCTCTTGGTGGACCCCGTGGAACTGCGGGAGAAGAGAGCGTCTTTCTTGGGACAGAGAGGTCACCATGGGACATGCACATTCCGTAGCTACATGCATCCCAAGGTGGGTGGAACTGCAGTAAGTAAGGTCCCTGAGGTCACAGGTGAGGATACCGAATACCTGCGTTGCGGGGAAGTATGAGGGGCGCTGGGTGGCATGGCAGGAGGATGCCCGCTTCTGTAGGGAGATAAAAATCAACCAGTGCTCCCTTGAAGGCAGCACAGCTGTTAGGAGAGACTCCGTGGGAACGTGATTTAAAGCAGGGTAATGTACTTGGACTTGATCTCTAACTTACCAAAGTGGTGGTTTTCCCACTGGAATACCAGCTTCCCAGTCACCGCTGCTATGAGCGAGGGAACCGAATCCTCGTCCTATTCCCCTCAGTGCTGGTGTCCCACGGGCAGCCGCCAGGATGGGCAACTGTAAGGACAGTCATGGGTCCACAGCGACATCTCGGCCAGCAGACAAGTCTCTCTCTGGACCTCAGCGTCTTCATGGGCCGGGAAGCCCGCCTGTCACTCTGTCCCAGTCTCCTCATCTTGGTGGCTGCTCTGAGCTCTGGGCCACTGTCTCTGGTGCCTCTGGTCTCGGCAGCCTGCGCCACGTCAGACAGATCCAAACGGTCCCAGGGCAGCCTGCGCCACGTCAGACAGAGCCAAACGGTCCCAGGGTTTCTCTCTGTGCCCCAGATGGCTCCCACATCCTGCGCCATGGTTGAGAGGGAGGAGCCGTCTGCCTTGCAGCCAACTAGAACAGTGGGTGTTGTCGTAAGTCACGCCCTCTAGTACAGTAGAAAGATGCTCCCAAGGGAACACAGAGTGTGGCTCTGTTCTCACGCAGACCCCTGCCAAGGAAGGAGTCCATGCCGGCTCACAGTGGCCCTGTAGGACAGAGTAGAACTGCCCATGTGTTCCTGTAGGCTTCTGAGACAGTAGCTCTTTAAACAAGACAGACATACTTACTGCCGTCGAGTCAGCACCGACTCACAGCAGCCCCCTGTGGGTTTCAGAGACTGCAGTTGTTGATGGGAGTAGAAAGCCCAGTCTTTCTCTCTCAGAGCCGCTGGTGGATTTGAACTGCCGACCACGCGGATCGCAGCCTAACTCATAGCCATCACACCACCAGGGCTCCTCCCTCTGCCAAAGTCAGGTCTGACTCACACTCTCATCCTGCCCGTTAGTCTATACAGAGCACCCCATAAAGCGGGGCAGTAGCCCCAGGAGAGAGTCCAGAATAACTTAGCTCACACAGGGAGTTACGGCCAGAAGGGCCACGTCGGTTGACTGCATCTCAGTACTGCATTGGGGAAACCCTGTGTTACAGACCCTTTGAAAGCGTCCAGAAGCAAAGCTTGCACCTTAAGGACCAAGGTGGGCCTGACCCAAGGCCTGTTTGGTGGCATGAAGACAAGTGGCTATAGAGGAAGCCACGGCACCTCTGGATGATGGCTTTGGCCAAGAATGTCAAACGCACGCAGGGACTGCCAGGAGAACAAACCAACCTGCCTCACCAGCAGCACGCCCTCAGAAGCAAGGAAGGCCAGGCTGCACGCCGTGCACTTTGAACGTGTTCTCAGGCAGGGCCAGGCCCTGGGCACGGACAACGTGCTTGGTAAAAGCAGAGGGTCAGCAGATAAGTAGAGACCCTCTAGGAGACGGATGGACGCAGTGCCTCCAACAGTGGGCCCCGCTGAAGAACCGCTGTCTGGACGGTGCAGGGCCGGGCGGTGCTTCCTTCTCTTTGACAAGGGTCAGCGTGAGCCGGAACTGACTTCAGGACTGGCACCCAAGAACCACGCTGAACCAGGACCTGAGACGGGCAGAGCCCTCTCCCTTCGGACCACACACATCCCCGGGGCTCCAGGCACCAGAGAAAGTGAACGGACTCACTGGTGGCCCCCGGCTGCTGCCTTGGGCTGCTTCCCGGCTGCCAAGAGATGATGTCCACGCAGTGAGGCCGTGGCTTTCAAGACCCTCACTGATCCCGCCTCCTGCCTGTGGTTGTGACCAGCGCTGCCTGGTCTGAGTCAGCAGATGCCAGCTCTTTCTTTGCCGGACAAACAGGGAAGGAAGCAAGCAGCATACAGCGCCAGGCCGATCATCCACAGTGTCCGAGCGTCTCAGTGTCCCAAAGCAAACCCCCATCCGCCGAGGACTCAGGCGGGCGTGGCCCAAGGTTTCTGCAGGGAATTTCCTGGGAAAGCTGAGCAAGGATAAGGAGTAAGGAGGAGGGAGAGGGGGGGCCTGCCTGTGTGTGTCCCCAACTCTGACCAGCGGTGCTTCACGGCTCCCAGTAACCAGCCCCCGGCCACCTTTCTGCCAGGGTCAGGCCGCCCTGGATGGGAAGGCTGGGGGCGGCTCCATCTCAGGCCCCACGTTAGTCACTTGCACAAGGTGTTAGGCTGCGCCCTGCACCACACAGCCCGCGGCGGCTGACGGAGCCAGCACGTTCCAGGCACCGGAGCCGAGTCCAGCATGGTCTCCAGTTCCGCTTGGGAGCCGGTGACTTCCGGCTGGGGGCAGCGCTGCCCTGAGGTCCTCACGGATAGACACCCATTCCTAGTGAGCAGAGGACGTGCTTAGCTGTCCGTCTGCCTCCATCCGCCGATGTTATCCCCGGAGGTGGGGCCACTGAGGCCTTGGGGGTAGGGAGGTGTGTGGCTTCCGAGTTAGGGAGAGGGCAGTAGTCCAGTCCATTTCCACCCAGCCACCCGACAGCCCTGGGGGCTCCCGAGGTTGGGACCCTCCTCGTCGTCCATGGGGTGGCTGGTGGTGGTCCCCAACTGTTGATCTCAGGTTAGCAGCCCAGTGGAACCCGCGATGTCACCAGGGCTCTCTAGCGACAATATGGGGTCCGTTTTTCATGCGTGTCCTCCCTCAGACTGGGAGGACTTGAATGACCCTTAGCCCTGAGCCCCACCCCCACTGTCGTCCCTGTGTGTCCGAGTTGTGGTTACAGAGTGAGCCTGTCACCCTGTGTGTCCCTCACCTGCTGTGTCTGTGACCCCGTGTGTCTTGAGTTGTGGTTGCAGTCAGTCTGTCTCCCTATGGATCTGTGACCCCGTGTGTCTGTGACCCTGGACTGTCCCGTCACCTCGCTCCACTTTCAGATGTGGAAAGCCTCTGCCGGCCACTCCGTGTCCATCACCCAGGACGACGGGGGTGCGGATGACTGGGAGACCGACCCCGACTTCGTGGTACGTGACTCCGCCCACAGCTGTCTGGCATTTTCCTTCGTGGCCCTCAGCCTGCCCGGGCCCGGCCAGGTTGGGGGCCCCTTGGCCTGTGGGGTCTGCGCTCATGGCCTTCTCTTTGCAGAACGACGTCAGCGAGAAGGAGCAGCGATGGGGAGCCAAGACGGTGCAGGGGTCCGGGCGCCAGGAGCACATCAAGTAAGGGCGGCTCACTGGGCGGTGCCAGACGGTGCAGGGGTCCGGGCGCCAGGAGCACATCAAGTAAGGGTGGCTCACTGGGCGGTGCTGACCTGACCTGACCTGACCAGGCTCCTGTGGGGCCTTGCCGCCGCTTGGCTTGTCCCGTCTATGGACTCGGTCCCTGACATTGAGACATTTTTGACCCATTAGTGACCCATTAGAACTGGCCTGGCGGGTTTACGAGACTGTCCCTCATCACAGGTGTCGGAAGCCTGCTCTTCCTCCGGCAGAGCAGCTGGTGACCTTGAGCCGCTGGCCCTGTGGTCAGCGGCGCTGCTCATACCCCCAGGGCTCCTCCTCTGCGGGTGGACGACAGATGATGTCAACCTGAGATGTGTGCGTGCACACTCACATGTTCGTACACACATGCACACGGTCTCAACCTCTGTGGGACCCAGTGCCACCTTGTGAAGCAGCTGCATCTCGCACCGGCTCCTGTCAGCCTGTGTGCCTGACGCCGTGTCTCTGTGGGCACCCCCTCCCCCAAAAGGCCCGTCCTCCCGGGTTTGCCGCACCCAAAAGCGCCTCGGTGCCCTCGAGGGGCTCAGGTCTCGGCCTTTGGAATGTTCGCTTGCGTTTGGGGGCGCTAAAGAAGTGTGGAAGGGCAAGACCGGGGCCAGGTCTCCCAGCAACCGCCCCAGGACGACCTCGCCGCCCGCTTCCTGGGCTTGTTCTCACTCCTGTCTCCCTAAAGCATCCTCACGTGACTGGCCTGTGTCCTTGGAGAAGAATCTATTAGATTCCCCTGGGAAGTCCCCCCACCCCCGAACAGTTGCCTTTGCCTTCTGCGTGGACCAGCCGGTTCGCTCAGGAGTCTGCTTCAGTGAGACCTAGTCTTGGTCTCTTGGAGGCCACTCAGGAGACCGTGACAGGTGTGTGACCGGGAGAATGCGGTCACGGCGGTGTGGTTCAGCATGACCTGTCCACTCCAGCAGCCGTACCTTTTGACTGGCGCGCGTGTGTGAGAGAAAGAGACACTGTGCTGTTAGGTGGGTCCCCACCCATAGCTGCTCCCTTTGGCAGAGTAGAACTGCTCTTAGGGCCCTTCCTGGTGGCGGCCGCTTGCCTGGCCTCCCTCCCATGATGCTGCAGTGGATCGGAAGGGCCACCCATTCAGTTAACCGCTGAGCACTCGGCATTGCGCTACCAGGGCTCCCGCGTGTGCGTCTGTGCGCATACACACGTACATATGTGCGTGCCGGCATCACGGTCTGCCCTAGAAGGTCCACTCTGGGGCGTTGTGGCTTTCCTTCAGGGGCTCAGTGACCTCAGCTCCCCTGGCCACAGGTGGGAGACTTCTGCAGTGGGGGCTGTCTTTGCGTCAGGGCTGCCTCCCACACCCGCCCGCCCTCACCCGTGTTGTCTGGAAACGGTCTGCGTTGCAGAGGTGAATCGTGGGTGCTGTGAGCCCAAGGCTGAGCTTTGTGTGCTTCTGACCGGCCCAGAGCAGGACCTCAGGGTACGGATGGTCTGTCAACCCCCAG
>NW_022111317.1:1318389-1319789 GCF_000313985.2 Echinops telfairi | reverse complement strand
TCCACCTGCTGACTGACTGTGTGCCTCCCCCTGATTGTCCACCTGCTGACTGACTGTGTGCCTCCCCCTCATTGTCCACCTTCTGACTGACTGTATGCCTCCCCCTGATTGTCTACCTGCTGACTGACTGTGTGCCTCCCCTGATTGTCCACCTTCTGACTGACTGTGTGCCTCCCCCTGATTGTCTACCTGCTGACTGACTGTGTACCTCCCCTGATTGTCCACCTGCTGACTGACTGTGTGCCTCCCTCTCATTGTCCACCTGCTGACTGACTGTGTGCCTCCCCCTCATTGTCCACCTGCTGACTAACTGTGTGCCTCCCCCCTCAGCGTCCACAAGCTGAGGGAGACTGTTTCTCAGGAGCACCAGACCCTCAAGGAGAAGGAACTTGAAACAGGGCCTAAGCCCTCCCATGGCTACGGGGGCAAGTTCGGTGTGGAGCAAGACAGGATGGACAAGGTGAGGGAGTGGGGTGCTGTTTGGCCTGCTGACAGCCCCGGGGTGTGTGTATGGGGCGACTCTTGGTGTCAGGCAGGCTTCCTTGGGGTAGAACGTCAGATATCCCATCTTGAAGGAGCAAGACTGCCCAAACCCCCTCTGCTAGGGGACAGGTATCAGGATGTGTGCCCAGAAGAGACACTGTGGGTGGGGAGGGGGTTGTGGGGGCCCGGGGCCAGCTTGTGTCCAGGATGTGAGTCAGGCGTCCACCCAAGGTCTGACTGGCATCCCCATCTCTGAGGATGGTGCACGGGGGAGGCGAGCTCAGAGCAAATGGACCAGCCTGGTGCTGGGTCCCTGGTGGGATGCAGATGTCCCGGGAGGCGTGAGTGGAGTGGCTGATTGCACACCTCAGGGGCATCGCTGCGGCGGAAGGCCAAGGCCGATGGGTTTACCCCCTGGGGAGGATTGGAGACCAGGGGAAGTGTGGCACACACTGGCTCTGGGTTGATTGGAACGATGTGCACATCGGAGCCACTCCCTGCTCTGTGCTTGGCGTCCGGGTCCCAGCCGGGCTCAGGTTCCGGTCTGTTATTCCACACCACTTCCTCCTCGCTCGCGTGCAGATCAGGGGCAATGCTGATACTCCCTGGGACAGCTGCCTCCGTGTCCCGCTGAGCCCCAGCTTGTCTGCAAAGGGGTGGGCTTGGAAGGGCGAGTGGGGCACCAGGCATGGGATGGGGGCAGAGGGCCCGAGGGCTTCCTCCATGGTATGGCCATGCGGCAACCACTGGTGGCTGCCTTAACCCTTCTCCCCACCCCCAGTCAGCCGTGGGGCACGAGTACCAGTCGAAGCTCGCCAAGCACTGCTCCCAAGTAGACTCAGTCCGCGGCTTTGGAGGCAAGTTTGGGGTCCAGATGGACAGAGTGGATCAGGTGAGTCTGAGGCCTGGGTGGCAGG
>NW_022111317.1:1315866-1317174 GCF_000313985.2 Echinops telfairi | reverse complement strand
GCGAGAGCCCAGGGAGCCGGCCCCACCCTCCCGCTAGCCCTGATCCTGCCTGTCCCTTTAGACTTTGCTTTTTGGTGGATATTTATCCGGCTGCAGTATTAGTATGCGTAATCCGGTAAATCCCAAGCCCAGCTCACTACCATGGAGGCCGTGCCAACCCCTGTCCACCCCAGAGGACCGGGTGGCAGTGCCCTGTGGGTCTGGGCGGGGAGTAGAAAGCCCAGTCTTTCTCCCACAGAGCGGCTGGCAGTTTCAAACTGCCGACCAGAGTGTAGCCACTCCGCGACCAGGCTCCTGACCCGTAACTGACAGCACAGGAAACCCACGTTTCCTCGGCTCTCATCGTTACTGTGAGGCGTGGGACAGCTTACATGGGGGCGGGGGGGCGGGGGGCACGTGGTGTGGCCCGACGATGTTTGGGTTGTCCTGAAGTGTTGGCCTTAGAGAATCCGGTACCCCAGAGGTGACCCAAGGGTTTGAACCTCTCCCCTCGCTTCCTGTCCCCTCACAAGGAAGACTTCAGCCGGACGCAGCCGTGAGACCAGAGTGGGGGGAAAGGTGGGCCACGAGGAAGCTTATGGAGGCGGTGCTCGGGGTGCTGCCCCAAGGAGGGTGCTCCCCCTTCCAGTGGGTGCCTGCTCCCCACAATCCAAGGACACTGAAAAGGAACAGATCGGCGTCCCTGCAGGAGGCCCACACGGCTGCTTTCACGCAGTGTCCTCGGGAGAGGGCAGGCCCAGAGAGACAGGGGCCCTGCCCTCAGAAGGCGCGGACCTGGGGCGGGTACAGCAGCCCCCCGTTTTGGCCCGGGTGCTCTGCAAAGGCTTTGGTGTGTTCACAGTGTTGCGTTTGGACTCCATGTGGGGTGTGACTTAGTTTCCCCCCGGCTGGGAAGAATTGCCCTCCAACGGCCCAGTGGGGTGGAAATCCGCCAGATGCGTGGCGAGGGAAAGGCCCGGGGGTCCACGCCCAGGAATGGCAGCCAGGGCCGCCATGATCAGAGAGCAGCCGCCCCTGGAAAGACGCAGCGTGGGCCGCCTGTGGGCAGCTCCGGTCAGCCCTGCGGGGCCACCACAAGACAGGCTTGATGGTACAGTCAGCACCTGTTGACCCCTGTGCTCAGCGTCACTCTGGGTCGCAGTGAGCCGTGATCGCTGAGCTGTCACCCCAGCGCAGGCTCCTGCCCTGACCAACCCCCTGCGTCTCCCCAGACTACTCCAGCGGCTTTGGCGGCAAGTACGGCCTGCAGGCAGACCGCGTGGACAAGAGCGCCGTGGGCTTCGAGTACCAGGGCAAGACGGAGAAGCA
>NW_022111317.1:1310403-1314684 GCF_000313985.2 Echinops telfairi | reverse complement strand
TGCACCTGCCAAGAGGTGCCACTTTAAATCCCACGGCCCAGCAGTGACATTAAAGAAAGGAGTTCTCCCCCTGCTGGTGGTGGTGGGGTGTTCTCATCCCGCCCAGCCCTGCCCTGCGTGTGTGTGTGCATGTGAGTGTGTCTGTGCCTGTGTGTGTCTGTGGGGCCCACCATGCTGCCAATGCTGTGTGAATCTGCATGTAGCTGAGCTTCTGAAGTGGGCCCTGTGTGTCTGTCCGTCCCACCTGTGACCTGTCCCCAGGCCACATACCTTAACGGGTTTTCCAGGGACCCCCCCATGGGCCCTGGTGAGGGGTGGGCATCCCTGGCCATCTGGAGAGGAGAGGCATGGGGGTGGTGAGATGTGGACACAGACAGTTCTAGGCAGGTGTCCCTTGTAAATGACCCTGTGCCTCCGACGACGAGCTTGCTGCCCACTGATGCTGGACCGTGGCCCTCTGCTGTGTGTGTAGACTACGTGAAGGGGTTTGGAGGGAAGTTTGGTGTGCAGACAGACAGACGAGACAAGTGTGCCCTTGGCTGGGACCATCAGGAGAAGGTGCAGCTGCACGAGTCTCAGAAAGGTACCCATCCCGCCCTCGCTGCAGGCGGCACCGCCTCTGCCTCTTTGTCCTCTCTGGGGCGGGGAGGTCTGTGTCGGCGCCACCCCATTCCCTCAGGCCCCACCGTCAGGCTGGGCAGCAGGCAGGGGTTACACATTGGGCTGGCCTCCGCAAGGTCAGTAGTTCAAACCCTCAGCCGCTCCTCAGGAGAAAGCCAGGGCTGCCTACCCCTATAGGGAGTTTCAGTCTGAGACCACTCTGTCCTGGAGCGGAATCGGCTCCATTCCAGACCTGGGCCTGTGGGGGTGGGGGCGGGAGCTGTGGCAGTCTGCAGACCTGTCTGAGGTCGCCTCCCGGGGGCCCGGGAGTCCTCCAGCTCAGGAGTGTGCTGCTCGGCAGGGAGGGGGTGTTTGTGTGCACTTCCTGTCGGGAGCCCTTATTAACCCCAGGCAGGGGCAGATGGGGGAAGGGAGGTCCTGGGTCCTGCAGAACAGACCCTGACCCAGCAAGAGTGACACCTCCAGCGCACGCCCTCAGGCCGAGGAGGACGTGGGGGCAGCGACAATGTGGGGAGGGTCCAGCACTTGTCCCTGAGCCCCGGTGTGAGCTAGCTGTGCCTGGGAGTGTCAGGGCTTGGGCAAGCCTTCAGCCCTGCAGGTGGGCTCTGCCTGCCCGGCTTCCTCTGGGCAGGTCTGGCGTCTCTAACAGAGCTTGTGTCTCCTCTCCCGTGCCCGCCTGCAGACTATAAGGCGGGTTTTGGAGGCAGATTCGGCGTGCAGTCGGAGAGGCAGGACCCCTCCGCCGTGGGGTTTGAATATAAGGAGGAGCTGGCCAAGCACGAGTCCCAGCAAGGCACAGTCACCCCCCCCACCCCCCTTACCCCTGAGCACAGTCGCCCCTGCCCCCCACCACCACTCGTAGCACAGACTCCCCCCGCTAGTGCCCACACCCAGCAGTACCTCCTTGTGGCCCGCCTCCCTCGGCTGCCCAAGACATGGGCATGAAGCCAAGTGGAGGACCCCAGGCCCGAGCCGGGCGTGTCCGCTTGGTCTGTGTCTCGGGGGCTGCGGGCCGGGGGAACTGTGCTGTCTACTTTGTGGCAAGCCAGGCGCCGAGCGTGTCCGCGAAGCTGCCACACCGATGCGTGTGAGCCCCTGGAGCCGGGGTGGCGCCCGGCCAGGCGGCAGGACGTGCCCCTAACCCCCAGTGCCTTAAGTTGGGGGCCCAGCCGCCATCACTTGTCAGTGCCCCTCGAGAGAAGGAGCGGGCGGCCCACCCCCAGAAAGGCCTCTCTGGCGAGGAAACCCAGTGGGGCGGATGTGGGGTCCCCCAGGAGTCAGCCCGGTAGTGCGAGGGTGGGTCTGTGTGGCTACCGAGTGCGTGTGCCCTCACCCCTCTTGTCGTGGCTTTTTGTGTCATATTGAGAAAGCCATCCAGCTGGGTGTAGAAGACTGTGCTACTAACGTGGTGCCCACCCTGTCACTGTGCTGCTGCCCACCCCCACCCCTGCCACCCGTGCTGCAACCCTGTCCCCACCCCCAGCATGCAGAACGCATGCTGCCCTCCTCCCAGCCCTTCCTTTCCAGGTTGGCGGGTCCAGCCTAAGGCCTGTGTGCTGTCCCCCACAGATTACTCCAAAGGGTTCGGCGGGAAGTACGGGGTACAGAAGGACCGCATGGACAAGGTGAGCACCACACGTCATGGCCTCGCCCAGGGTGTTGGGAGGTGGCCAGGCCTTTATTCCGAGGCACCCGGGGGGACTGTAGCTCCTTGGTTGTGTGCCCGCTCCTGGCTCTGCCGATCTGGCCGCATTCGGGAGGTTGGGCCCTGTGCTCACACCGTGGCCAGTGCCCGTCACTGGTCATGCCGACAGCTTTCTGAGGGTCGCACCCTGTCCCCAGCCATTACCCTCATAGCGCTGTCCGTTCTGGTCGGCCTGCCCCAGGCCAGGCAGGGTTCCCGTCAACCCAGCCCTGAGACCAGAGGCAGCTTGGTCCCCAGGAAGTCGGGGGAACCCTGACGGAGCTGGTGCCTGTAGGCCTGGGGTGTCGGCCGTTAGAGCTGATGTCTGTAGGCCTGGGGGTGTTGGCCAGGGGAGGGTCTGCGAGGTGGCACTGCTCCAGGGCCAGCAGTCTTCCGGCCCTGCAGCCCTGTGGTCATGACCCTGGGGTGACCTGTCTGGGGGGGGTCTCTGTGAACGCCTGTCTCACAGCGGCCATCTGTCTGAGCCCCATTCTGTACGTGTCTGCCGGATGCTGGTTTTCCTGGCGTCCAGTCCCGTCAGGAGGCCAGTCTCATGGCGGCTTCCAGCTTAGCGAGTTTGCAGATGAGGCTGACACCCCCCCACACCCCAGCTGCGCCTGCCTCCAGGGTGGTCCTCACCCCCACAGCCCAGGGCCGTCTCCTTGGTTGGAGGCAGCCTTGGCTCCTAGGGAGCAGCCCGGCGGGCTCAGGTCGTGGGCCGGCAGAGCATCAGGAGGGGTCGGGTTGGCAGAGCTGAGAGCCTGGCGCGTCTGCATGTGGGGTGGCTGGCTTCCAGGGCTGGGCCGCAGCACAGCGTGGTGGGGAGCACTGGGGCTCCAGCCTGCTGGAGACTCTTGGGGGGTGTTTTGAGCAGCACACCTGGGGGACCTCACCAGGAAGGCCAGGTCCCTAAGGGGTTGGCCGGTGCTGGGCCTGGACAGGTCGTGGAGGGGCCCGGGGAGAGTAGCGAGCTGTGGGTGATCACCTCTCGGTGCCTCTGGACGTCCCGGGGCCCTGGAACAGTAGCTGCTCTCATGCCGATGGCCAGGCTGTGCAGGGGTGACTGCCGGCCTCCTTGTTTTCTCGGCCCTGTGCTGTCTCCCCATGTGGGGATGCTCTGCAGTGTGCCTGGGGGCCAGTCAGAGCCGGGCAGCGGTCGTCTGGTGCCCGGGCGGGGCCGCTCCACCGAGAGACACTTTCCTGACGCTCCTCTCGCCCTCAGAACGCATCCACCTTTGAGGACATCGCCACGGTGCCCTCTGCCTACCAGAAGACCCTTCCTGTGGAAGCCGGTGCGGCCCTGGAACCTACTGGGGGTGGGGGGTGGGGATGTGTGGGTGCAGCACAGCGCAGGGAGGGGGCCTTCTGATGCAAACGTCTGTCCCCCTCCAAGCACCCGCCCTCTGGGAGGCTGTGGGAGGAGCCCCTGTGGTGACTGCCACCCCTAGACCCATTCACGGCCATTGTCCTGCTGAGGAGCCTCAGCTGTGATGCAGGGACGTTGGGGTGCCGGCACGTCCGTGGGAGATGTCTGTCCTGTCCTTCCCTTGGGACGGCTGGGGCGTTCAGGACGGCCGCCCATTTTGTCCTGCGTGGGGGTGAGACATAGCTACAGGAATTCCCCACGCCCACTGCTGTCACGGTGACCGGTGACCGGGTGGGATGGGGTAGAGCTGCCCCCGGCTTCAGGCTGTCATTGTGAGCAGGGACTGCGTTCAAGGTGAGTTCTGCCTGCCACAGAGCCGCCGGGGCCCCTTACACACATGGCCAGGAGTAAAGCCAGCCCTGCCCATGGCCCCACCAGGGCATCCTTGAGTGGAATTGCCTCTAAAAGAAACAGTAGTGCGCGTGGCCCTGGTAGTACTGGGCCACAAGGTGAGCGGTTCAAACCCAGCATCCACACCCAGAAAGAAGAGGCTGTCTGCTCCCGGACAGGTTTCCAGCCTTGGAAACCCCAGGGGCGGCCCTGCTCTGTC
>NW_022111317.1:1308923-1310173 GCF_000313985.2 Echinops telfairi | reverse complement strand
TGTGTGCCCCCTGCTCTCCCCACAGCGAACAGCAAGACGAGCAACATCCGGGCGAACTTTGAGAACCTGGCCAAGGCGCGGGAGCAGGAGGACCGGCGGAAGGTGGAGGCAGAGCGGGCGCAGAGGATGGCCAGGGAGAGGCAGGAGCAGGAGGAGGCCAGGCGGGAGTTGGAGGTGCGGGGACCCTGAGCTGTGGCCACACACTCCCTCCCGCTCCCGCTGCCCCAGAGGGTTTCCCAGGCTGTCAGTCGTTCCCGGAACAGAAGGCCTCATCTTCCTCCCACAGAGGGGCTGCTGGGCTCGAACCCATCACCTCCTGTTTGGCAGCCCAGTACTCTAACAAAAGCACTGCTGCTACCACAGTCGCACCTTCTGGCCACTAGGCACTAGGTGCCAGCCTGCCCCATGGTGCCCAGGCCCAGGAGCTGCCTCGGGCTGCTGGCCTCTCCCTTGCGCCGAGCCCATCCCCAGGGGTCCCTCTTATGACCACCACCTGCAGGAGCCACTCTGCCGGGAACCAGGGTGAGAGTGTGCTAGACTTCCCAGCAGCTGCCAGGTGCTCTGCAGACAACCTGTGGCACACTCCTGGCTCATGACGCCACAGGGTGGGCTGTTCAGACCCCCGCGCTGCTCCGGGGAGAAAGATGAGGCTGCCTGCTCCCCTGAAAATTGACCCTCAGAGACTGTGTGGTCGGCAGTGGGTTTGGGGTTTACTTGTCGTTCCGGCCAAGTGCCTCACCCACAGTGCCCCCTGAAGGTGTGAGCCCTAGCCATGCCCGCTCTGAACACACCACGCACGCACACACACACACCAGCGGCGGGGGTGTCTTGCCTGGCCTCAAAGTGAGCCAGGGCCACAGCGAATGTTGTCACCGCTCGCTGTCCCTCAGCGATGAGAGACCGACTTGTGGAGGAGTCAAGGGAGCTCAGTGCTGTCCAGCCCGCTGCCCTCAGTGAGAGGCTTCTCCAGAGGAGCCACCCTGCCAGGCGCAGGGCTTCCTGTGCCCCGCCCTGTTCAGTGAGAGGTGCTACAGCCAGGAACGGTCCCGCCGTGCGCGGTGACAGTGTCCTGTGAAGAGGAGACCTCCCGTCACATCACTCAGTGGGAGTTCCTGTCAGGAGACCCTCCATCGCGCTCAGGGCTGCCTGTGTCAAAAGCCTCCAACACAGTCAGTGTGAACCGTGCCCCCGGCCCGTCATGGCTCTGGGGCAGAAGTCTGCTCCGGCCTTCCTCCAGCTTCTCGGGCCGC
>NW_022111317.1:1297949-1307561 GCF_000313985.2 Echinops telfairi | reverse complement strand
CTTCAGGACATTGTCCCTGGAGATGTCCCTGTGTCCTCTGGCCCTGGGGCCGGTCCACAAGGTGGGCATCGGCAGGGCTGAGGGTCTTAGAGTGGCTGCTGACATGACCCATCCCTCCAGGACGCAGCTCCATTCCGGGCCGAGCCAAGCCCCAGAGGTGCTGAGCCTGAGCCCGTCTACAGCACGGACAACCACGGTGGGGCGGGCAGCCCGCCGGCCCTGGCCTACGCCCCCGAGGCTGTCTACGAGACCACCGACGATGCCCAGGACCACTACCAAGCAGGTGCACGTGCGTGAGGGGTGGGGGGCCCTGAGGGCCTATGCATGCTGTCCCTGGCACGGATTTGCTAGTCAGGACCCTCCGGTGCCGTTGGCACCACTGACACACACACACACACACACCAGGAGGCCTAGCTCTCCTAGCTGGACAGAGTGGACAGAGCTGGCCATCAGGAGCGAGTCCCCTCTGCTCGGAGGGGCCTACCAACCCCCGGGTCCCAGCTCGCGGGACATTCCTCTAGTGCCCCCTCCCCGGTGGGTGCGGGAAGTGCTGTGTGACTCAGGGCGTGGGGCGGGGCCTCACCAGGACGCGCGTGTCTTTCAGAGGAAAACACCTACGATGAGTATGAGAGCGACTTGGGGGTCACGGCTGTCGCTCTGTACGACTACCAGGCTGGTGAGTGAGTGTGTGTGACTGTGTGTGAGAGTGTGTGTGTGTGGGGGGGCTGTATGACCACTGGGCTGGTGGGTGGGGTGGGGTGGGGGTCTTCAGAAGTACCAAGAGCTGGTATATCTGGCTCCCCCCTCACTGCATGCGCACATACATGCATGGATATACACAGGTGTGCACAGACAACACTGGTGCGTGCACACCCACACCAAGTGTGAGGGTCCTGCAGAAAGTCTGTGGAAGAACGGAAGTAAGAGCCAATGGAATTTTACTGCAAACTTCTGATGGGCCTTCATGCACACGCACACGCAGACGCACGCACATGCCGCCCTGGCACCAGCCCTCTCCTGGCGGCTGAGGCAGCTACAGACACACCCACCAGCCCCTCCCCGTCTCAAAACCCCGTGCCACACCACCCAGCGTCCCCTGGGCCACCTCCTCCCCGTGTCCGGGGTCTGCCGGGCCCAGAAGGGTCACCCTGGGGCCCGACCAGTCATGCGCGGGGAGCTCTCTGACCACAGCCTCCCGAGCCCTGGTGTGGGGGCGCAGGCTGTGCTGGGGGCCCTGCCCAGGCTCTGTGTCCACCAGCTTGCCCTTGTGGGCCCGGGTAGTGGGCGGAAGAACCCAGGGGGGCGATCTGGGCTTGGCTCTTGGGCGCATGGGCACAGCACTGCCGCCCACCGGCCTGTCCCGTGCCCCCCCCCCCAGCGGGCGACGACGAGGTCTCCTTCGACCCGGACGACACCATCACCAACATCGAGATGATCGACGATGGCTGGTGGCGCGGTGTGTGCAAGGGCCGCTACGGGCTCTTCCCGGCCAACTACGTGGAGCTGCGGCAGTAGGCGCCGCCGCCCTGTGCCCGCCGGCATGGGGGCACATGCGGCCTTCCTGTTTAATACTGACGCGGATGCTTCCGGAAATGTTTATGCCGCAGAATCTGCTAATATATTGTAATCATGTTCCTTAGGAAGCGGGGTGATTGCCCGCATTCGAGGTACGCCCTGCTCTCTCCCTGCCAAAATGACTACCCATCACGTGGTGCCACTGCGGGGCAGGTGGGACTCGTCGACCCCGGGCCCGCCCCTGTGGCCGGCCCCCTCCCGGTCACTGCCGTGGCCAGGCCGGTGCCACTTGCAGCTGGTTGAGAGTCACCCTTCAGGGCCGGCAGGCCCCTCAGATTTGATGGTGTGGGGCCTGGCCCCTTCTGCTCCTAGCAAAGATGCTCCCACCCCCAGTCTTTCTTCTAGGCCTCCCTCCCCAGCCCCTGGCTTCCAGATGCCCCTCTCCAGCCTGCTCTGTGGCCTCCAGGCTCGGGTGTTCTGTGGGGGCCATGGGGGCCACTTGTGCCAGCAGCGTCCTAGTGATGGCCCCGTGAGCCGGCCCCTCTGGGGACGCCCACCAAGCCCCTGGAGGCAGTGCCTTCGCCACCCGATTCGGACGGGCAGATAGACGGGGGGTGCACCCTGGGAAGGGCATGCTGCCCGCACTGGCCACACTGAGTGACAAGCAGTGGATGGGTCGCCCGGCTCAGAAGGAACAGCTAAACGAGCCAGCGTTGGACCAAAGCCCCTCCTGGGCGCCCCTTGTGTCCCGCCGACCCCCCCTGACCCCTGCTGAGGGGAGCCACGCCTCCTGAGAACCCTGGTGGCTGGCCAGTCACTGTGCTGCCCTTCTGGGGTGCATTCCCCAGGACCTGGGGCGTCCCGGGCACCCACATGTCCACAGAGGCGCACTTGGCTCCCGGCGTCTCCGGACTGGGAGGTTTTATATGCAATCTTACCGTGTCAACATTTCTTTAGCGCACCTCATGAGTATGATTTTTAAAAATTAAATATTCCAAATAAACTCTTGATCCACTTGGCTCAGCCTGTTCCCGTGTGGAGGTGACGCGTGTGTGCACGTGGGTGGACGGGCATAGGGGTGTGCGCATAAGCTCCCAGGTGTGTCTGCCCTCAGCCGAGTGCTCTGTGACCATCGTAGCTGGTTGGACCCACCCTGGCCACGTGCCCCCTGGCCACATGCCTCCCGCGGGCTCCCCAGCTTCAGGCGGACAGGTCCTCAGAAGGCTCTTTCTCTAAGGTACAGCCTGGTCATTTTTTCACAAGGGTCCCAAGCAAATTTAGAGCATTCAGGGTTTAAAAAAAAATTTTTTTTTTACCCTCCCTCATCGAGCTGTTCTCAAAATAAAGCCAGTGATTGGCCATGGAGCGGGACACATTTCTTTCAAACTCGGCAAGTGGAAGTCCGGGGGACATGGGACCAGCAGGGCTGGCCTGCTGCCGGGCCTTCGGTGGGTAGGGCCTCCCTCTGAGGCCCCGCAAGGCAGTGAGTGGACTGTGCCTGTGGGACGCAGTGAAGGGGACCCGCCCCAGAAAGGAACCAGGTGGCTTTCTTAGACAGGTAGCCCCTGGTTATGCCCATGATCAGGCTCCCTGAGATCTGTGGATCAGGATGCTTGAACAAAGGCCTAGTACCTGCGTGTGGAAGCTTCTGGAAAGGCCGCTGTCCCTGTCCCTAAGAGAAATGTCACCGGTGCCCAGAAGCCTGCCTGTGTCCAATGGCCCACTTGCAGCTGCCTTGCCTTTCTTAGGCTGTCACCAGTCTGCTCGCATGTCTGACGGAGTACACCTGCAGGGATCCCTTACTTCCTCCCAGGACCCCAGTGCCTGGGTGGGCCCTTGTCTAGGGTGCCTGTCCCACGGGGGCAGGAATCTTAGGGACCTTTTGTTCTCAACTGGACGCGGGGGCCACCCACAGCGAATCAGCAGGGCAAGGGTTTGAGGGAGCCCTGCTGAAACGGGATATTAGGAAGTCCAAGCCAGGCTGCTGTCTGCAGCTCGTTCCCTGCCTGCGCCCTGGTGGCTCTACTCAAGAACTGCGCACTGGGGTGGTGGGATGGGACGCTAAAGCATTGTTCCCCCAGGGTGCTGGGTGCCCTCTGCACATCCCCCAGCCTTCCAGCCTGGGGTGTGGCAGCCCCTCAGATCTGGGAGCCCTTGGGGTCTGGGTGCTGCCCCTCCCCGGGTCCTCCCTGCCCACTGCCCCAAGTTGGCACGTTCCCCCTTTTCAACACGCCCCTTGGGGCTGGCCCTGAGGTTGCATGGCTGGGAAATGTCAGGACACTGGGGCCACAGGTGAAGTGGGGCGGGGACAAAGGCACAGAGGAGGCCAGGTCTGGGCTGTGTCTTGTGGTGTGACAGCCCCGTAGGGCCAGGCAACGTGGAGTGCCTGCTGTGGGTCTTAAAATGACCCTTCACGTCTGGCCCAAGGTGGAAGCCCTATGCGTAGACCCACGTGGTAAAGGTTTTCCCTCACCTGGGGCAGGGGGCGGGGCACCGTGGCTGGAGGCAACCGACTGGCCTTCGCTCGGAGCGGACCCCGGCACGCGGGGGACAGCTTCGCCCAAAGGTCGCTGGCATCACAGCGGCTCCTCTGAGCAGCGAGGGGGTGCGTACTTACGGCCGGGGCCCCTGCCGCGGTCAGCGCGTCCTCTCCCCGGGAAGGCACCGAAGCAAGTGCCTCGCAGAACCCACCAGGTCGAGCTTCCGGAAGCCGACGGACGTGGGCGTGGCATCCTGGAAACACGTGATTGGTCGGCCTGGGGTGGGCGGGGCCTCCGCGGGAACACCCACTGGGCTGGTTGGAAGCCGAAAGAGGCTTCCATGGGAACCGCGGCGCCCGCCCAGGTGTTCATCTTCCATTGCCCGGTCGAGAACAGGCCGCTCTGAGAACACGAGTGAGGTGGGGACCCAGGGCTGCGCCGGGGACATCCAGGAGGGCTTCTCAGAGGAAGAGACTCCTGCAACTTCTTATTGACAGCTGCCAGTGTCTGCAACTTCTCCGTCTGAAATGAAGGATCAGAGGCACCTTTGGGGGCCCTAACAACAGCGGGGTGTCGAGGACGGACGTGCTCAGGAAACTCCGGCCCTTCGCTCCGTGCTAGGTGGAACGACGGCTTCCCCTGGGACATCTACCCTGGAAGCCCCAGCACCCAGAGAGGGCCCCCCATCCACCGCCAAGGGGAAGATGGCTTAGTCTAGGGTTTAAGCGGGTGATAGCCGCCCTGGGGGGCGAGGGGGGCCGCAGGAAGGGTCTCAGGGGAGCTGCGAAAGCAGACAGCTGCCTGACACTGGAGTCTAGGCTGCCCGCAGATGTTTTCAATGACCAGGGAGGCGCGGAGTTAATTGCCCTCGGACAAGGGGGCAGTCAGCCAGAGAAGTTTGGGAACTTGTGGTCCAGGGGTGGGGAACCTTTTTTTTCTGGCAAGACTCTGTGGATACTTACAACATCATTCGAGGGCCCTGCTGGCCACTGAATGAACTCACCCTCCTGGGATGGCTGGAACTGCTGCTGCATCCCTTTGGTGGTTGGGGGGGGGGGGCTGAATGGCTCAAACATCTAGTCTGGCTGTGGCTGAGAAGGCACGTTGCTCAGGTGCTTGACGGCTTCAATCAGTGGGTCCTAAGAGAGGAGGGGACCCTCCGAGATGTGAAAGGGGCAAACGTGGAGGTTCTGCAGAGAAGAGGGAAGTCCACCTCAAGGCTGACTGGAGGTGGACACCCTGACGCCCTTGGTGGAGTGGTTACGCGTGGGGCTGCGATCCACGTGGTGGGCAGTGGGCAACCACCAGCAGCTTCGCAGGAGAAAGACTGGGCTTTCTACGCCTGTGGACAGTTACAGTCTCGGAAACCCACGGGGGTCACTGCAGTGAGCCAGCCTTGACTGGATGGCAGTGAGTGGTTTTTGGGACCCGCCACCCCTGTAGCTACGGAGTTGCCTTGAGGCTGCTGAAGTCCTCAGCCTGGACTTGCTGCTGCCCGGTTCCAAAGCCCCTTCCTCATTTCCAGATGTAAAACTAGAAATTTCAGGTGCAGCTGGATGGGGCGTTGGGGCAGATGTGATGTGGCACCTGTGAGCACTCCTGTCTAGCATAATGGCCGCATCCCAATCCTGGCCCCGCACCCACCGCAAGGGGGCTGTATCACTTTGCCACCATTCACCATCTTGTGGCTTTTTCCTGCCTTACTTGAGATTCCGGGTCTCAGAAGCGCGTCGCCTCCCAGTTCTGGAGGACAGACATCCATCCACAGCAACGTGCCCTCTCCTGGTCCCACGATCCCTCCTGGTCTGCGGTGCCCCATGGGCTCTCGTGTGCGTCTGCGCGTTTCGTCCTCCTTTCCTGTGGGTGGAATTACGTCTCAACAAACAAACAAACAAACAAACAAACAAACAAATAAATAAAGGCGGGTTGAGGTTCCTAGGCCCCGCTGCCTGCCTGCGAAGGTGGCCTTCCTCATGCCACGACCCCATAATCCAGTTCCTCATGTGGTGGTGACTGCTTCGTCACTGCCAGTTGGCTACTGCTATGAATCGGGCCACCCCTGTGAAAGGATCGTTTGACCCCCAAAGGGGTTGCGACCCACAGGTTGAGAACCGTTGCTCCAGAGAGACCCACAATTTCAATGATAATTTAAGGTGGATGTTAGAAGGGGAATCGAAGGAAAGCGGACCCAGAGCGTGGGTTTCAATGAACAGGTTTTGTTCGCGTTAATGACCCCCCTGGTGTTCAGAGTGGACCGAGGGTCAGGGGGCAGGGTGCGGGGAGATTGGAAGACAGAGTGAAGAGAGAACAGCCGACAGTCAGAAAGGGAGAGCTGCAGAGAGGAAGAGACAGAGGGACGGACTGACGGACGTGCAGCCACAGGAGAGGGTGAGAGAGAGGGGATGCCCGAAGGGATCCCGCGTTAATAAAGTTTTGGGGCAGAAATAAGTTTTCAGATCTAAAAGGAACCCGCGATTCCCTCCGACTGGCGGCAGCACCAGCAGAACTGTGAGGGCGGGTGGGGGGTGAGGGAAGGTTTCTGCGAGGTGTCTTGTTAGACTAGGTGGGGATGGAGAAGGGGTCAGAGACACTGGCTGTGGCTGAGAATGGCGGTGTTACTGCTGGACCCTTCAGGGGACATTTATTAAGGCTCAGAACAGGGAAAGGCAAGACCAAGACAGGTCATCCAAAGGAGGTCGGCCATTAGCACGAGGTCGTCATGGCGCCCAAGAGCTCACTCTGGAGTCTGAGACACACAGAGGCGACTGGGGGAGGCAGGGCGCGGGGGAAGCAGTGGTAAGAGCAGGCTTGGTGGCAGAGCTGTCCGTCACCCGCTGCAGGGAGAACTGATAAGCGAGAATGGGACCTTGGTGGCCTTCAGGTTAGTCAGAATGTTTTACGAGACTGGTTCCCAGCCTGCGGACCAAGGCAGTCAGGAAGTGACTCATGACTTCAGGACCCCAAGTTCTATTACGAGCACACCCTGGGGAAGTCTCATGAGCGACCTCTGCTTCTCCCCAGACTGGTTGGGGTGGGGGGCGGATAGGAATCTACTTGCTAATTCACTCGGCCTGAGGGTAAAGTTAGTCACACTTATAACTTTAGTTATTATTATTCAGCTGATGGTCAGAAGGAATTCAACAAGGAAGAGGCCAAATTTACGTGGAGACTGGTAGTTACATAATTTCATGTCAACTTGATAAATAGAATGTCGGGGTGGGAGTCTAGCCTGTCAATCAGGTCACAAGGTCACACCCAGCAGGAGGATTCTGGGAATTTCCTCTTTTTCTCCTGGGAAGAGGAATCACACACTCTCTCTCTGCTTCACATTCCTGTTGACAAGCCACATGGAGCCACGCATATGGCAGCCAGAGCCCTGCAGATGCGTCCACTGCCATTGGATCCACAGGACTTTCCACCCACTGGCCTGTGGTCTTCCTGCATTCAGCATCTTAGCATGTGCTGCGTGAGTCTGAAGAGGACTCCATGGGCTAATATCAGACTTATGGGATGATAGCAAATTGATGGACTTGATCTTGACTGGGCTCGGAGGGTTTCTCAAGATACGGTTGCTCCTTGATATAAAGCTCTCTCACGCATCTATGAGTGTCAATTAATTTGTTTCTCTAGTCCACCTGGACTAACACAAGACTCATACATGGATGTAGGGCTTTCACTGCGAACCGTGTCTGGCAGTGCTTCCAAGTTATTATATAAACTATGGATAGCCTTAAGAAGAATGGGAATTCCAGAACACTTTATGGTGCTCCTGTGGAACTTGTGAATGGACCAAGGAGCCTTTGTGTGAATCAAACAGGGAGGTCTAAAGTCAGGAAAGGGGTGTATCAGAGTATGCAAACGGTCACCCTATTTATTCCATCTGCATGCTGGACACGTTATCAGAGAAGCTGGCTGCCACGAAGAAGAATGTCTTCAGGATTGGAGGGAGGCTCACTGGCGACCCGAGGTAGGTGAATGATGGGACCTCACCGAAAGGGAGGAGGACCTGAAGCCCTTGCTGATGAAGGTCAAGGAGGGCAGCCTTCAGGGTGGATTCCAACTGAATGTCAGGAACACTAAGATCCTCACACCTGGGCCCCTGGGTAACGTCATGGGAAATGGAGGAAAGGTTGAAGTTGTCCAGGATTTTGTCTTGCTCGGCTCCACAATCAATGCTCAAGGAAGCAGTGTTAGGAGATCAAAGGCAAGTGTTGCATGAGGCAAATCTGCCGCAGAAGACCTCTTCAGAGTCCTGAGGAACAAGATAACCTTGAGGACGAAGGTGCGCCTGATTCAAGTCATGGTATTCTCTATTGCATCATCTGCACGTGAAAGTTGGATACTGAATGAGGAAGAATCAGTGCATTTGAATTGTGGTGCTGGGGAAGACAATCGAATGTACCATGGACTGCTCAGAGGACAAACCAATCTGTCTTGGAAGAAATACGGCCAGAGTGCTCCTTAGAGGCAAGGATGGCCAGACTTCATCTTGCATATTTTGGACATGTTGTCAGGAGAGACCAGTCCCTAGAGAAGGATGTCATGCATGGTAAAGTGTAGGGCAGCAAGAAAGAGGAAGGCCCTTGTATTAGGGTTCTCGAGAGAGACAAAACCAGATTGCTAGTAATTATATATATATATTTATAAAGATAGATAAATCTATAACACAAGAAATGAACTGTTAAATTATATACAGATAGAGATATAAAGAAATGAACAGTTAAATTATAAAGCAGTACAAATGGCTCAGTGCAACTCACTCCCGTGAGAGAGAGTTGTGAGACACTGGCAGTCCTTTGAGTCCTGAGGGCCGCTAGGTCGTCCTCTGTAGAGAGAGCGAGGCTATCTCAGCACAGCAGCAAACAGCAAGGCTGGTCACCAACTGTCAGGCAGGTCACCAACCGTCAGTCCCCAGCTCGAGAGATGTACATTCCAATTGTGTGGTCTTAAAGGGATCTCAATTTACAGCGACACAGTCCACGGGTTAGGCAACCCACAGGTAGTGTAGTCTGTAAATTGAGGCACAGAACAAGCAAGGCAGCTGCACACTGGTCCGATGATCAAAGAGTGAGAGACAAGAAAGGCGAGACTCACTGAGCCATTTATCTCTCCACCCTTCAATTAATCCCACTTGTGTTTATCGGCAAGGCTGGCACAATAAACTATCTCAATCCATCCCTTGCCAACCTGGCACCTCTACACAATTCTTTAGCCATATATACTTATATAATTTACAGACATTGATGAAATCACACTTGTACTGATCATCAATCATCTATTATACATATAAATGAAAACACAGTCCAATTATATCTGATATATCATACCTGAATGAAGGAAAGATATGCAATAAACACATAAAAAGAAAATACATTGACAATTACAAACCTCGTTTTTTTTGCAATTGATCGATCACGTGGTCGTAATTGATAGGTAGAACTACCTTCTACTACTAACCAATCTGTATTACCTTTGCCCTCAGCAAGCACCTCAGCTGGCTGTGGTTTTTGCCTGGTGGGTTAACCCAGACCTTCATTCCTGAGGGGTCTGGGTCATTATAAGTCCTGTCAGGATTGGGTTGCTGTAATTTACCATTTACTTTAATCACAGGGCATGG
>NW_022111317.1:1291440-1292338 GCF_000313985.2 Echinops telfairi | reverse complement strand
CACTGCACGGGCTTGGTGGCCTCTGGTGAAATGTCTCTTCAGGCCCTCCACCCATCCAGGGAGTAGCTGGTCTTTGTTGCTGTTGGTGGTGGTGGTGGCTCTCTAAGTTGCATATGCTCTTACCTTTTTTTGGCTTAGCTTTGTTTTGGTGATTAGACTGGTCAGATGCATCCAAGGATAGCCGTCTCCCATGAAACGTTGTTCTGAGCCCTCACGTGGCCTCCCAGGGGACCAGGCCACACATCTGCTCCCAACTGGGAGCGTGGCCTAGCTCCTCCCTCTCCAATGTCAGGAGTTTAGGGCAGGGCCACAGTGGTCCAGGGGGCCTACCTGCAGACGGCTAGGAGGAAGGCTGGCCGGTAGTGGCCAGGGCTGCCCTCCATGGCCCGCCCCGTCCGCGACTCCGCCTCCTGGCCCAGGGATTGGCTGAGCGCTGGGCCAATCGTGGGACCCACTCTCCCGGGCCCACCAGGATGGGCCCACACAGGCACATGACCAGCGGGCACGGCTGCCTGAGTCTCACAGACGCGTGTTCCCTGCTGTGGGGCACCGGCGCCCCTTTACCAGGAGCCCCACTACCGCCCTCGGCATTGCCCCACTCTCACGTTGCCTCCCCCATGTTCCCTCGCGCCCATGCCCCCCTCAACTTATGTGCTCCCTCCATGTAGCCCCTTGGTCCTCACTCTCCCCTCCTCTACCTTGTGCCCCCCTCCCCGTTCTCCCCTTCCACGTCACCCCTTGACATCGCTATCTAACCCCACCTGGACATTGCCTCTCCGGGCCCTCCCACCCCCACCATCCCGTCATCTGCCCCCAGTTACCTCCCTGCCTTGGCCCTTCTACGTCATGACCCAGCCCTAAGCGGTACCTCCCCTCCCCACAGTTTCCCCCGCCCCAC
>NW_022111317.1:1279216-1290688 GCF_000313985.2 Echinops telfairi | reverse complement strand
TGGGGCAGCTCAGGTGGGAGGCAGTCTGGGGGGGGGCATCCTAGTGGGAGGTATGGGGTGACTCAGATATGGGGTGACTCAGATACAGGGCTCAGGTGGGAGGCAGACACCAAGCTGGTGGCTTGCACACCTGACTGCATCCTCCTCTCTTCCGGTCCTCCCTAGGGGCCACCACCCAGTGTGCTCGGCTTTCCTGGCTATGGCCTGAGTCAGAGGGGGCCAGGATTCTTGGGTAAGGTGACCAGACATCCCGACTTTTAACAGTTTTTCCCGCGTCCCGCGGCATTTTTAAAAAGTCCCGATTTTTGGAAAGAATGTACCACAAGCTAGGGTATACGGTTTTCGGCTGCCATGTGGCTATTTCACCAGGCTATGAGTTTTATCAATGGCGTCCTGCTTTTGTCCCACTTTACCAATGTTAAAATCTGGTCACCTTATTCTTGGGGCCCCGTGTCTCTCAGCTCCATGGTTGAGAGTCCAGGTCACATTTTGTAAACTTTGCCTTGAAGACGGAGGGGTCTGCTGTTGTGACGCAGCCAAACCGCAGCTGCAAGGCCCAGGAAGGAGGCTGCCATGCCTGCCTTGGGTCTACTCGAAGTCCCCAGGCTGGGTGGGTTGGCCGTGCTGACTTCCCACCTGAGGCCCTTGGCCACCTTGCTGCCTGAGCTGTCCACAGAGGAGTTGGAGCCACAAGGAGGATGGCAGGAGTCTGAGAGCTGGGCATGGGCAGGGCAGGGCCCCAGGCAGCTCGGCTCTGGGGAGGGCTGGGCTGTGGCAGGTGGCAGCCAGCATCTCTGAGCTTCAGTGTCATTGCAAAAGGCCACCGATCCCTTTGGTGGCCCACCTCCTGCTTAGGGGATGCTTGTGAAAATCACTTCAGCAGTCCCGTGCCACGTGATCTTAAACCATGGGGCCCTTTACCCGAATGTCACCTCTGCTCTCTGTGACAGGGGTGGGGGTGTAACCAGGAACTGGGTAACCACCAGAAAACCAAACTCGCTGCCTGAGGGTCTATTTCACCTTCTATCACCCCATAAGTTCCTCAGCCGCCATGGCAGAAGTCCATTCTGACTCATAGTGACCCCCTAAGGCAGGGAAAACGCCCCCCGGGAGTGTCCAAGACGGTAACTCTCTATGAGAGTAGAAAGCTCAGTCTTTTTCCTGAGGAGCATCTGGTAGTTTAGAACCGCTGACCTTGCGGTTCACAGCCCAATGCGTACCCATGACTCCTAGTCCCGTAAAGATGGACTGTCTCAGAAATCCACAGGGACAGTTCCACCCTGTCCTGCCAGCCCTTAGGCAGGTAGACCTGTTCCCGTGTGCTTCTGAGCCTGTGAAGTCTTTACCGGAGTTTAAGAAAGCCCCACCTTTCTCCCGAGCAGCAGCAGCTGGTGGCTCAACGTGTGACCACTTAACGTCAGCACTTCTGAATGCCATCTTCCAGCCCCAAGGTGACATTGCTGGGAGGAGCCCCAACTGTGCACCCAGCCTCCACAGGAGACCCGAGAGGGGAGGGGCGGGCTGTGCCCTGGTCGTCATGGCTGCAGGCAATGGCTTCCTTGGTGTCTCACCGTGGCCCTCACCAACAGTGACCGAGCCAGGGGTGCAGAGTGGCTCCTGGCCCCAGGTGCCCCGAGGGTCTTGGCAGACTGCATCCTCCTTGGTGACATGGGACTGCCGTCTCCACCCTGGGCTGCGGTCACCTTCTCAGACCTGCCAGGGCCTCAGACTCCTCTTCCTCTCTGGGTTCTGGGATTTGAAAAATGAGTTTCAGTTCGTCCCTGCAGGCATCCTGGGCGAGGCTGACTGCCGGGTGGGTGGGCAGCAGTGGGCGGTGCCCCCTTAACCATCCGGACAAGGGTGCTGGCCTCCAGGTGAGGTGGGGGACCAGCTGGCTCCACAGTCCATCTCGCCAGCCTGGCTGGAAGGAAGGCCAGCTCAGGAAGGGCCAGAGCTAGGAGTCGGTCTCCTTGCTCCTGGTCAGCCACAGGAGGGGCTGTTTCCAGCCAAAGGGGTGGCAGCAGCAGGCCCAGGGAGGTCATCGTCTGGCAATGCCGGCCTCAGAAAGGAAGAGCCACACTGCAGAAGAAGGATGCTGCAGGTCCAAGGGGGTCCTGGCCCGCTGGAGGGCAGTGTGTGGATGGTCCCGCCCCACAGGCAGGGTGGACGTCCCTCCGGTGCTGATGACACTCTGGCCAGTTTTCTAAATGCCAGCGATGAGAACAAGATAGACACTGCCACACAAGAGAACCAGGGATCTTTCACCGCGGAGGAAAGGAAGGGCTTTTCCCAGGATGGGTGCCCTGTCACCCAAAGGACCCTCGTCTTCTTCTGACCAAGTGGGCAGCATTGGCCCCCAGCACCGGCAGGGGGCGCTCAGTGCAGGGACCACTTGCAGAGGGACCTTCTGGTTAGGGAAAATCAAGGGACCACACAGTCTCATCTCAAGATTTCTCTTTATTTCATGTTCTTTTAGAACGGCAACCACCGTGACCGGCCCGCCCGGGGCCCTGCCTCCCTCTTGTCCACATCTCATAATGACCCCCCCACCCCGAATCCCAGTTGCTTCTGGTTTTCTGTGGTCTTCACGTTGCGCATTGATAGGGCGTCTCAGTTCAGAAAGCAAGGCACTATCACTGTTAACAGCTAAGGACGCATCCTTTTACGGAGTGCACAGCATTTCGAATACAGTGTGGTTCTCGTGCGGAAGATCAAGTTCCGATCACCCAAGGCACACACTTTGTGGGGTTTGCTCCTTAAACCTCCCCCCCCCCTGCCTGTTTATTTGCAGACTCGTAGTATGAAAAGTTTCAGGTGTTTCCCAATAAAACTTCCAGAGTAAAAGCAACGGACGGTGATGTGCGTGACGTAGGACACGGAGAGCACACACAAAGCAGAAAAACAAACACAAACACACCCCAGATGGCAAAGGCCGAGAAACGTAGAACGATGTAACAGGGACAGCGGGAAACCGAGTCAGGGATACAGCGGGGATTCCCGACAGAAGTGATCAGTCCGCTGACGCCAGGGACACGAGTTCAGAATTCCCACTCCCCACCCCACCCCATGCCCACATTCCTCCCACTGAGCAGGGGCTGGCTGTCCCAGCTGCCCATGGTGGTTCTCCTGCCCCCCCCAATTCTTAATTCCTCACCTCAATGGATTATCTACAAACGCAGAAAGACGGTCCGGTAAGTGGGTGATGAACATCAAACCAAAGAAAACAGCCTTCCCACCCTGCCTGCCTCTTCTCTCACCAAGCAAACTCCACAGGCTCCTCTAGGAAGGGCTTGGGGGGAGCCATAGACCCCAGGGGGAGGTGGGGGAGGGCAGGCGTGGCTAGAGGTCTGGAAGGCGCCATCAGACAGGAAGGGGCGAGGGCACACTCCCAGAGACAGGAGAGGGGACCCTTCCGTGGGCGTGGAGATGCTCAGGACAGGTTCTCCCTGCTGCGACTCGACCAGCCCCAGGGCTGGAGTTCATGGAAAGGCAGAGCCCCCGACCCTGGAGGGACAGTGTGGGACAGAGTAGAACTGCCCACCCCCCACCCCAACATCCCCAAAGCTGCCGGTCACCTGGACGCCAGCAGACCCCCTCATCTTGCTTCTGGCCCAATGGCCGGCTCGTGGTTTTGAACAGCCAACCTCTCCATCCGCAGCTGAGCACCCTTCACCACTTCCTGAAAGCCAGTCCCTGTCCTCCTGGCTCCGCAGCAGACACAGGGTCTCGGCTCCAAGTGCTTACCAGGGCGTCTTGGCCTTTGTGTGTCTGGGGGAAGGCAAGGCCTCTGCTCTGGAAGGACCACACCCCAGGACCCACAGACCATCCAATCCCAGGAGTGGGCTGGGGCCTTCTCGACTGCTCAGGAAGTCCCAAGCACAAGGTAGACATGTAGCATAAGCCCTTAACTCAGGCCGTGAGTGAAGGCCAGCCAGCCGACAGAGAGCAGCCCTTGTCCTCTAAGAAGGAAGGCTCCGAGGTGAAGGCTTCACACCTTACACTAGATCGCAAGTTTGGCAACTCTACGTGTGTGCGATTCAGTTTCCACCGTTTGCAATCAGAACCACCGCCTTAGTGCAATTTTATTTATTACTATTGTTTTTTTACAGTAATTTTGGTTCCGTACAAGAGATTTAAGGATTGGGAGAAAGTGCGATCACAAGAGCTTTGTTTTTGCCGTGTGTGGTTTTTGTTTTTTTTTTGCTTTTCTTTTTTTTTAAGTCAAATCTAAAAAGAATCAAAGCACAAAACTAACGGTAATGGAGATGGGGGGCAACGTGTGGTCAAGTAAACTGTAGTGTGAGACACGTTCGTGCCTAGAAATGAAAAACCCGCACTTGCTGTGGCTGTTCACGGGGGAAATCCGTTATCTGTGGCCTCTTCCCCAAACTCACACACATACACACAAGGGGGCTCCCCCTATCAACTGGGCAATGCTCGCTCCTCCCCGGGGTGCCCAGGAAATGGAAAATAAAAGAAAGAAAAGTCACCATTTTATTCCCCCAAGTGCCACAAGTCACCAGCTTTGTGCTGTGTGAGGTTCAGCAAACCTACGGTCACACGGAGTCGCCTTGATCGGATAGAAAGTAACTCACACTGTGCGCAGACACCCGCTCCCGCCCCCCCCCTCACCGGGAGGAGGTATCCGGGCAGGGAATACATCATGTACATCTGGAGAGGTTTTGGTTTGCGTATACACAATTATTACAGAAACTCGGCATGTAAATGCAATTGCCTTAAGTTACAGTATCTAACAAGAGTTGATCTTAAAACCTGGGATACTGTGGACATGGGCTCCGCCATGAAGGGGGTCATGGAGTATGGGTTCCCCCACCCCCTCTACAGAAGGGGGAGAACAGTGGGTGTCAACGGGCACGAGGGACTATTGCTTTCTGTACCCAAACCATCACTCTAGCTGGGGTCCCAGCCACCCTAGGCAGCATGTGTACCTAGCCGGTCCGAGAGGCCCCGCGGCCACTGGCCCACAGCAGGCCATGTGGGTCCCACGGGCGGCACGTGGCTCAGTTGCTTTTAGAAAAGGAGCAACGGCCGGCCGGCCATCTCACGGGGTGGTCCCAGCCCAGCAAGCCGGACGACTCCGTGCTGCGGTCGGTGGTGACTCCCTAGCTTTACCTAGCTTTTGCCTGATGCCACTTGGGGCCAAGGTGGGCGGGGCTGGGGGGGGAGTGGTCTACTTACTGAATTTTGCAACACCGTCCAATGGAAGACAGGTAAGGCAGGGCCACTGTGTTATACCTGCTCTGAACCAGTGGGTGGAGTCTGCTGTCCGCCCCCTCTCCAATCTTGGCTTGTGGGTTCCCTAGAACAAACGATTCCTTCCGTGGAATGGGGGTGGGGGGTGGGGGCAGCCACTGAAGCTCCAGAACATTCCATCGGAACATTTCCAGGGAGAGTGGGATCATTCCAAATACAAAGGTTGACCTGCAAAAAGGCTTTGGACCAGAGGTAGGTCCAGAGATGATGTTTTTCAAGCCAGGGACCTGTGGCTGGAAGTGTGTGTGTGTGTTGCGTGTGTGTGTGTGTATGTGTGTGCGTGTGCGCGCGTGCATGTGGTGCGCGCCACACGTGGGTTGGCTTTGTTTTAGGAGACACTGGCTGCAGTGTGAACCGTCACCACGTTTGGAGAAAAGAATTGTCCTTTGATGACCAAGTTCTTGCAAAGGTAGAAAATATAGCACAGCTCTGCTGGTTCCGATGCATCCAAGTAAGGTGGATTTAAAAAGGTCGTACTTTTATCATTATTCCACAGAAATAGTATTATTAAATCACAAAAAGTTTTTTAAATTTTTTTTTTAGGTTTTTCTTTTTTTTTTCCTCTTTTACTTTCTAGCACTGAAGTGGCACAAAGGTGGCCCAGTAGACCAGCCACTTTTTTTTCTCTTAAAATATTGTGCTTATGAACTATCTGTACAATGATTTAAACTTGCAGTAAAGAAAAGAGAGTTTTAAATTGCTAAGTGTTACCAACTCATTCCAGGGCTGTCCCAGACCTAATCAGACACTTTATTGTGAGCATAAGGGAAGAAAGAAAAAGGAAAGAAAGAAAAGCAGTGTATAATTAGAGATGGGCTGGGCGAGTTCTGAATTTGCCATGACACCAGAGGCCCTGACTTCTGAGAACGTTCCAGATGTGGGGGAAGGTGCTGGAGGTCCGACGGGGCTGGTGTTCGGTGCAGGGATGGCAGGCAGTCTCCCGGGGGGAACTAGAGGTATTGTTACAGGGGAGGGGGGCTCCCAGGGGAAGAGGGGGCAAGGCTCTCAGGCAGCCTGATTGGTGGCCGGGAGACCTCCCTGTTCTCGTCACCTGCTCAGAACACCCCCCCTGCTTTCTGCCCCCCATCTGTTCTGAACCCGGGTCCTGCAGCCACTCCATGCCCAGTGGTCCTCCGAGGACCTGATAGATCGCTAAGATGCTCTCGGGTGGGGATTCCTGGACATCCAGAGAGAAAGGGGGACTGTAGGACAATCTGCGCTGGTCTCAGCCAAAGGCCATCTCCCAGGGCTCAGACCACTGTGCCCACTGCTGTGTCCACAAGCCCCACGAGGACAGTGCACCCGCCTTCAGCCCTCGCGAGCCCCCGCGCCCGCGGGATGCTCTCTGTGGCCTGGCTTGGCAGAGCTCACCCCCGGGAGGCTGGAAGGCAGAGAAGGCCGGCCCTCCTCCCGCCCCGTGGCAGGGTCCCCCTTCCTCCCGGGATCGTGACTAACTCCGCGTGGCATCGGGTTGACCCACCTTGGAAAGACGTGAGTAGATTTGCAGAAACGCAGAAAGAAAGCAAAGCCAAGTTGGACACAATCCTATCCACCAGGGCCAGGACCTCAGGGCCGGGACCCTCGGGGTGTAGAGTTGAGGGGGCCCCAACAACACTTCTCTGCCTTTCAGGCCTGGGGGGGCACCCCACTGACCCAGTGGTGTGTGTGTGTGGAGGCCCACTGCCCACAAAGTACAGGAAGGAGCTCTGAGCAATGGAAGTGCCCGGGAGGCCGAGGGGGACCTGGGAGGTATCGGGAGTACACAGGGGTCTGCTTACAAAAGCCAGGACCCCTGTGCTCAGGCATCATTGGAGCCACTGGGACCCAGCCCAGGGGGGGCCACCTGCGTGCCATGAATCTCTGCGTGTCGGCAAAGCCCCCTCCCCTTGTCCCTGCAGGACAGGAACAGACCCCCTTCCGAGAGAGCAGGGGAGGTGCTGCCACACGGTGGGTGCACTTAGTGCTTCTTTGGGTACCAGAAGACAAACTAGTGGGAGGGGGTCGGCGCCCACCGACCCAGCTCGGCGGCCGGACCTCTTCCATCCCAGCCCATCTCTACTTATAAAGGAGACGTCCGTGCGTGTGGGCCAGCCCGGCTGCCCCTATCTGTCCAGCAACTGTTTCAGAGCCCTTTCGAGGTTCATCCTGTGTCCGACCCGGGTCACTCCCAGGTCGATCAGGTCCTCCTTCTGCAGGTTGGGCAGGTGGCTGCCGTCGATCTCGTTGTCCAGGAAGGTCTCCTTGTGCTCCCCCAGGTTGAGACTCTCCAGCCAGTCGGCCACGTCCGGCTTGGTCCACAGGTGGACGGGTTTAGTTGTGAAAGGCTTATTTGAGATCGGCTGCTGCAGGATCGAGGGGGACGGGGACCGGCTGCGCCCCGCTGGGTTCAAGCCGAACAGGTCCCCGGAGGGGGGCTGGCTCGGCGGAAGGCTGAAGACGACGTCTGAGAGGGTGGGGGAGGGCGAGGTGGCGGCGCTGGCGGCCAAGGGCGGGCCGGGCAGGAGCTCTTTGCTCGGCTCCGTGGGCGAGACCACAGGGCTCGGGGCGCGTCTCGCCCCTGAGGTACTTCTTTCGCTGTCGGGGGGCCGGCTCTGCAGGGTGATGGGCTGGGAGGTGCCGGGGCGGACTGTGAAGGTGACGGTGGTGTTGCGAGTGCCTGAGACGGTGCTCGAAATCTCTGAGCCTCTGCCGCAGCAAGAGAGAGAGGGAGAGAGAGAGAGAGAGAGTGAGGGGCCAGGCCGCCATGGAAGCACCTGGCCGGGAACTTGGGGAGAGGCCCACGCCATACCAGCGCATCCAAGGGCAGGTGCCTTGGATGGGAAGAGGAGGAGGAGGGGGAGGGGAGGGGGAGGGGGAAGCGGGCCTCCTGAGCCCATCAGGCCAGGCTGCTCACCTGGACACCAGGGGGGAGGGGCTGGTGCCCGCTGGGGGAGCGGGGCTCAGGAGCAGCACATGCGGGGAGAGCACCTCTGGAGCCGTGGCAGCAAGTGGCAGGTGTCGGGGTGCAGGGAAGGACCTCCCTGGCACCCCACACAAAGGTGTGGGAACACTCAGCACTTGGACAGATGGCCCTCAGCCCAGACAGCAGCCGGGACTCAGGAGTCAACAGCGTCCTCACACAGGCCCGAGAAAAGCGCCCCTCCCTCACAGCGTCCAGCGAGGCTGACAGAGGGGGTGGGGCACCAACTGGACTTCAAAGGGACCCTTCCCCACGTGGTCGAGCGAGTCCTTGGGGCAGGAGTGGCAAGTGGAGTCTGGAGGCGGATGCCGGGTCCACCGGGGTCTCATCTTAGACCCACAGGTTCCCTGATGTTTTTATACTCACCTGAGGGACAGCCTGACTATCCCTCCCTGCTGGCTCTGGACAAGGCCCAAGGCAGGCTCTCAGCTGCACACCAGGAAGACACTGTGCCCAAGGGCCCTGGTTCCTGCTCTGTGCCGCCCACCCTCCTCCCCTAGAGAAAGCCGCCGCCACCAGACGGGGTGGTGGGTAGTTGAGTACTCCTCCCTCGAAGACTCATTCCGGGGTTGTGTGTGTGTATGTGTCTGTATCTCTGTCTGTGTGTGTTTCTATGTCTGTGTGTGGTGTGTATCTGTGTGTACGTGTGTGAGAGAGAGAGAGAGCGCGAGCGAGTTAGCTGCTGGCTTTGGCTAACACCAGCCCACCTCTGAGAGCCCACTTCTTCCTGCTGGCCCGGAGGCTAGTCCCTCTGAGGGGGCTGCCATGGGCAGGAAAGACCAGGGTGTGACCTGGGGAGGGCCGACAAGCTGGGTGGGCTGCTTAGTGAGGAGGAAGCTGAGCGCTGGCATGTGGGGATCCCAGGGGGCAGAGCGCCAGCCAAGCTGCCCTGGTGTGAGGTGGCCTTCTGACGTCTGGTGAAACCCGCCCGGGAGCTGGCCTGAACCAGATGTGAGCCACCTCGTCTGCTGTGGACGCCCCTGGCACTCGGCCACATGGGGGCTTCCGGAACCACTGGTCAGTCCTGCTGTGCTGACTGGCCTGGAAGACCCACCGCATGCACCAAGCTCACGGCCCCATGAGGCTAAAGGAAGGAGGCAGGAGGCTGGTCCTGAGGGGCCAAGCCGGGGAGCCCCTTTCTTCCTGGGCAGGTTGCTGGCTTTCTATGCCACTGGCCTGTGTTTGGGTACACACTCTAGTTGGTCACCCAGGCCCCCAAGGCCTTGCTGGCCCCAGGGGAGCCTCTGAGGGCTCCTGCCCGGCACCAGGCAGAGAGACTGGGCAGCGAGGCATGGGCACCAGCCAAGTGGATGCTGCAGCCATTCTGGGCTTGAGGCAGGGTCTCGGTCCATGAGGGTAGCCTGTCTCCCTTTGCCACCAGGGAGAAGGCCGGAACAGAATGGTGACCGCCAGCAAAAGGGGCACGGGTGATGACCACGGGGGTGGTGGTGGTGGTGGGAGATGGGATAAGTCTCCTGCAAGACAGCTTGGCTCAGCTGAGTCGGGGGTGGGGGGCTGGTGAACCCCTGGTCTGCGCTGTGGAGAGCTGACTCGACGTGGTACTTTGGGGGCCCCCCAGCCCAGCGCGGCATGGCCAGAGAGTGGCCTGGCTGCTCACGGGGCATCATGAAGCTGAGACCAGCGGGTTCCTCCCGCTGAGGTGTCTGAGACTGCACTCAACAGTGGGTCTCCGGGAGCCCCACACTGGAAGGCTGCAAGAGGGGGGACGGATTTTCAGAGAAGGTCCCAGCAGGCAGCCAAAAGGAGGCTCTGCACGCCCCTGGGCAGGCGGGTGGCGAGGGCTCGCGACAGAAACACACAGCGGAGGGCAGGCACGCACGCACACACGCACACACAGGGCAGCTGGCAACTTACTTCCGGTCAGCATGACCCTCTTCTGTCCACACCCATCGGGGAGCAAGCAAAGGGACAAATGGAGTGGCTTGAGACAACACTGTAAATGGACGAAGAGAAACACACACAGGACAAGACGCATCTGGGCACGGTGACAGGACGTGGCTGAGCCCCGCCCTTCCAGACACACAGACAGGCGGAGGGTCCAGCCCACACCAGGGCCCACCGCTCTCCTCCTGTGAACGCGGACAGGCCACCTCTCCCTCCCTGGCCGGGGCCCAGGACGTTGACGAGGAAGTGAGGTTGGCGTGACTGTGACCTGGCAGGGGCCACCACCGCCTGGCCGGGCTCCCAGCTGGCCTTCCTCTGCGGCTCATGAGGCACCAGCCCACCCACTGCATGGTCAGGGAGGGTCTGGCCTCCAGTTGGCTGCAGGGGCAGCTTGCCACAGGGGGCAGCAGAGTCAGCCTCACACTCGCCTCGGGGGTGTGTGTGGGTGCCAAGGCCCTTGCTGGGCGGTGCCAGGGAAGGAGAGGGGACAGCTGAGTACAGGTGGCCCTGGGCTGCCCCTGGCCTTCAGCAGTTCCGCAGATGCTGTGCTGGTCACCCACTGACTGGACTCAGGGGACGCCCTCCAGTGCCAGATCACCAGGCTGTTGAGCAACTGGCCGGACATGTAGGGAATGGCCACCCCGGCTGGGAACACACACATACCCTCTCTCACACCCACACGTACTCTCACACTGACTGCCTCACACTCTCACACTCACTCATAGTCTCACACTCACAGACTCCCCCCCACTCACTCACAGACTCACACACATACCCTCTCTCACTGAACACACTCACTTTCTCTCACACTGACTCCCTCACACTCTCACACTCACTCACACTCACTCACTGACTCACTGAACACACACACATACCCTCTCTCACACCTCACACTCACTCTCTCTCACACTGACTCCCTCACACTCTCACACTCACTCACACATACTCTCACACTGACTCTCCCACACTCCCCCACACTCACACTGACTCCCACACTTTCTCACACATACTCTCTCACACTGACTGCCTCATACTCTCAAACTCACTCATACTGTCACACTCACAGACTCCCCCACACTCACTCACACTCACTTACCCACACTCACTCACTCACTCACTCACTCACACACACATACTCTCACACTGACTCCCCCACACTCTCACACTCACACGGACTCCCCCACACTCTCACTCACATACTCTCACACTGACTCTCCCACACACTCACACTGACTTCCACACTCTCTCACACATACTCTCTCACACTGACTCCCTCACACTCACTCACATATACTCTCTCACACTGATTCCCACTTTCACACTCACTCATGCTC
>NW_022111317.1:1254969-1279116 GCF_000313985.2 Echinops telfairi | reverse complement strand
ACTCCCACACACTCTCACACTCACTCATGCTCTCACACTCAGACTCCCCCACACTCACACATACTCTCACACTCCAACACACATGCACTCATTCGCACATACTCTCCCCCACACACTCCCACTCCCATTCTCCCACCCCCCCCACTCCCACCACACACTCACATGCACATACTCTCACACTTCCACACGCTCACATTCTCACACACACACTCACCCCCCATTCACTCATATTCCCACACACTCACTTGCACATACTCCCACAAACTCTCACACCCATACTCGCTTTACACTCACCCCACCCTCTTTCTCACTCTTTCACACACTCACACCTCACATACTCTCACAACCACACATACACCTCCCTTATACACTCACACACGTACACACACTCACCCTTATCTTCTGTCATACACACTCACAGCTCACAATCACACACTCCCTTTCACACACACACATCCTTCCACGCACATGGGTGCTCCTTCATACTCACACGCACACACAGTCCCCTTTCACACATACACACTCACACTCATCCTTCCACACACGGGTACCCTTTTACATTCACACACACACACACAAACATGAATATCCTCACACGCACACACACTGACTCACAGTCTCAACTCTCACACACTCTTTTCCACACCACACGCTCATACGCCCTCCCCCCTAGCCCCTCTCTTGGGCGGTGTGCTCAGCCCTGTGTGGGTGTCCAGCCCAGATGGAGCCAGAGGACTCTGGTCAGGTCAGGCTCCAGAAGACACGCGCCACGCCTGGCTCCTCCTCTCTGCTCCCGTCTCTGCCCTGGGGTCTTTTGGGGGGTGAAGGCGATGGGGGTCACAGCGCAGGAAGATGCCCCTGACTTAGGGTCTGGGCTGGGAGCTGCAAAAGGGGCTGTGCCCACTCCATCCACCTGACCATTGATTGGCTGATGACGGAAGACCACCACCACGTCATTGCCAGACCAGGAGGACTTCGCCCAGCCACATGGACACTGTTCAGCCAAGGCAGAGTTGCTGGATGGGTGGCCGACACACGATGGATGCAAGGATGCTGGTGGACAGGCCACAGCTGTCACAGGCCCGAGGACCAGTGCCTGACCAGAGAGTCCCCAGCAGCTGCTCCCAACGCCCACCAGACGCATCACGGGCACGGAAGATTCCAGAAGGGCTCTGTGGAGTGTACGGTGCAGAACAGACCAAGGACACTGCGGGCACCAGGACACTGTTCCCCTGGCCACAGACTCCACCCCGGAGGAGCCTGGTGGGCAGGAGCCCCGGGCCTGGCTGCTGAGGAGGACTAGCTTGCCTGCCACCCTCCCCGAAGCCACAGACTGCGCTGCTGTGGAGAGGCTCTTCAAAGAGGAGATTCCGTCCCAAGGGGGTCCAGCCCTGTGGCCATGGGGGCGTCCACACCCTCCTGCCAGCGCCTGGCTTGCAGCAGCTGCTGCGACATGAGGGATACCCTGCCATCAGCCCCTCTGTCTACGGAGTGGCTTCCCACAGACCGTGATGGAGGGACCGCCCAGGAGTCCCTGTAGAGCGCCCAGAGGGCTTGCACTGCCGACGGGGTGGGGGGCGTAGTGCCCGGACCCATGGTGCCACTAGGGCTCATTAATGGATGCTGAGATAACTTCAGTTGTCCCAGGTGGCCCCTGATTTCAGGGAACATCCATCAGCTCGAGAAACTCATTTGTAGTTGGAATGAAACCCAAGGACGGATGGACAGACAGAAAGGACGGAGGGAGGGAGGTGAGGAAGAAGGGGAGGCATGTTATCACACCTCCAACTCCATCTTCATCTGCCCTTGGCTCTGGCGCCCACAGGACGTGCTGAGGGGTTTGTCAGGACACCTCCCCCTCCCTCCCCGCTGCCCCAGGGTTCTCTGAGGCTCTATCCATCTGTCCACTTAGGGAGTCGGTGGTCAGTTGGACAGCCCAAAGGATGGGCCCCTTCCTGGGGCATCACTGCCTATAGCTGCAGCCGTGGGACTTTGGCGTGGCTGCTGGTCCACGTCCCTAGCATGGTGGTCAGGCTGGGTTCACCTCTCTTCAGTGGGAGTTTCCCACCGCCAGTGCCCATCTGGTCTGGTCCCAGACATGTCCGCAGCATTCAGAGATGTCGAAATGCCCACCGGGCGGAGAGGACACAGGGCTCTGGGGAACCCGTGAAGCGGGTAGGACCTGGACCCTTGGGGCGGGCCCTGCAGGACATCTGTCTATGCAGGAGAGGGGCAGAGGGCACAGCCATGGGACACAGAGGCCACGGGCTGGGACAGCTCTTCCTGGGACCCACTCTTCCTGTCCCTCTTCCTGTGGCCACAGCTGTTGTCCCCTGCCACTTCGCTGGCAGGGCTTTGTTGGATCATTGGCCCTGGTGGGGCTGTTAGGTTGGTCGGCACAGTCTTGCCGACCACCTGAAGTGCCTGGCCTTCATCTTGTCCCGGGGCTGAGGGGCCAAGTGCACCCGACTGTCCTTGCTTATTATCAGCTGCTGGGCCACCCAAGAGCCAGGCCCTCTGCTCAGCCCAGAAGCAGCTGGCTTCCAGGTCTCAGCTGTGCGGATGCCCCATGAGATGCCTGCCTTGCCTTCTTAGGTCCCCCGTGCCCAGCCAGAGGCTCCTGGGTGGACACCTGATCTGCCCCTTCCTGCTCAGGATCCCCGGTCACGTCGCTACCCCTCTCTGCCAGCAGTTTGCTCATTGGCATGTGGAGGGCACTGCAGGCTGGCCCCAGTGGTGCTTGGCCAAGGCTGCCCGGTGTCTGTAGACCCATGCTGTGATCAGCGAACAGTCTCAGTCTGTGTGGGTCAGGCTATCAAGCACAAAGGTGTCCGTGCTGCTGCGGCCTTCCTCAAAACACGTAGCAGGCATCTGTCTGCAGGATGTCTGCCTGGAGACCCCGGGCCCCCTGCCTGGGCTCCTCCTGGAGGAGACCCCCCTGGGCAGGCCCGCCTGAGTAGTACTCGTCCTATGGGAGCTCCCCCTCTTGAGAGCTCCGCAGGAGGGTGGGGGTCCAAGCGGGGGGATGAATGGAGCCATCTCGAATAGTAACCAGTCACGGGGATGACACAGACTGGGTAGTGGGGTCTCAACTCACAGCCTGGGACCTCACCATAATGGGGGGGTGCTCAGAAGCAGCAGCAGGGATGAGGTTCCTGGGCATGCCCAGGGGCACTGAGGACCACCAACAGAGCATTAAACTCTAGCCCCAGAGTGACTTGATTTTCAGTCCCAATCCGAAGGCAGGGTTGACGTGAGTGGGCAGAACGCAGACGCCCAGCTCTGCAGATGGCTGCCCCAGGCTGGGGTCCCCTGCCTTCCGGCCAGTCGCCTGTTATCTCAGAGTCTTGGCTTCTCCTTCTGGGCCACTGAAGGTCCGCTTTCATCTCCTAGGGCTGGTGACAGGGACCTCTCACGTGTGTGTGAGGGCATCCATGATCACACGCGCACAGCCAGCGGCCAACGTCTCCGTCAGTGGGGACGGGCTGAGAGCACTCCCCTGGTGCACAGGAAGCAGACAGACGTAGCCCGTGCTGCCTCTCTCCTTTAATACTGCTGGAGCTCTCTGGCCACAGAAAGAAGGCCTGGCCTCCAGACAGGCAAAGAGGAAGCCACACTCTCTTATCTTATCGGCGGGCCATACGATTCTACCCGTGGAAAACTCGGGAAGCTTGGTAAGAATGTGGTTGGAGATCATCGGAAGACGTGGCAACATGACAGGGGGAGAGACCAACACACAAAAACCACCGCGGCTCCTGCGTGTGAGCAAACGGAGCTCTGCAAAAGGAAGTCGGGAGACAGCACGTTTGCAACAGCCCGCCCCCCCAAAAAAGGAGACAGACCCAGGAATGGACAGACTTGTCTAAAGAAAAAGTCAAAACAGGACTACACAGACAAACACACAGCAAACAACCACGACACAGAGCACAAGAGGCCAACATAAAGGGATGGCCGCGCTGTGCTCATGGATAGGAAGACAACACTGTGAAATGTCAACAAGGCCAGCCGACATCATTTTGGAAACACAGACACAAGCTCCCAACTTCACATGGAAAGGGAGGAAGGCGCTGGCACGAGCAGTGCAGTACCGAGCAGAGGCCTCTCACTTCATGACCCCAAACCCACCACAGAGCCAGCCCTTTGACCACAGCAGAGATCTGGGGGCCCCACTGGCAGACGGATTGGGTTCATGGCAGGGATGGGAAGAAAGGCCTTCCCTGGTCAAACCGATGAAGCCCCAGCAGCCATCCACAGAGGAGATGGCAGTGAAATGACCCTCGTGTTGGGGCAGCAGCTGATAATCAGAAGGTGGGTGGTTCAAACCCACTAGCTGCTCCTCGGGAGAGCGAATGATGGGCAGTTGCCCCCGTAAGATCAACAGCCTCAGAAGCCCTATGGGGCAGTCCTGTCTTGTCCTGTCCACGAGTTGGGCTCGGGCTGGTGGTGGTGGGTTTGGAGGGGGAGCAGCTAGAACAGGGAGCGCCGTGGAGAGAACAGGTTGTGGGGTGGAGGGTCTAGAGGTCAGCAGGGCTCCCTCGGCCCCTTCTGGGTTAGACACAACTCCCTGTTTAGTCCTGGGAAAGAACTCAGACCCCACATGATTCCTCACATGAACGCTGGCTCGGGGGCAAAGGATGCTCATCCCCAGGGTTGGGGTGGCCTGACCTGAGGGGCCGGGTCCAACCTGAACTCACTGCTGATGCCACACCTGTGGGGAGCAGAGACCAGGGAGACAGTGTGTACGGATGAATCCTTTAGGCTCAGACAAGAAGCAGCCTGGCAGGCTGGGTTCTGGGGTGAAGGGAGGCCTTCACCCTTGTGAGTTGGAGGTGAGTCCCAATCATATCTCATAATTAATATTATTCCTCACTATATCCTCCTCCCATAGTAGTACTACCTTAAAGTTACCCCTGACAAGCACGTGGCTGGTTGCCATCCATCCAGCAGCTTTAACTGTAGGAGCAGACATGTGCTTTGCTTCCTAGGCTCTGAGGACAGCCACTCCCCCTGCCCTGCCCAGCCCTGGTCTTAGGTCACTCTTCCAGTGAACTCAGGGACCTTTGGGGTTAGGGTACAGCCCACTTTGTTACATATGTGGTTACCTGTAATTAAGAGGGCTTGCACGATCCTTAGAGTGTATATAAGCTTCTGTTGGAAATATGTGCTCTCTCTCTGCTCGGGCCTGGCTCCTGAAGCCATGGCGGTCCCGGAGGTGAGCCCTTGCCTGCCAGTTGACTAGCCAACCGAACAGCCAGCCACTAAGGGCAGAGAGGTCCAGAGCACACACACATCCCAGCCCCACGCCGACACTCCCGCCCACCTGCTCATCAGGCACCTGCTAGTTCAACATTCACTCGCTCACCCCGGGCCTGCCCAGACTTTCACACCATCTCAGCCCCCACCACTCATTTAACCTTCCTCACCGGCCCCCACCCAGACGTTCATGCCCACCTGCCTCCTGCTCACACCCCCTGCTTTCTTAATCTCCACCAGACGTTCACACCCACCTGCTGAGCCCACCCCGCCACACACACGTGCACACACACGGCTGCGCTTCTGTGACTGGCTCAGAGCTCCGTTGAGGCTTTCCACGGCTCTCCTGGGGAGCACCGGTGGTCAGCACGTTCAACTGCCCACCTAGCGGTCGAAGGTTCAGTCCATCCACAGGCGGGAGGACAGGCCTTCGATGCAGCCATGAGCACAGACCCACCAGGACCTGCTCTGTGGCGAGGTCCGAGGGAGTGACACTGGCCCTCTTGGTGGCCCGGCCCGGCTGGGGGCATGGGAGGACTGGGCAGAGCTGCTCTGGAAGCGAGGCGGGAGAACTGGAGCAGACACGGGTCCTCAGAGTCTTTGCTGAGATGCAGAGAAGTGTGAGCTGCGGTGTCTGGAGCAGCCAGCCCCGAGGGCCTTAGGGTTGGCCCTTTCAGCTGCAGGCGTGGGCTGTTTCCAGAGGGGACCCATGGGGACCCACCGGTCCCCGCCGGCGAGACTGGCAGGCCTGGGTGTGGAGCCAGGGGCATGCACACGCCCACCTGGGCACTTACCTGGTTGCCAGACTGGCAGGCTTGCTTCCCATGGGTGAGTCCAGGATGTCCCTGGGTTTGGCCGATTTCTCTCGGTTCATTTGCTGTAGGATTGAGTTCAATTCGCTAATGACGTTGGCCTTGGGGCCTGAGAGAATGGGGCTCTTGACCTCAGGGGTGTCACCCCACAGCTTGGAGGTCCTTGGCTGCACCAGCTTGGCCGTGGTGGGCTGGGTACCGCCCGGCGGGGGCGGTGGGGCTGGCGGGGGCAGCAGGAAGCAGTCGGCTTCCTCCTCCACTAGGGCATCGTGGTGCAGGGCGTTGCTCTTGGGGAGGAGGGGCTTCACCTTGGGCTTCGGGGGCACGGGGGGCTTGTCAACCACAAAGGCCTGTCCGTCTGCATAGACGGTGCAGGTGTCCGCATTCTCACCGCCCTCCGAGGACAGGGTGGAGATGCTGGACACGGTGGACACGGTGCTGGTCGTCTCCAGGTGGTGGTCACTGCTGCTACGGCTGTCCACCTCCTCGATGCCCGAGTCCGTGATGGCATCGAAGCTCTCGGGGGGCGGCACAAAGGGGGCGGGCAGGCAGTTGGAGAGCCCGGCGGGTTTCCTGACTCCCTGCGTGGCCACGTGGGTCGGCTGGCCGTTGTTGGGCGGTGGGGCTTGGGGGCCTTCGTGCCTTCTGGGCTGGGCGAGGTCCGTGTCGGGGATATCAAAACTATTGGCAAATTCCAGGGGCGGGGGCAGCGGCTCTGTGAAGATGAAGTCCTCATCCAGGTCCATGGAGGCCAGCGGCGGGGGCGGGATGTGGAAAGGCAGGACTACGGGCTCCTCCACAGAGCTGGCCGCCACCATGACTCTGCCCCCCGTCGCGGCGGCCGGCTCCGGGGCGGCGGGGGGCTGTAAAGCACCTTCGGTTGCGGAGACGCCGGGCGGCCCCCCGGGGGTCGGCGGCGGTGTCTCTTCCTGCAGCGCCTGCGGGTCCTCCTCCTCCAGGGAGCCGTCCGCCAGCGCGGCGTCGACGGTGTGGACCATGAGCAGGCCGGCTGCCCTCTGCTGCGACGCGTCCAGGATGGGGATGAGCCTGTGCTTGTCGTCACCCCTGGGCTCTCGGCCCCCTGCCCCGGCCGCCCCTGTCGCCTCGTACTTGTTCTCCGTCTCCTGCCGGCGCAGCGGGCCCCTGGCGCTCGGCCGGGGCGCGGCCGGGAATGGGGCCTCGGCCGCGGAGCGCATCTTGGTGTCGATGAACAGGGGCTTGTTGAGGTCGGCCTTGGGGGCCTCCCCCTTGGGCCCCTGCTGGGACTCCTTCATGGCCCGGTCCCGGGCGGACAGGGCCAGCGCCAGCGGGGAACTGGGGTCCAGCAGCCTCCCGGTCAGTGGGTGGACGTACGTCTCGTTCCCGCTCTCGGGCCCTTTGGCTTTGGACGTGGGATTGGGCAGGCGCCCGGCCTCCTCCTGGGCGTCTCCCTCGCCCCCGAAGTGGTTCTCCGGCCGCTCCCTGGGCCCCGGCTCGGATGGTGGCAGGGCCTCCTCGCTGGCCTCCCTGTGGCTGCTGCCCTCCTCCTCCTCCTCCTCCTCTTCCTCCTCCGTGGCCTTGGGTGGCCCCAGCCCCACATCCTCGTCGCCCAGGTCGGTGGAGAGGAAGGCCGGGGAGTTCCTGCGGGCCTCCAGCCGCTTCTCGCGGTCACGCACGGCGCCCGCGATGGCAGCGGCGAAGGGGCTGCTGACGCCCAGGCTGTCGTCCGGCCGCAGCTGGCCGGGCTGCTCGGCGCCCTGGGGGTCGGCCTCCACGCTGCTGCCCTGGCTGCTCTTGCCGCTGCTGCTGGTGGACGGCTCCTTGACGATGATGGTGGGGATGGGGATGGAGCAGGTCTTCTCGGGGCTGTCCTCCACGTGGGGCTGCTTCACCAGCACCCCCTTGCGCCGCGCGGGCTTGGCCGGTACAAACACGGCCTTGTGGGCCAGCCGGCCCACCTCCGAGTACGGGTTTTCGGGCATCTGGCCCCGTTTGCCACGGAGGTGGGCCTGGGCGGCGGCGGCGGCGCTCCTGCTGTACAGGTCTTCCGAGTCCAGGGAGTAGCGATCCAGCTCCCTGCGGTAGTACAGGCCCTTCTCCCGCAGGGTGGTGGCCACCGTGTCGGAGCGGCTGGCCGCCGAGACCTTGGTCGCGGGGTTCTGGTTGAAGGCGGGCTTGGTGGGGCCGTGGACGCGCACCGGCGTCGGGGACTTGGGGCAGTTGTAGGCGGTGGGGGAGGGCGGGGGCGGGGACGGGGGCACGGACTGGGGAGGCGGGGGGATGTCCTCCGAGGTGTCCGGCATGGACAGACTCCTGGTGAACTTGAGCATCGGGGGCGCCAGGAACTGCCGCTCCTCCTCGGTGATCCCTGCGAACAGACATGCGCGCACACGCGCACAACGCCCCGGTCGGTGCTGACCTCCACGCTGCTGCCCAGGCCCCTCCAAGGGCGTGGCCATCCCCCCTTCTCCCGCTTTCCCCTCCCCCCGCCCGATGACTGTTATGCACAGCACAGCCCAAGCCAGGATGCAGGGGTGATGGGAAGGGGGGCTGGGGGAGGGGAACCGGACAGGAGGGAGACATGGGGGTGGGGGGTGGTGGGGTGGTGGTGGTGGTGCAGTCAGCGTGGGTGTCTGGACTTTTGCCTGGGTGGAAAACCCTGACCCTGGTCTGTGGGTGTTGGGGCCTAGGTTGAGGTGCGAGCCCTGGTTGGGCCCCGGGGTGGGTATCTGTGGGGTCTCCTGGCTGTGACCCACTGCCCATCTGGAAGTGGTGAGGGCTGGGGGCCTGAGGGCTGAGGCTCACTGACGCCGACTCAGGTTCACAGCAACCCTCCTGGACTGCGCGGCACAGAGTCAGCCTGCCTGTGGGTTTCTGAGGCTGTGATGCTTTACGGGGGCAGCCGGCCTCAGGGTGCTCCTGGGGAGCGGCTGGTGGGTTTGAACCGCAGACCTGGTGGTTGGCATGCAATGCCTAACACGTGGTGTCTCCAGGGCCCCCTGTGAGGGCGGACCTGCATTTGCCGGTGCAGAGCAGCTGGGGGCTGTGCTGCTGTCCCAGGTCACCCGAGGGAGTGCAAGGGGGTGCTGGCCTTATGGGCCACTGTCTCCTCAGGAGCCGAGGCAAGTCCGGCACGCCAGGACAGCGTGAGGGGGTGGCTTGGAGAAAGGGGCACCCTGACTGGGCACCAGTTCCTCCTGTAGTCAAAAACACCACCCCGAGGTGCTGGGCCCTGAACAGACACTCATCTGGTCCCTGGGCGGGGAAGCCAACTCCACCACATGGCATGACAAGAGCCGAGGTCTGCGGACTGGGCACCAAAGAGCCCCCCAGACGCGCCTGCTGGGCACCTGCATCTGCTCCCCCGGCCTCCCTCCCGCAGAGACGTAAAGGTGAGAGCCCAGTGCATGCTGGGAGGAGGTAGGCAGACACACATGTACACAGACACGGGGTCCAGGGTTGCACAGGCAGCATGCGGGGCCCACGGGGCGGGGAGGGGCTCTCAGAACCACCCATGATGAAAGGACAGTGATTCCCCCTCTCAGCATCTCCATCCAACAAGGGTATTCCAAATTCCACACACTCCTTCCGGGGGACGGTGCCTGGGTGGGGTGGGGGGCAATTTGGGTTGCCAAAGGCTTTCAGGCCGGGCCTTGCACCGCAGCAGTGAGGTGGCCGGCCGGGGGCCTGTCCCAAGGAGTGCGAATTTACGGATACACCCTATGGAGTCATGTGGCCACATTCAGGGTCAGAGCCCAGACCGCAGGGGGAGGCACTGACCTGAGAGAAAGAGTCTGCTGTCTGGTGGGAGGAAACGGACCATGATTAACTGGTGAGCAAGCCAGCCAGTCTCGCACGTGCCGCAGATGCCACCCAGGGTGGCCGGGCCCTCGGGGGGCCCAGGCAGGCGGGGTGGCACAGGTAGATGCTGAGGCTGGGCAGCCCCGGGGGACCTACTTACTGCCTGCAGCCGGTGAGCCTGCCCCTGGCGGCTGGCCCCGCAGGGCTGTTTCAGAACGGGGTGCTTCTTCCCCTGGGGGCAGACCAAGGCTGAGCCAGAGGCCCCCCTCACCCCGCCCCCGGCCCTAGCCCGGGTCCAGGTGCCAGCGACGTCCAGGGGACTTGATGAGGAATGGAAAAAGGTGGGTAAGGAAGCGGGGGTCTGTGCCCGGCTCGCAGGAGGTCACAGCGGCGAGAAACCGTGTGGGACCCCACTAATGTGTGTGTGTTCGAGAACCGGACCCAGGCAGCCCTGGGAAGCATGCCTCCTCCTGCTCATCCCGTGAAACGTGGCTGTGCCATGGGGCTGGGGGACATGGTGAAGCCTGCATAGGGCAGGGTGGCCTGGACTGCCCCCCGCGCCCCTCCCAATCTGCCCCTTACCCACCGTTCTTCCTGCCCTATGAGGGTTGGCAAAAAGTCTTGCTACCAACATGTAGAAACCATTAATCAATGAACATGCCAACACAGGAAGCTGTGGTTTCAGCACAGATCCCCCCCAATCTAGGCCACAGGTCCCCAAACTTATTTGGCCTACACCCCTTTTCCAGAAAACAAAACAGCTCAGCGGCCATGGCAAATGTTTGTGCTCCGCCCTGGTCACCAGGCATCTGCTGTCTCAGCCCTCCCCGGCCTGCTCCACTTCCCACGTTGGGAACCAGTGGCCTGCATCTGTGGGCTTCTGAAGGTGATGTCCCGACCCCCTGGCCCTGCCCCGGCCCCTGTCCCCAGAGAATCCTGGGCTCTGCAGGCGACGGCAGTGTGGGCACCCTCCTTCTCAATGCTCTTTGACTTTGGGGGACAGAAGTGTGCTGGGGCCAGCTCAGGGCAGGCACGCTGTCACGTTGGGGGGGGGGATCCCCCAGACTCACCCTCAGACCTTCCCCCGTCAGGACCGTTGCCAATGTCCCTACACCTCTCTCCTTCCTAATAAGCCCCGCGCAAGTCTCCTTTGGGGTCCCAATAAACAGTCCCCAGCAGCTCCAGAGCTGGCCTCGCTGCTGCCTGGCGCTTGGCTGGCCTGGCAGACTCCCACGGAGGCCCCTGTTCTGATTGGACCTTGCTTTGGGAAGGCACTTTAATGAGACATGGATAGGTGTGCCTAAGAGAACCTGTCCCAGCCCAAGCCCCCTACCGCCATCTTTCTGCCCCACAGTGACCCTATGTTGCTGGGGCTTTAATGTTTTTATGGGAGCAGACAGCCTCGTCGTCTTTCTCCCTCAGAGCCTCTGGTGGGTGTGAACCTTGGACCCTGCCGTTGGCAGCCCAGCTGTGCCACCAGGCCTGCCTGCAGAGGCGGGTTTAAACACCTTCTGTTTGGAATCAACCTCTGCACGAGTGAGCTGGAACCCAGTAGCAAGACCGTCGGACTTACCCTCATCTCCACCAAAGGAATGGCATTTTCACAAGCGCCTGGCCGCCCCGTTAGAACCCCACTCCCCGCCAGATTTGGTGTGCATAGGGGGGAGCAAGCTTTAAGCTGCTCAGGAATCACATGGCTGCCCCGTGGCTGGGGCCAGCTGCTGTCCCCTGTTGGGGGCCGAGCCAGGTGGGTGTCAGGGTCCAGGCCTCAGGTGGCCACTGGGGAGGGGGCCTGGGGGGATCCCTCCATGTGGACAGGGCTTACTTTGTTCAAAGCCAAAGGCCAGCATATCCAGGAAGGTCCACACTTCTTACCTATGGACTTCTGCCTTCGCATTGTGCCTCGAGGCAGGCCCAGCAGCGGCCCCTTTGGGCTCCCGGGAACCGTGGGCGTCATGACTGCAATGCTCTGGCGCTCATACACGGACTGAAACAGAGAGCACGGTCAGTCAGATGCCCGGGCATCCACACATGGCCCGAGGCAGAGGGCGGGGGCAGTGCCCAGACTGTCCCACCCCCTACACCATCACCACGACCCCTGGTGTCCACACACCGACTGAGCAGAGACAGCAGTCTCTTGATTGTGACCATGACCCCCGGTGTCCATACTGGGACAGAACCAGAGACTCTTGGTCAGTCTCTGACCGGCAGCGGGTCACCTGGGAGGTGCCAACCTTGGTTTGAGGGTGAGGTCATCCCCAGGCCCTGCATCAGCAACTGTCCCTGCAGCCAAGTCCCCTTGGGCCACCCTTCACTGCAGAGGCATGGCAGTGGACAGAGACGGGCAACAGCATCCAGTGAGTGATGCACCAATGAGGGGCTAGGGGCCCGGGATGGGAGGCCAGTTCAGGGTCTGGGATCTCCTCCCAGGTGCTCTCCCTGCACCCGAGCCCAGTACTTCCTCCTTCCCCTGGAAATGAAGCTCTTCCCCCGCACCACCCCCATGCTTGCACGGACCCTCTCCTCTGCAGATGGCGCTGAGGCCACTGGGTGTAGGTTTGTGTCTGCAGGGCGCGGGGGGCCAAGGCCAGCGGCCTCCACACCAGAGCCGCTCACTCACATTCAGGTCGGAGACAGAGGGGAAGCACCGGCTGGTGGGCCGCTGTTTGATGGTGGCCACCCTGGACTCCACAGCCACGTTCTCCGCCGCCCGCGACAGCTTGGAGGGGGGCACGATCTCCTCGGGCTTGTCTGCAAGGGAAGTAGGCGCAGGTAGCACTAGCGGGGAGGGCGGCTGCCCGCTGTCCACGCACGCACGCAGGCTCTGTGGGCCCAGGCCCCACACCAGGAGGGGTGACCCGGACACGGATGGGAGGGGCCCAGCAGCAGCCCAGGGACACAGCCTCCTCACGAGGCAGCCAGGCTCTCCAAGGAGCCACTGCTGGTGCAATCCGGATGTCTGTCTGTGTGAGTCTGTGTGTCTGTGTGACTCTATGTGTGCGTGTCTGTGTGAGTTTCTTTGAGTGTATGTGTCTGTGTGTCTGTGTACAAGTCTCTTTGTATATGTGTTTCTGTGTAGGTGCGTCTGTGTGTTTATGGGGGCTGTGCACGGCAAGTGATAGCTGTGTTTGTTTGTTTTTTTAACTCCTAACAAACCAGACTCACTGCATTGAGCCGATTCTGATCACAGTGACCTGACAGCCAAGCCAGAGCTGCTCCAGTGAGTTTCCAAGACTAATTATTTTACAGAGAGGTTGCCGGGAGCCAGCGTGTCAGTTCTGACCCAGAGTGGCCCCATGAGAAAGAAGACGGTTTCTATCCCTGCAAACTCCCCCGCCAAAGCTCTGGGTTTTAAAGGGATACGAAGCCTCATCTTTCTCCTGTGGAGTGGCTGTTGGTTTCAAACTGCTGACTCTGTGGTTTGTAGCCCAAGTGTAACCCATTACACCACCAGGGAGGAGTGGCTCCCTCGCCACCACACAGGAGCCCTGGTCCCGCCGTGGGCTTCTGGCGGCAGGCAGGCCGTTGGGAACCACAAGTGGCTCCAAGGGAGGAAGACGGGGCTGGCTCCTCCCATAGAGAACCCACGGGGCATCCTTCCCTGTCCTGCATGGGCTTGATGTCCGGGAGTTTGGCTTTTGTTTTACAGCCACAAACGCCATCCCCCTCCACAGGCCACGGGTGAGTGTGCAGTTTGGAAGTAAGAGAGCAGCCCGGTGGACAGGGCCCCAGGGGATCCCGCCTAAGCGGGACAGGGCACCCCCACTCTTCCTTCTAACGGGGCAATCTGCCCAATTCCTGAGGTGAGACAGGCTCAGTTCTCCTCGCCCCTCCCTCTTTTCTAGCGTGACCAGACAGACCACCACAACACAACGGCGCCTGCGTGACACTGGCAGCATGTCCCGTGCCCTGCCACCATCCCCGAGACCCACATCTTTCTCTTTGGTGTTATTTTCTCAACGGTGGACTTAGTTGAAGGGTGTCATCCTCAGCACAGCATGTGCACCCGTGTCCCGAGGAAGGAGAGAGGCTTCCTGGCAATTGAGCCTCAGGAAAAATCATAGATGGATGAAAGGAAAGCTTCTGAAGTCAAAAAAGCACCCCGAACTTTACAAAGGATGGCCTCCAAGAGCCGCCCAGTGGCCTGGCTCCGTCCCTGGGCTGTGTGTTCAGATGCAGGTGTGCTTAGGGCCGCTGGGATGCAGGGACCACCCTGTGCCCACTGGGCTCCCCATTACCGCGGCAGCCAGTCTATCCGACCCCCCGGGGACCCTGGAAGACAGAGACTGGCCCTTGAGGCTGTGAATCTTTATAGAAGCCAATGGCCACATCGGTCTTCCAAGGAGCAGCTGGTGGGTTTGAACTGGAGATCTCTGGGTTTGCAGCCAAGGGCCTTAGCCCCTGCTTGGGGCCCTTCCCCACACCTACAGGGCTAGGCCCCCTCGGTGGGTCTGGGAGGCTGCATTTTAAACAAGACTTGTGGTTGCCCAAGGCTGAGGATGTGTAATGATGCCTGCTGCCTACACCCCGAGGGGCACTGTGTTTGTCTCTCACCGCCCCCCCACCCCCTGGAGAAACAGATCACCTAGAACATTCCATAGCCTAAAGTTCCTGAGCTCCAAGCCTGGCCACTGGACAGTTCTACTTGGGGTCCCCTGGGGCCTGGGACCCAGGTCTCTAAGCGGTTCTTCATGACACAAGGGCTGAGCCTCAACACAGGACTGGCCGGGACTGCCCGCCAGGGGCTGGTGCTGACCTGACACAAGACGGCCCTTAGAGAGTGGGGTGTGTGTTGGTACCCCGAAATGCAGGCACCTGGTCAGATAGCCCACACAGACGGACCCTGCCCATGAGCTGGCATCGGAATGTGCACTCATTTTCCATGGAATCCAACGATTTCCCAGGCTCCAGACAGGGGTCTGGGCATCGGCCTGTTGAGCCAATGGGTGGGGCGTGGGGGTGTTACATTTCAAAGGCATGTAAGAAGGTGAAGACCAAGCCCCAGGGCCCACGTGGCCTGAGAAACAAGGGCACACGACGCCCAGTGATGTCCAGTGGACTGGTGGCTCCCCGTGGGTCAGGGTAGAGTTGGCCCCACCGGCCTTTCTTCCAGGGAAGTTCTGGGCGGTGGTCACTGTTGACGTTGAACCGGGAGTTGGCTGGTGGGCATGGCCAGATGCCCAGGAGGCTCCAGGGCAGCCGGCTGGCCTACTGCACACTGAGTGGCCAGCAGGGCGTGGGGCGGTCAGAAGTCACAGCAGGGAAGTGCCAAGTCTGGCCCATGATGGACACCCAGTCGGGGGCCTCAGAGTGGACAGGCACCATCGAGTCCCGTCCTTAGCCATCTGGGTCCACAGTGTCTAGCCATCCCCTTCATTGCCACGGCCCCTCTGAGATATCCTTTCCTAGAGGCCGGTCTTTGTCCAAAGGACATAGGCCAGGCCCCCTCTGTCTAAAGACCAGGGTCTCCCGCACGCTCCACAAATACCACTGTCCAGTCACAGCCCTGCCAGTGCCCACTGGCTCCCCGGCTCAGCTCCCTGCCCTCCGTTCTCTCTCCTCTCGACTCCCTCCCCCTGGGGCCTCGGGGACCCCCGCACTCTCCTGGCTTATCCCTCCAGGGGACACTATGGATGTTGGGGGTTCTTGGGCCAAGAAGGATGCTCCTACTTCTTCCCCTCCACCTCACAGGTGGGGGCACACCTGTTCCTTATCTGAGCTCTCGCCTCCCCCCGGTCCTCCCCTGAAGGATGTCACCTCCCACGCTCCTGAGTCCAGCTCCACCCTACACTGCTTGGTAGTGAGGCCTCTCTGTGCAGTCCCCGTCCATGCCCACCCTCGTTCACACTGGGGCCTGGACCACTGCCCAGCGCAGAGGGGCTCAGAGCCCCTCGGCTGACAGGCTGGAGCACAGCTCTGGCTCCATCCCTTCCTAGAACAGAAGCCCCCTTGGCTTTGCTGTGGGCCAAGGTGCAGCCATGGGAGTGGGGGCGCAGAAGGGGTTCCCCCCAGCTGGCGAGGGGCTTGGCTTTGATCCAAGGGCGTCTCGCCCCCTGGCCCACCAGGTGGACACTGCTGGACCCACTCGCTCCCCCCGGGGCTGTCGCTCTCGGGAGCCGCTGGGATAGTGTTGACCGTGCAGAGGCGGCACCCAGGAGGCAATGCCGCAGGTGACCAGGGAAGCCTGCCCAGGTGGGGCTTTAAGGGGATGTGGCGAGAGCCCACCCTGTCCATCCCTGTTCCCTCCTGCACCCACAGAGCCCTGGACCACCCACTTGGACTCAGGATGGGGGTGCCCATCAAGTGGGGATGCCGTGGGCAACGTCCTTCAAGTGAGATGCCATTAAAGTCGGGGTCCCACGTAGCGGGGTGCTGTCAAGCCCGACTACAGGACTCGTTATCTTCTTAACTTTGTGATTGAGGATGTTCACAGAGAAAACTGGTCCCCATTCCATTGACTGTGGTTCCCCTGCTGTAACAGTACTCCTCCCCCACCCAGCCAGTGCCGACTGACAGCGGGGCACTTCAGCTCTCAGGGGCAGTGGGGGCTCAGAGGACCATGTCTATGGGAGGGGGGCATGGGCTCTGAGTGGCAGTGTTGGGGTATGTGGGGCTGAGGGTCATGGGCCAGCGGCTCTGCTGTGATGGAGGTAAGCCCCTGGCCGGGCCCTTCTGGACACCACAGGCCTGTCCCTTGGCCATGAACAGACCCAGCAGGACTGGCTCACTGCCCACCCTCCCTCAGGTCTGCCTGGGTCTCCAGGGACCCTCACATGACTGCAGGAGCTGGCAGCAGAGTTGATCTTGGGGTCTCAGGCATGTGGTCAGCACCCCAAAAATGAGAGTTGTAAGATCTTCAGGGTCCACGCATCTGGTGGAAGTCCTGTATTTCCTCCCATTTCAACCACTGGGGCGCCTGCCCGGGAGGGCTCAGTCTCATTTTGCAGAGAGGGGAACTGAGGCTTGGAGATGTGCCTGGTCGGGCAGGGGTGCTGAGGGGCCATTAGCCGCACAGGTGGGTGCTGACCCCTGGTGGTCACTCGAAGCCAAGCGTCTGTTTGTAGGTACTATCCACGCCCCCCCCACCCCCCCTACAGGGGCTTGGGGTGGACAATGGGGGAGACACTCTATAGAGTCTCCTCCCAGAATGTTCCCATCATCACACAGGGGGCCTGGGATGTGGTGGCACCGAGGGTGCACTCCCTGACCCCGGCCCTTGGCTGTGGGCAACACCATCTTTGCCTTACGCCCCTCACCCACCGCCACGTGTGTCTTCCTGAACCAGGACCCGAGGCAGGCCCGAGGCTGCTTCCACTGGGAGTCCAGTCTTGTGTGAGATTTGCCTCTGGGACCCACTGCCCGGGAGCCGCGGCCTGGCCTGCTGTTCCTCAGCTACCTCGCAGTATCATCCAGGCCGTGTGCCGTGCACCAAACAGTCGCCCTGCCACAGAGCCAATGTGGACTCCCTGCTACCCTGCAGAATGCCCCTGTGGGCTCAGGAGAGCAGAAAGCCCCAGGTGTGTCCCAAGGGGCGGCTGGTGGTTTCAAACTGAGGTCCCTGCGGCTCCCAGCCCACTCCGTACCCATGACACTGCCAGGGCTCCTGGTTCACCAGCCAGGTTGGCTTTTAAAAAGGCTGCGGGGCTGAGCTTCTGTTTGTTAGGCCAGGAGCCAGGAGGAGGGTCACCTCCAGCCACAAAGGCCAGGACCCGGGGCCCCTCTGGACCTCGGTGAGGGGGCCTAGCAAGAGCAGCCCCCGCAGTTAGAGAGAAGGGAACTTGGAGATGAAACGGGATTCCGCCGACGTGGAGAACCACCCGCTCCTACAAAACCACCAGCAGCCAGGGGACCATAGGCAAGCATGGGGCCCCATCCTAACTTCCCAGGAAACCTTGGCTGCTGGTGGGAGATGCAGGCCATCTGAGTCCGCAGAGATCGTCCAGGGTGTGTGCATGGGGTGGGAGTATGGGGGGCTTGCCACACCAGGGCAGGGGTGACAGAGGAGGCCTGCCATCCAAGTCCAAGCCACGGAGGCCCTGGACTCCAGGTTCACTTCAGCACAGTGACCCAGAGAGGGACAGAGAGCAAGTGAGTGTCCTTGAGCCAAGTCCTCTGCCATTCTCCCCACTGCCATCCCACTGGACACCTGGGCACCGTGGGCACTCCAGCAGTGGTGGGAGCAGTCCAGGACAAGCCCCCCTTTCACGGAGCCTGTGACTCCAATGAGCCATGCCTCCTCTGGCCTGAGAACATGTGCCAGCCCAGATGCCGGGCCCTGGGCCCCTGTGGAGAGCCGGTGGTCTGCAGCCCCCGGGACTGTCCTGAGGTTCCCAAGGGCGCCAGAGGTGTGTGGCCAAGCCAGGATGGAGCTCAGGTCTTTCAGCACAGGGCCACCAGGGTCACATGAGGCGGCACATTCTCAGCGTCCAGGGCAGGGGTCCCCCCACCCCACATCCCCTCCAGACTCGAATTCAACCTTTCCCTTTCTTCTCTGCTGGTGGGGGGGGCTTGCCTTGAGTGAGCAGGGAAGGCGGGGTGGTGTCACGGTTTTCCCAGCAGGAAAAGTCTGGGTCGCTTACGCTAGGACGGACCCACTGGCCAGCCTCTGGGTTTAATTCCCTCTCTGTCCCACGGACCCCGCCCCCTCTCCAACCAGAATATGGCTCTGTCATCTCAGTCAGGGGGTCTCGCAGGACCAGAAGTCCCCTGCCCATCCTGCCATCCAACCCCACCCCCCCACCCCATCCCAGGCCAAGGCCTTGTAAATACTTGGTCCCTGAGGACACGTTACCTCCCCATCACAGCCCTCAATGGAGGGACTCCAGGGCCCAGAAGTGCACTTTCGGGGACCCCGGTGACAAGCTGGAGGCCCACTTCCCTTCCGCAGTTTGAGGTATGCCTCCAGCTTCTCGGGGAGTTGAGATGGTCCAGCAAGGGGCCTGGTGGGGGGAGGTGGACCCTGGACCACATCTCCATGCACCTACTGTGCATCAGGCATGAGATCCACCCCACTGTGTGGGGAGTGGAGAGGCAGGCCTGCAGGCTGAGGCGGGTAGAGAGTGCTGGACCCTCCAGGCTACAGACCCCCCACAGGCAATGGGCCCTTCGGTCTTCCTGCCCACCCACCACCCCTGTAGCTACCTTCTGTTCCCCTGGGGAGTGGCAATAACCAGGGTGAGATTTGAATCTTGAATCGACACCCCCAGATTCCACTGTTGGTCAGAAGAGGTGGCCCTCCACTCTTGGCCAACCCTCCTCCCCCCGACGGGTGTAGACTGGGCCTTTGAAGCCCCCTTCATGGCCAGGAGTTTCTGAGCACTGCAGGAGCTCCTGGGGTGGAGGTGGGGGGAGGATGGGATGGGCAGGTCTGGGTGGCACTGGTGCAGTGCCCGCTTGGGCACAGTGAGCCCTGAGTCAATGCTGGTCTCCCTGATGGCCAATGGCTCCAGGAGGCAGCGGGCCTGAGGGACTGCGGCCTTCAGGAAGGTGATGGTGGTCAGGGGCTGGACCACACAGTGGGGGTCTGTTCCAGGACGGCAATGAGTCCTCATAACAATGAGACTTCATGGACCTGGGGAGGGGCTGCCTGGGACCCACTCCCAATGCCCGGGGGCTTCCCTGGGCAGCCCCAGACAGCGGCACCGGCTCAGGCAGCTCCAGACAGTGGTACGGGTGCACACTGGGCCTGAGGCTGGGAGCCGGTGGGTGGGTGGGAGGCCTGGACTAGAGGTTCATCTCTTGGGGTGCTGAGCTGAACCTTAAGGCCAATGCTCCCAGGCTTTGTCTTGGAATTTCTAGGGCTTCTTTTAACTGGTAGGGTGGGGCTCTTGTCTCCACAGCCCCATGTGAACATCCTCAATGTGAGGAAGGGAAGGAGCCCAGTGGGACAGCGCTTCCACCTGGAGCTGTGATCCACAAGGCCGGCAGTTCGAAACCCCCAGCCGCTCCTCAGGAGGAAGACGGGACTTTCTACTCTTGTACAGAGCTAGTCTCAGACTCAAAGGGGCAGTTTATCCTGTCTACCAGGGTCGTTATGAGTCGGCATGACTCGGTGGCAGTGAATTTGGCTCAGCTGAGAAAGTGGGGTCAGCCTTGTGTGTGGGGGGTCACAGCAACGTCAGCCCCGCCCCACCCCCACCCCCCAAGCTCCCCTGCCCCGCTGTCCACACTGGGCAGCGACTTGGGAAAGGGGCTTGCTGGGAGCAGGAGGAGGCCAAGGGGCCAGGGGCCAGGGTCAGGATGCAGCCCCAGGTCTACCACGCCCCAAGCCCAGTGCTGGTTAACGGGACCCTCAGCCCACTCACTGCATGCCCAGGCTGGGTGGTCACCGAGAGCTCACAACACACTGGAAATGGCCACTCCATGCCTGCAGGCATGGGCCTCCTTGTGCCTGCTGGGAGAGGCCATCATGGCTGTGAGGGGCCGGGGAATCCACCCCAGGGCCTGGACCTGGCAGCCATCTCTGCTCTGGAGGAGATGCCGCAGGGAAAGGCACGCACACGCTGGATAAAAGACAGACGGGCAAGCCAAGCACCGGACAGACTGGGGAAAACACAGGGCTCACAGAACATTCTAGACCACCAGCAGGGTGGAGGGCTCGGCAGAGACAGACACTCACGAGTCCCCTTACCCTTCTTCTTCCGGACGGAGGCTTGCGAACAGAAAGGGCAGTTTCGTGAGTCACCTGTGCTGGCACAGGTGCCCCCCACCTCGTCTCGGGCCACTCTCAGGAGATGGGGCAGCTCAGTGAGCAGGCCGGGGTGGGTGGTGTGTGTGTGTGGGTGGGTGGGTGGGCTCCCAGAGGAGGCAGCAATGCAGGGGCAAGCCCATAGCCTCTTCCTCTCTGGGAGTGCCTTCTGGGGGTGGGCGCCAGGCCCACTATGGACACAGCCTGGACCACAGTGGCCACGAGACTTGGGCTGGGGGCTCGGAGAGCCCTGCTGTCGCTTGGTTGAGCGGGTATTCATGGGGGATCCCCTTTATGTGAGGATGATTTGCTGCTGGTGCCCATTGGGAGGCTGAGACCACCAGGCACAGGCAGGCCCTTCAGGAGCGCATGGGGCATCAGGGTTGGGCTGTAGACCTAGTCCCACCGGTGTGGGCAGTGCACACATTCAACACCCCTGGGTTGGGGTCCAGCAGGCCTGTTCCTCAGGGCTGTGAAAGTGGGATAGAGCATCACCAGCCCCAGCGGGAGCAGGGGGAACCTACTGGTTCCTGGGGGAGTCAACTAGTTCAGGGGGATCTACTGGATTCTAGAGGGGCTGGGGAATTATTGGTTGTGGGGGCAGGGATCTACTGACTCCTTGGGGTTGGGGATTTATTGGATCTAGCTTCTAGGGGTGGGGAATTGCTGGTTCTGGGGAGTAAGGAACCTACTGGTTTCTAAGGGGTCTAACTGGATCAATTGGTTTCTAGGGGGTGGGAAATAACTGGTTCTGGGAGATCTATTGGATCAATGGGATCTACTGGTTTCTAGGAGGTAGAGGGATTATTGGTTCTGGGGGATCTACTGACTCTTTGGGGGTGGGATCTACAATTTAGGAAGCCCTACTCATTTCTAGGGGGAGAGAGAACGACTGATTCTGGGAGTGTGTGGGGGTACGGGCTCTTCTTCCTGGGGAGCTGCTGGTTCTGAGCGTTGGGGAGGCCTACTGGTTCCCAGGGAGTCTACTGGATCTAGGGTGGTGGTGGTGGTGTCTTGGTTTCTAAGGGGTGGAGAATGAATGGTTGTGGGTGGGGGTACTGGTTCTTGTTCTGGGGGCATCTGCAATGTAACCCTTCTTGGAGTGTTGGGGTACCCATCCCAGCAGAAAGGCCATATCAAGAAGACCATGCGGGGTAGTGGACAGGGGCCTTTGTCCTTCCTCTAAGGCTGGGCTTGTGGGCGCAGCGTAGGTCACACGCCCAGTGCATGCTCAGGGCCCAGCCCCGCCTGGTGCTGGGGCTTGGGTAGAACCATTCTCAGCACAGGTGACATACACCTGGGCAGGGGTGCAGCCAGGCGGCCCTTCTGATACTCCTCCCTGGCCTGAGGGCCCCCAGGTGCCCCAAGGCTCACAGGCTCCAGAGGATACAGAGGTGTACCTCCCCCCAGCTAGACCCACTTGCCCAGCAAACACCTCCGTACCCCACTCCCCTCCCACAGCCCCCAAGCCAGAGAACCCTGTGGCCCTGACCCTCAGTCTGGCAGGCAACATTCCCCTTCCACCCTGCTGTCTCCCCAAATTCGGCTCCAGGGCAAGCTGGTGTGGCTGTATGTCGTCGTGGGGTAGCATGAGTGTCAGCGGGGTCCCCCGGAGGGCAGGGGACACCGTGGGGAGCTTACCTTTCTCCACTAGTGAGAGGCCCAAAAATTCAAAACGAAACAATGTTAGATAGGCTGAGAGACGCACCACCAGCCCCAGCCCGCACGGCCAGCCCTTCAGCACGCGTCCCGGGAGGCCACCGCCGTCCTCAGGGTGGACGTCGGAGGGCACCGGCGAGCGGGTCACATGCGCAGGGGCGTGGGGGCGCCGCACCGCGAGTCTTACCGAGCTCCTCCAGCTCCGAGGTCATGGACTTGGAGCGCAGCGTGAGCGCTGTGGTCGGCGCGCGCTTGGGCGGAGGGGGCGCTGCACGGGCAGAGAGGGGTGGGGGGTGAGTGTTGCAGCCTCATGGGGCTTGGTCTCAGGGTAAGGCCACGGGGTGGGGGCGGGAGGGCACCTCCAGCAGCTCAGAGCCCATCTCTCCGCTGCAGTGGGAGGGCGGGCCCGGGAGGGCGGGCCCCTGCGGGAGGGGGCGGGCCCTGTGGGAGGGAGGGCCCCTGTGGGAGGGGGACCCCGTGGGAGGAAGGGTCCTGTGGGGCAACACTGTTATCAAAAGCAGGAGGGAGTCTGCAGCTGGACCCACCAGTCCCGCCTGCCTCTGCCTGTGCCATCCCCGGCCCCCACTGCCCAGGCAGAGCCCTCTCTGTTACCCCATTCTGCAACAAGCTGCAGTGGGGGTGCAGGAGGGGTGAGGGGGGTGGGGTGGTGGTGGTGGTGGTGGGGCTGGGTATCCTCACTTGGGCGCAGGCCTGGAGTGGTGCTCATTCCCAGCACTCAACCCTGTCCCTCCGTCTTTCTGTCTGTCCACAGCTCACACTTCCCACCTGCCCTGGTCCTCCTCCAGGGTGCCCCTGGGGAGGCTTCCACCAGTGCAGCCCCCTCCCCCCTGTCCTGGGGCGGCTTCTCTGGAGCCTGCCTCTGAAAGTACCCAAGCCTGCCTTGGCTGATGGCTGAAAGGGGCTAACCCCGCTGTCCCCTGTGAGAGTGATCTCCCTCCAGGGGCAGGAGATGGGGGCGCAGGGAGAATGGGGGGCAGGAGATTGGGGGCAGGCAGGGAGAAAAGCCTACCTTTTTTCCGGGCGGTGTCATCCGGGTCCAGGTTCCGGCTTACGGTGACCACCTTGAGGGCCAGGTGGTTGCCGCCCTGTCGGATCATGGCCACCACCTGCCGGTGCCCCACCTTCACAACATTCTCGTTGTTGACCTGCGGGGAGAGGGGTTGACGTGGTCAGCAAGGGGGGAGCAGGTGGGGCTGGACGGGGGTGGGAGGCCACTCGTGCCTGCTGTGGTTGTGATGCTGGAAACTCTGCCACCGTATTTCAAAGGCCAGCCGGCAGGTCCCCCACGGAGGCCAGGTGCCCTGACTACGGCAGACAGAGAAGAAAGGCTTGGGGTCGACTCGGAAATTGCCCGGTGCAACCTCCCAGGGATGGCACAGAACTGGAAGGCACCTGTGGTGGCCACTCTGTCCCCAGCAACCACCCAGAGGGGCAGGGCCGACGCAGTGACTTTTGGAACGTCTGGGGAGGCCAGCATGAAGACAGGTCTCTGTGGCGTGCCGGCCCAGGGATGGGTGGAGGCTGGGGGAGGGCAGGAAGCCTGGTTCTCCTCTAACCATGGGCTCAGTGAGCAGCCTGGGGATGAGGCGGGAGGGAGGCCCAGGGCCCCTTTTCCCTCGGGCAGTGGGCAGTGGACAGTGCGACATGCAGAAAGCCTGGGCCACCACCACTGTCTGTCCTCACAGCTCCGCAGTGACAGAGCACTAATCACTTGCTCTCACGTATGCAAGGACCCTGTTACGTCACCACGGCTCGTTCCCTGCAGTCCCCTGTCCCTCCTCGGCCTGGGGAAGGTCTCCCCTCAGTTGACAAAATGCGCAGAGGGCAGACCACTGCCCCGAAGACCCAGCATGCTGCCTTCCCTGCGGTCACTGCCCAAGGGAACTGGAACTCTGCCCCTCGCAGAGCCCACACCTTCCCTGCCCCCCTGCCCAT
>NW_022111317.1:1231028-1254757 GCF_000313985.2 Echinops telfairi | reverse complement strand
GGGAGAAGTTCAAGTTATTATTACCCCAGGTGCTGTCTTGTGAGTCCTCCCTCCTCTGACCCAGGGCAGCCCCCACCCCCTCCCTGGTCACACCAACCGTGCTCACACCCACCCTGCTCCCAACCTTAAACCCATGCTCTACTTTGCCCACTGCTCCGGCTGGGGTGGGAGGGACTAGTTAAGTTCGGAGCGGCAGGCTGAGCCTCCTGTGCTTTCTGGATCGAGGGCAGGTGTACAGGTGAGCGCTCTAACAGCCAGGCAGAGGATGCTAACCGGTCAGTGTTTGCTAGGATGCACACAGATACATCCGTGCCGCCGCGCCCGGGGAGGAGAGCTGGACAGAGGCACGCTGCGATATACCCTGCTTTCCAAGTGCACCTCTGATTCTCCTCCCCCAGTGGGCTTCTGAACCCACATTCCGACGAGTCTCTTCCCATTACAGAGGCCCAGGAGGGGAAGTGCCCGCTGCTTCCCTAACAGGCACGGGAACCTTCACAGGGCTTCCGTGTCCGCTCCCCGCAAGCCCCTCCCCCTATTCCAACCCCTAAAACAACAACAACGTTCTAAGACAACAAAAACCTTCCTCCACCTGCAATTTGGCACTTGGCCACCAGGAGGCGGCGAGTGGCTTGCTGGCCACAGGTACCGGTTTCCCTGGAGACCTGATGTTCAGAGGATGACAGGTTCGGGAAGAGACTATCTGTTGACGGCCTGACACCCCACCCCCCAAGCTAGAAGAAAGGGGTCTGCTTCTTTCCAGGTGTCGTTCCTGCACACCGTGGCCCTCAAAACGCATGTCATGAGCCCAACGCCGCACGAGGGGGGTGGGGTGGGGGGCTTCCAAAGCCTGTGGAGGAATCTCCTTTAACATCTTCATCCCGGAAGCTGCACCTGGGACGAAGGTGATGCGTGAACCGCTTGCACTGGGTCATTGACCTCAACCTAAGGGTTGGCAGTTCAGACACCCCAGCAGTACCCCAGAAGGAAGGCCTGGCATCTGCTTCCCTAGAGACGGCAGTCACGCGGGGGGCCATTGCGTGGGTGGGAGTGGCCGCAGGGGGTTTGGCTTGGCTTCGTTGGCACGTCTTAGGGCAAGTCCTCACCCTGACCACGTCTGAGTTGTACAAGGACCAGGACGGGTTGCAGGGACACCTTCTTGGGGGTGGAGGGTCGGGGGAGACAGAGGACCTGTTCACAAGTAGAGGGACACCAAGGTCGTTGAAGACGCCATGCGTATGAGACAGTCCACTGGGGGAAGAACCCCTGTGGCTGAGACCGCATGTCAGCTGTGGCGCAGACCCGCCACCGTGGGGTGGTTTTGACAACTGACATCGATATTCTCACAGTTGAGGGGGCCAGCTCTGGGGAAGGTTTGTCTCTCTGACAGCTCTGGGGGACATCTCTGGGCCTGGTGTCCCCTGGGGATCCCCATGTGTCTTGTTATCCATCTCCCTCTGGGTCTAGGAGGTTTTCAGCATGGGGACCCCAGGTCCAAAGGTTATATGTTTTGATCCCAGTTTTTCCTCCTTGGTGCTGAATCCCCCCCCCTCCCCTCTCTTCTTGCTTCCCTTGCTTTATATCGCATGTGAGATAAAAGGGGATGCAGGCTACACCCCAGGAGACTCCCCTTCCACGGGACCAGCGCTGTGACCTGTGAGTAAGGTGGTGTCTCATGATGCAGCCCACCCTTCTCCAGCCCATGGACAGAGCAAACATAGCCCGGTCCTCTTTATCGGGGACCACTGCCGCCTCATTAACAGAGCAAACGCGATTAGTCCTCTTCACCATACCCTGCTGGGGCTGCCAAAAGAGCAGACAAGTCTGTCTTGGAAGAAGCACATCCTTACAAACCAGGATGGAGAGACTTCATCTAGGCCGTGTGGTCAGGAGGGACCAGTCCCTGGAGAAGGACACTGTGTTTGTAACGTACAGGAGCAACGATGGATGGACACCGTGGCTGCGACCCTGGGCCCCAGCAGAGGGACAGTTGGGAGGACGGCGCAGGGACAGGCGGTGTCTCGTTTTTTTGCCTTACATCGGGCCACGACGAGAGCTCTGTCTTGTTGGCATCTAACAGCCAAACGACTCCTGCCTCGTTAGGGACAGGCGGAAGTTTGTATTCACAACACGTGGCAACACAGAGGATAAGCACACAGTACGGGGACTCGCGGCTGAGCCAAGAGGACACCCTTTCTGAGGGAAGGGGCCGCCCTTTGAGTCATGACATCTGATTTGAACCTGGAGCCGCCAGATCTGGGAGAAAACTCCATCGAAAACATATTTTCAGAAAAGCTTTTTGTTCTTCTGAAACATGCCCTTCAGGTGTTCCCTGGGACGGCAGCGGTAGAAGACAGGGCACACACAGATGCGGGGGTCTTCTCAGGACAGACAGACCACAGCCATAGCCAGGCCTGTGGCACCTCGGACAACCTGGTCATGGCCTTGGGGCTCCCACTGCGTGATGGGGTAGGGCTATGCAAAGGAGGTGTGTGTAGCCCACCGAGGGGATTGGACATCTTGCTGACTATGCAAATAGCAATCAGGTGTATGGCGCCCCTGTGAGGGCGAGGGCATGTAAATACGGAACACGGAATCCTCAGGAGAAGATTGTTCCGCGTTGCCATCCTTCGAGGCTCTGAGGAGCCGTCCAAGAGGCAGAAAGGGGAACTTCACTTCCACCAAGCAAGACAGCGAGGAGTGGAGTGCATGCCGTGGCTGCGGAGTCCCTGGGAGAAGAACCTCCTAGACCAGGGTACAGAGAACTGCAACCCGGAGGCTGGCAGCAGGCAGTGAGGCGTGGCGGCAGGTGCAGCAGAGACCCCGGCGACAGGCGGCAGACGGCCTAGTGGGCGCTCTGGCCCACGGGACAAAAGGCTGATTGGCAGCATGGGGTATAGCTCTGGGTACTTATCCGTGGAGCTTAAGGGCTTTGTGACATGTGGCTGCAGAAGGCCTTGAGCAGAACCAGCGACAGAGGGCCAGCAGTGAAGCATTACGTAGCCTGAGTCATTTCTGAGTCGGAACTGGAGCCCGCGGCTTCCCTAATAAAACCCACATGTGTGACTCGCCTGTGCATTCCTTGGGGCCATGGCAACGAACCCAGTGCAGGGGGAGGGGGAGCGGGGGTACGATCTGTTCATGTCAGAATGGATCCAAGGCTGGACAGCGAGGCATGTCTGAATTCTGCCTCCTGGGAATCAGCCTTGGGCTGCTGCTGACAGACGGTGCCACCGTCATCACCCCACGTTGTACAGGTGGAACGGAAGAACGCCAGCGTGGCACCCAGTTACAGCTCAGTGCCTTTTGGGGGGCGGGGGGTGGCGGCGAGGGGACGTTTTCCTTCTCTTGCACAATTTGTACTTTTCAAGACATTTTTCGTCCTCTACTTAAATTGTTTTTAAAAATATCCAAGTTGCATATTGTGTTACTCTGGGTCCTAGGGAGGCAGAGCCAGCGAGCCCTGTGTATGTGTGTCCACAGAAAGACTGGCATCGAGGAATGGCTCTGTGGCAGCTACATCATCTCCTACCAATGGGAGGGTCTTAAGCGTGAAGGGGTGGAGTCGATCTAGCCTGTCAATCAGGTCACAGCCTGATGATGCCTCCGTGTGGGCGGGGCCTTCTCAGGAGGATTCTGGGAACTTCCTCTCTCTCTGCCTTCCTCTTCCTGTTGACAGGCCACATGGAGACGCTGAGGCCTGTGAGAGCATCTTTCTCTCTGCTTGACCTTCCTGCTCAGGAGCCACCCCCGGGTAACTGGAGGAGCCACATGGAGACCCACGCCAGTGCTGAGATGCTTCCACCACCACTGGATCCACAAGACTTTCCACCCACCGGCCTGTGATCTTGCATTCGGCATCATTGTAGGTGCTGCGTGAGTCTGAAGAGGAATTTATGGCTTAGTATCAGACGTTTGGGCTAATATCGGACTTGTGGACTTGATCTGGACTGGGCCGAGATGTTTTCTTAATGTACAATCACTCTTCCGTGGACAGCTCTTTCCTAGACTCCTATGAGTCTCTCTGGATTTGCTTCTCTAGTCCACCCGGACGAACACAGACTCGCACAGTCGTGGAAGTGGGAAGTCCAGTTCAGTTTGAGTCGGAAGGTCAGGTATAAGCCCGAGGCTTCTACTGACTTGTATGGCCGTGGAAATGGATGAACAGGAACCAGGAGGAGCGAGCAGAAGGGCCGCAGGCTGGTGCATGCAGAGGTAAAGGAATCCAAGGTCGACCGAATGACTCTGAGGTCGGCAGTCTGCTGATGGCTCTGGGGCTGAACAGGAGGGCGAGGGCCAGATGCAGGCTCTGCGTCCAGGGGAAGGTGAAGGGGCAGGAGCACTCAGCTCTGCTCTGGGCATGCAAACAAAGGGCCACTACCCACCCCACCCCAAGGGGGTGTCATCAGACTGCAACATGACTGATAGGCTGGACACCTTCACCCAGACTGTCTAGATGCACACAGTTCACAGACATACAACAAGGTCACAGCCAAGGCTTCTTAGGAAAGGGGTCTGTACCCTGCCGCCGAGCTCTAGGTCTGGGACCCCCCCAAAAAAAGCCCCCAGTGGATTCCTTTCGTGTGTATTGCTTCGTCTATAAACACAGTTTATAGTGTGTGAGTGTGTCTGTGTGGGTGTCTCTGAGTGTGTGTGAGTCAGTAAGTGTGTTTGTTGGTGTGTTTGTGTCGGAGTGTGTGTTGGTGTTATATGTATGTGTCTGAGTGTGTGTGTGTTCTGTGTGTATGTTCTCTGTGTGTGTGGGTGTGTGTGTGTGTGCCTGGGTGTCCGTCAGCCTCCCTGCCCTCCACCACTAGATGCCAGCAGCACACCACACTGTCCGGTCCACGTGGCGAGGAGCACGCCTGCCTCCAGACATCGCCGTGTCAACCCCTCCTGATTGAAAACCAGGGACTGAGCTCTGCTCCTCCCTCCCCAGCCCTCCCACTCCCACTTCCCCTCCCCTCCCCCTCCCAGCCGGGTTACACCATGTTTCTAATTAGATCAACATTTTATACTTACATTACGGCTATGTAATAGCTATTCATTACTAAAACCGTACACTATGTCGTGATTACCTTTCCCATTGAACAAAGTGATTTCACTTTGTTTATTGGTTTAATTTCCCATGCACTTAACAGTAATTCAAACCCAAGCACGTCCCCAATTATGTAAATCTCTTTTTCAGAACCTTCAAATATGTTAGGCATCGTGTTAAATTTGTCTTCTCAGATAGATCTCTGCGGAGCCCTCTGCTCTGCTCTGCTCTGAGCCACCTGGACCCGGTGTTGCCTCGCCCGGCATCTCTTGACGTCGCTCTCAGGATCCCTCAGGATTTCTTTTTGCATGGGAGCTCCTGATTCCTGGGTCCCATGCTTATCTAGCGATCTGGCCGACTAGTTTATTTTTGTTGGGGTTTTGGGGCGGTTAGATAGTACGTCAACTTGAACCTGTGTGAAAGGGTGGGGGTGGGGTCCAACCCACCAACCAGGTCACAGTCTGGGCTGCCTCCTTGGAGTGCAGCCTGCTCATAAGACGGGGGACTGAGAGCTTCTCGCTCTGGCCTTGGCTTTTCTCCCTCACTGGGACTCCGTGTCTGCCCCAGGGTTGACCTTATATGGGTCACTACCTGGGGAGTTGTTGGCACCCTGCCGTGTCCCCTCCAAATGCAGACCCACAAGACTCTGCACCACAGACCTGTGCTCTCTCTCCGCTGCCGGCCTCAGCTTGCTGCATCACTGACCTGCAGTCCCATGTGTCTGAGGAGGGCTCTGGCTGGCATGGGGCCTGTGGGGTGGGACTGGGCTGGGCACCTTCCTGATGTGACATGACTTCTGGATAGAAAGTTTTTATGTGAATATGAGTGTCACTGCTTTTGTGTTGTGTTTTTTTTTCAGGACCCCCTGGCCTAACGAAAGCTCATTCTCTAATGTCTTCTCAAGGCAAGGCATTCCGAAGGTCATTTTCACTTTGAGACACTGCTGAATTGGAAGGGGCTTCGTCCTGACACCTAACTGGTCGTTTGGTTCGGTGTAGGGGTTGAGGTGTCAAGGTAAGGCCCTGAAGGTAAATCTTCCTGCAGGTAATGACCAAGTCCGGTCAAAGTAAAGTAAAAAAAAAAAAAAGTCAAAACCCAAACAAAATTATTGAAGATTCTGAAGAGTGCGCCGCCGGCAGGCAGATGCTGGGCGATCGCTGAACAGCAACAGCAGGGCCAGCGTGTGTGAGTGCTCATTTCTCGCAGCTTCGAGCTATAGATGCAGTGTGATGCTTTGGGAGGGAGCCCACGTCTCTAGGCTGTCTGGTCACGACCACAGAAACCCGGCAGTCTGAACAACGGCAGACTTGGCATTTGAAACCGTGGAGAAGAGGAGAGAGTGGAACAACAGCTTCAATGCATGAAGGTAAAATCTCTCAACCCAGCATTTAAACAAAAATTTGTTATGTTTGGCTACAACTGCTCAAAAATGAAGGGAGGGTTGGGGAGGGAGTGGATAAGAGAGAAGAGCCCGGCTTCTGTGTGTGAACTCTGCCCAAGTCTCTAGCTGACCTCTGCACTGTCGGCACAGGGTGGACTCAGGACCACTGGCCAGCGGCCAGCTGAGATCTGAGGTGGCGCACCCTGGAGGGAGCTGGCAGCATGGGCTGAACAGAGCAGGCATCGGCCAGAGCAGCCTGGTGGTGCAGCGGGCGTGAGCTGGGTTGCTGAGCACAAAGTCAGCAGTTCGAAACCACCGACTGCTTTGTGGGAGAAAGATGATCCCCCTTACAGTCTGGGAACCCACAGAGTAGCCCTACTCCGTCCTAAAGGGTGGCTATGGGTTGGAATTGCCTCAATAACAGTGAGTTTGTCTTTTTTATTTTGGAGTGACGTGTTAATCAGGGGTTCAGTTGGGCTATTCTGGTTCGATCGCCTACTGAGAATTTACACCACAGATGTGCTGATTCAGAACCCGCATTTTAACCCGATCCTCAGTGTTTGGGCCCGGTCCGGACCAAGGCAGCCCCTTGGACCAGCTTCTCGAGAAGACAAATGACCTGGCTGAATTCCAAAGCACCTGAACTTCAAAGCACCTGCCGTCAGCGTTTCACAGAGCTTACCTCCCCGGACAGAACACAGCCCCCCTCTCCCTAGCATTGTTTCCTAAGAACAAGATGACCTCCCGGACAGAACACAGCCCCCCTCTCCCTAGCATTGTTTCCTAGGAACATGATTTACTGACAGGACGTCACCTGGCCCGAGACCTGCAACCGCAGCACAAAGAACCTCCCTTCCCCTTACCGGCTCATATGCCTTCAAGCTCATACCCTATATAAGTCCCACTGCCTCACTGCCGGGCGTGACTTCCCTGACCTAACTCAGTTAGGTCTTGGAACCGCCTGGGGGCTCAAGATGCCCCCGGCCCCCCGGCCCTTTCTCTGCTCTCCCTTCCCTCCTGCCTCAATAAACTCTTTCTCAACTCCACATTCCTGCCTAAATTCTATCTCTGTGCCGTGCCTCGTCTCCAACCTTTCACTCACATGCTTCTTAAGTATAGGAATCACCTGGGGGATAGATAGGGATTCCCCACCCCCCCCTCCTGGAATCTTGTTAAAATGTAGATTCTATTTCAGACCATCTGAGGTGCAAATGCAAATTCTCAGCGGGCAGTTGAACGCTGAGCGAATGTATTTAAAGCCTTGCTATTCCCTGACAGAAAACATCAACAGTCACAAAAGAAATGTCAAAGTGTTCGGAGTTGCTACAGCATCACATTCACAATCCCCAATTAGCCGGTGGGCCCAGGGGTAACCCAGATGTCCGAATGGCCGGACGATGACTTTAATGCAGTTGATTCTAACAGTACTCACTGAGTAAAGGAAAATATACTCAGAGTAAAGCACATAGAGGCAGTCTCAGCAGAAAAAGACAGATGCATGATCCAAATGGAAATACATGTTAGAATTCACAAAGACACCGCCTGGCGTTCCAAACAGAACTCACACCCCAGTGGGTTTTACTGGAAGATGGGAGAGGATAGAGTCCGTGCATGCGTTTGAAGATGGTCAAAAGAACTGATTGCTTTGGCAGGGGAGAGAGAGAGAGAGAGAGAGAGAGAGAGAGAGAGAGAGAATAGTGTCTGAAAGATTCCAAATTCAGGTAAAAGGCTAAATTAAAAAAGCTCCCAGGACCTCAGCAAGGGCAGGAGGTTGTCAGCCCAGCACCTAACCCAGGTGCCACCCAGGCTTAAAAACGTCAACAGAGAAGTTAAAACGGAATTCTAAATCAACACACAAGTCAAAGAATTCCCAAGAAAGCAGGGCAGTATGGGCGAGCGGAGGCAGGCACACAGACGGGAGCCGCAGCAAGCACACGCACGGCCCAGTACTCAGATGCAGCGACGATCGTTGAAGGGAAGGCGAACGGAAGGAGACCCTAGGTGCCGATGACACGCGGGGTGAGTCGGTGAGAACGGGCTCAAAGCTCAGGCCTCCACTGGCCGTGGACGTGCTTCAGGTACAAAGGACAGAGGCCGGAAGCAAACAGCCGGAAAGACACCGGGGAGCAGGGAACACGGACTTCAACCACTTGGAACAAGCAGTCTGGCCATTCTTTAGAAAAGACACGACCTGGGCGTTCTTTAGAGCATCGCGGTCCTGTGAGAGTGAGAGGCAGGGGAAGGGAGTGCTAATGGGCCCCAGCTCTTTCTGGAGGGTGATAAGGATCTCTTCAAATTACAGGGTGTTGATGGTGGCACGCGCAACAATGAGTCTTAAGACAAGGCGCGTCCAGTACAGCTTAGGAAGTCCACGGAAGCTCACTCCTAGCCAGTTGATGCCGCACAGTGACCCCACAGGTCAGAGGAGGTCTGCCCCTGCGGGTTTCTGAGACTAACTGTTTATGGGAGCAGAGAGCCTCGTCTTTCTCCCATGGAGAGGCTGGTGGTGTAGACCTGCTGACCTTGCGGTTTGCGCCCCAAGGAGTAACCACACCCCCACCAGGGGCCCTTATAGTTTAAGAAAGTGGTTAGTAAACAAACAAACAAAAAAAAACCCCAAAACAATACCTTCGGAAAAAAGAATCTTACCAGAGATAAATATAAAGGACATGTCATAATGTGACAAGGGCAATTTCCAACGAGGAGGTTAACAATTATTGTGCTCTGCTGTGCACAGGGGTTGGTAAGAGGTGGAACTGACTCAACACACTGACGCAACACTTGATAGACCTAAGAGGGGAACCAGGTAACCCCAAAACCACAGAAGAAACATTTGATTTTCACTGGGCTGTGACCCACGGGGTCAGCCGTTAGAATCCACCAGTTTCCGTAGGGAGTCACAGTCTCAGAAACCCGCCGGGGCGCTTCCACCTTGTCCTACAGGGTGGCCGCGTGGAGTCAGCATCCACTCACGGGCAGGTTTGGTTTTCTCAAAAGGACTAAGGACCCAAGTCCCGGTATCTTCCAGCACCTCCTATGCATGTGAGTGCTGAACACCGAGTCCGGGAGACCGACGGAGAACCGATGCACGGGAACGGCAGTGCTGGGGACGACTACTGGAAGCCCGTGGACCAGAACAAGCAGTCTGCCCAGGCACAAGGGCAGCCAGGGTGCTCCTTAGAACTGAGGATGGCGAGACTTTGTCTCACGGACTTTGGACAGGTCACCAGGACAGACCAGTCCCTGGGAGAGGGCAGCATGTTGGGTCAGTGAAGAAGAGGAAGACCCCAAGGAGATGGACGGACAGAGTGGCCGCAGCCATGGGCCCAAACATCAGAGCAATGAAGACGGTGTAGGGCTGGGCAGCGGTTCGCGGGTGTGCCGTGCGGGGATTGCTGAGAGTTGGAGCCATGTCCGCAGCCCCTAGGAACCACAGCTCTCAACGGGCAGAACGAGGGGACCACCCTTTTCTCGAATGTTGAACTAGCAGGGAGTATTTCTGAGTGGAACCTAAAAAGCTGGCTCGTGTCATTTTGTGAGGTTTTGGCACCGTGGAGGGAGAGGACAAGGAGAGAGAGAGGGAGAGGGAGAGAAGAGGTTCCTAACAATTACATGAATCTAAGCGACAATTATGGGACACCACACAACAACTGTAGGAAACACCTTCTTTCCAGAGATATGCGGAGCCCTCACCCACCGAGACATTAGGTGTGTCATCAGATTTTAGGTTGGAAATAACTCTCCTTCAGGACTTGCAAGGTTCACGTATTTAGCTTCCAGGAGTCTGCCCCCGTTCATACTGTAATCCTTTGAATGAAGCCTGCTGCACTTTGGCTTATATCCTTAGATTTTCCCTTTCTTCCCAGGTTCCTGAAAGTCACAGATGTGCCCTGGGGGGCTCTATTTACACCCCCTTTCCTGGGCACCCAGGGGGCCCTCTCCACCAGGAAAGCCCGGCTCTTCAGTTCAGGGAACATGGTTGCTTGACCACCTCCTTCCTGCCAGCTTCTCTTTCAGGAATTCCGGTGAGGCAGGTGTGCTAGAGGCCGGTCTGGTCCTCTTATGATCTCTTCAGTATTTTTTTTTTTTAACATCTTTCTTTTTTCTGAGAGAAACATACAGTCAACTCCAGCTTTAAACCCTTCTTATGAAATGCTCACTTCTGCTACGATATGTTTAATTCCTAGAGCGCTTCTCTTTTATGCCTCTTCTTTGGTTTTATCTTTTAAATTAAAACATTGTTTAATTTTCTTTTCTGCCTCTTTAAGAATACCATTCCGTTCCTATTGCAAGAGTGCAGAATCTCTGATCTCCTTGAATACATCAGTTCCGTTGCTTCATAACTCATCCGCCCTGCCAAATAGCTTTCTTCTGACTTGTGCTGTGTGCTCGCTGCGGAAGGATTTTGGTCGTGCCGTGGGTTAGTGCTCAGGTGTGCAACAGCCAGCCTGTCCGTTGTTCACGAATTCTTCTCTCCATTGTTGAATCGGCAGCACTATTTCTGAGTGGGACCTAAAAAGCGGGCGTGTGTCACTTGGGGTGGGGGTGGGGCTGGCACAGTCGGTCACGTACTGGGCTGTTCACGGCCAGGTCAGCAGTGAAGGATGGGGCTCCGAGTGCTGTCAGCAGTGAGGTCTCAGGACTTCACGGGCAGCCCTCCCCGTCCTGTAGCGGCACTGGAGCCAGCCTGGACTCCGGGGCAGGGACTCTTTGGTCCTGGCTCTTCAAGTTAGTGCCTGACTCCTTCTCATGAACTTGCTTCCTGATGTGAAAGCGTGCTTGAGGCTCTTTGGGTGTTTATACGAGGACTTGGGGGTTCAGGGCTGAAAGCACTGGGTGGTCACGGAAAGGTGGGCAGTTCAAACGTAGCAGTCCCTCTGCAGAAGACAGAGGGAGCAGTCTGGGGGACGTTCTCCTCTGTTCGTTAGGGCTGCCATTACGTCAACATCCACTCCAGGGCAGACGGTTTGTGTGCATGTGCGTGTGCCTGGGTGTGTGCACACGTGTGTGTGCATGTGTGTGTGCACACGTGTGTGTGCCCGGGTGTGTGCTTACACCGATCATGGCAATGAAAATTGATGGTAACAGAGTTTTCAGGTTTTAATTTTTTACATTAGTATTCCATTCTTTCTTTTAAAAAAAAAAAATCATTTTACCGGGGGCTCGTACAACTCTTAGCACAATCCATACTGTATTTCTTTCTTGTTGCTAAACATCTAGGTTCCAAAGGACATTCAGGTAACGACTTAGTTGCTCTGTCAACTATGAGGGAGGAGGGGGTTTCGAAAAGCTTGTGGGAAAAAAGAATCCCCGCATCTTTTAATGCTACTTCCCGTTCATGTTTTGAAGCCTCCCCCACCCCATGCGTGCATCTACATATCTGTCTGTCATTTCGAGTCTAGCTGCCTGCCGTGAGACTCATACCGTGACTAGCACCAGGACCGGAAGCGGATTGCTAGCAGCGCGCACTGATGGACAGACTGCCCCTGACGCGGTTTCTGGTTGCCCGGCACTAATGAACTCATCTTTAGTCACCGTCTGTGCCACGATTGTGCTTTCCCTGTTCCGAGCTGTCTGATTTCACGGTGCGTTACAGTTCTGTGAAAGACTCACCTGGGCCCCAAACACAATCTCCCAGACAGTGTACAGGGAGAAAAGTCTTTCTCACCGGGGACCCTCCCTCCTGTTCCTCTCCTGCTCCCTGGGACACCATTGAACAAGAGCGATCTCTCTCGCTGTGAGTATTCCTGTGTTCAGTCTGCTCGAAGGAAGGAGGAAGGAACAGACACCTGTGCGTACACGGGCATGTGTGGGTGTCCCCTCCCCACCTTGCTCCAGTGCGGACCGCACGCACCTGTCTCTCCCTGTCATGTCTCAGGGAGAAGCGACCACACCTGGGCAGGGTCTGGGCAGGGGATGAGCTGTTTCTCTCTTGGCTTCTGCTACGGAACCCTGGGCCTAGGGGATGTTTGAGTAGGTTCGCCCCGGGAGTCTGTACCTGCTCTATCGCTACGCCAGAGCTGAGAGGTGTAGGCGGCCAGAGCTGAGAGGTGTAGCTGGCCAGAGCTGAGAGGTGTAGCTGGCCAGAGCTGAGAGGTGTAGCTGGCCAGAGCTGAGAGGTGTAGCCGCGTGGACAGGTCCCTGCCGTCATGCTCCTCAGTGTGTTGTTGGGACCCGAGCCTGAGAAGGTGGCTGCGTCCAATGGCTCCCATCCCAGGCTACCCATCATCCTTCTGTCTGGGCCTCACGCCGCCTCCGCTGCCTGTGGTGCTGATGGAGGAGGGGGCCGCAGGGGCTCGGCGAGGTCTTCCAGGTCTCCTCTCCCCGCCAACTGCTGGCTGGGTGTCAAGCTCTGGGTCTTTCAGGCCCACTCACACAATGCGAGCTCCTGGCAGCTCCCCCCACCCCACGGTCCGAGCTGGGCTGTGTTCCTGGGGTCCTCCCCCACCTTGAACACTGTTGTTGTTGTTGGGGTGGGAGGTCATGAAGCGGATTTGGTTTTCCACTTGACAACCTGCACGCATTTTGTTTCATGGCATCGGCCCCCATCCCCTCCACACCACGGCCTTCTCCCCGCTTCCTCCCCGATCCCATGCCTGTATTTTGGGGCAAACACTGCCCTTTGGGTTGACTGTTCCTCATGGGTGTCATCATTCACTCTCGCTTGGCTGAAGGTTGGTCTCTGGAGAGTGGGTTTCATTCGGGGTTCTGGGGCATCTGGGGTCCCAGCAGCCTCTATCCACCCAGTGCATCTCGTCTTTGTTATGATTTTGAATCTTGTTCTGCACCTTCTCCCTCTCTCTGCCCAGGACCATCAGAGCCGCTGTCGTGGTAACTGGGCCCCCTCAAGTCCCTCCGATCTCCGGGTCTTGGGGGTTGAAGTTCATGGGGTCCATTAGTCTTGCCCACCCCCCACCCGGCCCCAACTTCCTTACTCTGGGTGGGGGCAGATCAATAGCTGCACCTAACCCGGGTCTTTGACGACCCCAGAGTCTTTCCCGCACGTGCCTTGGACATGTTTTCAGGAGGCACCAGTGCCCGGAAGAGGACACCACGCTTGGTGAAGTGGAGGGTCAGGGAAGAAGGGGAAGATGCTCAATGAGATGGATGGTTTCAAGTTGTCCCCCCCCACCCCCTGACACGGAGAATAAAATCTCCCCACATTCATTTCTTATTGGAACCTGTGCCCGAGAGGTGAGTGAAAAAGCACAGGTGGCGGAGAAGAGGCCCAGGTTGCCATCCCTACTGTGTGAGTCCAGGTGGACTAGAGAAACAAATGCAGAGACACTCATGTGTGTGAAAGAGAGAACTTCACATCAGAGTCATTGTGTATTGAGAAAACATCCCAGTCCAGTCCAGATCAAGTCCATAAGTCTAATATTAGCCCATATGACCAATACCAATCTATACATTCCTCTTCAGATTCACGCAACACGTGCAATGTTGCCAAACGCAGGAAGATCACAGGCCGGTGGGTGGAAAGTCTTGTGGATCCAGTGGTGGTGGAAGCATCTCAGCCCTGGTGTAGGTCTCCATGTGGCTCCTCTGGCTCCATCAGCGCAGCTCCAGGTGGCTTGTCAGCAGGACTGTCTCGCAGGAAGTGAGAGAGGGTCTGGCCTCCAGTGAGCTACTTATCTCCATGGTGCCTCCAAATGAGGTCATCAAGCTTCGAACTGATTGACAGGCTAAACTCCACCCCTTCACTCTTAATAGTCTCAAGTTGACACCAGATGATACAACGACCACACCTACTGAACCGGGGAAGCCCCGGTGGTGTAGTGGGCCACACAAAGGGCAGCTAGCCACAAGGTCAGTAGTTGGAAACCGCCATTGGCTCCGTGGGAGAAAGAGGAGACCGTCTGCTCCCGTGAAGATGTGCGGCCTCCGAGACTCGAGGGGTAGTTCTACTCTGCCCCATAGGGTCGCGATGAGTCCGAGTGGACTCGGTGTCAGTAGGGTTTCTCCTGAGCCAGGGACAGGGCAGCCACAACTTCACTGATTGTGTGTCCTTTGGGGCCAAGGTGACTGTGGGGAGGCACGTGCCCCAACGTCACTCTTCCATGACCTCTAATCAAGGTTTATTCAAACCCCGTCTTCTCTGCCTGCGAGAAGGCTCTTTGATAACACGATGTCATCTGATACACGTCACAGGGACTCCAGCCCCCTCACCCCAGGCCCACCCTCAGCGCTGAATATGTGAAAGTCCTGCTGCCAGGGTCTCGCTCAGCTCCTGCACACGGGCCAGCGGACCTGAAGCTCTTGTACGAAAGCCCTCGATGCGCTCAGTGGATCACCCCAAAGTTGGAGGTTCAAATCTACCCAAGAGGTGGGAACCTACTTTTGGAAAAACTAGAGATTGAAGACCCTATGGGGGTACTCACCCATCCCACCCCCAAGTCTCTGCCTGGGAGAGCAGGCACCAGGGACATAAACAGAAACCTGCCCACCAGCGGTCGCTAGGGTCCAGTTCACAGAGGGCAGAAGGCGGGCCCAGCAGACATGCCCACGCACAGGGTCCACCCACATGAAGTGGTCCAGGGACAGACTGGAGCGTGCCCCGGCATGGCTGCAACTGGAACGGCCCATACTGAGGGTCTCTGCCCACGGATGGAAGATAAGCAAGTCTACAGACACCAAGCATCCAGTTGCCAGGAGGAGGAAGGGGTTTGTTCAAGGCCACTGAGCTTGTGTTCATTGTGGTGGAAGGTTCTGGAAAGGGATCGTGAGGCTGGCCCCACAACCTGAAGGGTATCCCCAGCACCGTGTGGGACTTGTTCTTCGCAACATCAGAACTGGGCCCCACGGAGGAGTCCGATTCTGCTCTGGCGCACACGGGTTTGCCCTGAGTCAGGGCAGGGGGCTGCAGGATGCCCTCAGCCTGCTCCCCGCCGGACAACGCGTTCTTCTCAGCCGGGGAGGGACGAGGACGCGGGTCTCTTACTGCTTCAGCCCACCCAAGTGGCGGCCACGCTCAGGCTACAGCACAGGAGAAGCTGCCCCCGGGCCTGGGCTACTCAGTACCACAGCTGATGCTCCCTCAGCATCACGGTTGCCCTGGCAACAAGCTCCACCCCCAGACCCGCCTCTAAGACGCAGAAACGCAATGCGTGGAGGAGCCCAGCAGAAGACGCAGTGTTCCGGCCCGCCTGCGGGCCCACCTGGCCTGGCTACTCCGATGACGATGATGATGATGGTGATGAATGGTCGGGGGGTGGGGGATCACCTGCGACCACGCACATCGGTGCACGCAGGAGGCTCCCCTCCCACCCCCACGGGCATTACCACCTCCCCAGCCTGGCTACAAGCAGCCTGGCCTGCGGGGAGCAGGGTGGGGTGGGTGTGTGTGTGTGTGGGGGTGGTGTGTGTGTGTGTGTGTGTGGGGGTGGTGTGTGTGTGTGTGTGTGTGTGTGTGTGTGTGTGTGTGTGTGTGTGTGTGTGTTCTCCCTGGGGACCAGAAGAAACAGCTGTGGTCAGAAAGCTCAGGTTCAAGCCCCAGCAGCCCGCTTCTCCTGGGCGAGTGACCTTGAACTGGGGTCTGGTGCCCCAAGTATAGGCCCTGTCTACCTATAAGCTGGGGGAAAGGTAAGGCTGTCTGCTACCGTCCAGGTGGCGGTAGCTAAAGATGAGCACCCTGGGAGTGGGGTGGAGGCGGTGAGGATGCAAACCTGCATGGCCGCTGCCCGGAGGCTCTTCCTCTGACCGCCTCGCGTCATGTCGGGGTAGAAATACCACAGGACCTAGTTACCCTCTGCTTGGGATCTGCCCTGCAGAACAAGGGACCCAGCACGGGCAGACACGTGCACCCCATGCTCATTGCAGCTTTGTTCACAACAGCAAGGGGGTGGGTGAGAGCTAAAAACGCCCATCAGCGGACGACAGGGACAGGGAGGTGAGGCGCAGGCGTGCAGGGAGATGGGCAGGGAAGGTGTTGGGCCGAGTGAAGTGATGTCCATCACAGGACAGGTCTCGTATGAGACTGCTTTCGGAAAGAAAATGCCCAGACCCAGGCCTTCCTGCCCAAGGAATCGGACTGGATGGCTACCCGGAGCGGGAGCGGGAGCAGGAGATGGGGGAGGGGAACCATGGGCTAAAGGGCAGGGGGGCCTCAACTTGGGTGAAGGGGAGATCCTATCATATATCAGGGAAAGGTGGGGGCAGGGCAAGCTATTGGGGGTTTTGATAAGTTGTTTACCCCCACCCCAAATTCATCGTAAAAAGTTCCTAGCAAAGACTGGCAGGCTGGGACACCCTTGGGGGCTGTTCTTCTCGTTCCTGGGGGGTTGGGGGTAGCCGTGGCTTTGGCTTGGCCTCGGGTCCCCATAAGGCTGAGCTCAGAAACCGGAGTCTTGTTGGTTTTACCAATGGGGGTCATCATCAGAGTAGAAATAAAAGGCAGTCTGTCGCCCCAAGCCCCACCCCCCTGGTGGCAAACCTGTGTCCACCAGGGTGGGACAGCAGGCTGCTGAGAGTACAGTGGCTAGCCTTTCCTCTAAGGCACCCCAGGGTGGACTCAACCCATGACCTTGCAGCCAGCGGCAGAGGGTGTGACTGCTTACTCCTCCCAGGGGCTCTGACAGCTTCGAGCCCCTTCCCGGGCCGGGCCGGCTGGCCGACTGGGCTTGACCCTCCTCCATTCCGAGTGGTGACTCAGGTAGGGGAGCCTAGACACAGAGACAGGCACTCTGGGGTCAGACATCTCCACACGCCCAGGGATGCCTAGGACTGTTGGCGGCCACCAGCAGCTGAAAGGGTGCAGGGTGGACTGTCCCCTAGGGCTAGGGAGCTGAATTTGGACTTGGGACTTCCTGAGTGTCTAGACAGCCCCACCCCCAGTCTCCACCAAAAGCTAAGCTGAGGGCAGTGGGAGACCCGATGTAGGCAGAGGGGGGGCCCTGCTCTTTTTCTGGGGAGCCCCGGAGCCCCTTGATGTCCTTTGCTGGGGGATGGGCAGGCTTGCAGGCTGGCCGTGCTGTGTGGAACACAGGCTGTGTGTGCTTCCTGGCCAGCTCCCAGGGGGCAGGCATCGGCCACTCCCGCAATGGTGGCCATGCTGTAGCCGGAGCTGAGCTGGGCATGCAACAAGGCGTCCGTGTGGCTCTCCACCCATGGTCCTGTCATCCTCCCTCGGAACAGCCATCGTGTGCATGAGAAGCAGTGGGGGAAAGGGCCACAGGGAGGCCCTCTCGGAGAGGCGGGAGGGCCTTCAATTACAGCATCCTTCATCCCTGGTTTCTAAGAGGTGTGCTTTCCCCTCCCCCTGCTCTGCTCAGGGGCCCCGGGTGGTACCTGGAACGTGGGAGAGGGTCTGGGCACATCTACAGGCAGACCAGCAAAGCAACATCAAGACCAGCCAACGACAGGCTCGCTGCCCTGGGCTTGTTCGCAATGATACACGTGCAGGCTCCCAGGGGTGTTATCAAGAGTGCGAAGACAGAGAGCTTACAGAACAGCCTAGGGACAGGCCGGCGGGACGCACACAGTGGCTGCGGGTCTCCTAGCCAGAGGGTGGAAGGGGTGCCGTGACGCAGCAGAGTCAGCGGGATCAGCAAAGAAAAAGTCAGACAGCAACGTCGCACACGGTGCACGCTCAGCAGCTCCAGTCCTTCACGTCAAACGAGATTGAACTGGCTGCTGCCAGCACCCCTAACTGTGGGTGCCCAGCACCCCACCCCCACCCCGCCTAAGAATCCAGCCAGCCCCCATCTGGCCTACCCCAGCAAACACCTACCCCTTCCCTACCCGGCCTCCACCTGCAGGGTTAATGACGTCAGGGAGCTTTGCAGAGCCTCAGTCTGTGTCCCTGGACCCTCCCAACCCACTGGGCTGCAGCCCCAGAGCTGCGCTCCTCTCACCAGCTCGGGGTCTCCCTTGACTGTGAGGGGGTCTCTAAGGCAGGGTGGTACTGGACCCACTGGAGGGTCTGACATAACTGGGGGGTGGGGGCAGGACCCACTTGCCCCCTAGTCCAGGCAATTCAGCCCCTGGGTGAGTTTCCTGAAAATAGGGGTGGAGAGTCCTCAAAACAATGAAGCCTGTCCTGGTGGCGTGGCCCGGTGATTCCAGCCCAAGGTCCCTGCCCCAAGACTTGAGCCCAGGGCTGCCTCCGGGTCGCCAAGGGGCTGATGGCAGTGGGTCTGAGGTGGACGGGCAACTTCACAGCAGGGGGAGGGGGACTGAGAACAGACTGGTCTGAAACTCGGTTGAAAACACCTGCACACACAGGTGTGCCTGGAGGGTGTTTTGGAAGCCCAGTTCTCTACAGCCCAGAGCCGGGATCTCCCCACGTGCCTAACAGCTGTGTGGCTGTGCCACGGTCCACCCCCACTCCACCACCAGCACAGCAACCCTGCACCAACCCTGCAGGACAGACGGACTGCCTGCCCCTAAGGCTGTATGTCTCCATGGGGCAGACCCACATCTCTCTCCCACTGTCGGGGGGGTGGGGTGGGGGGGCAACGACTGAGCACTTTAACCCCTTGCCCAGCCCCAGCGTCCAGTTCAGAGCCCAACATGGAAGTCTAGTTCTGGAGTCCCAGCCCAGCATCTGGTCCCCCAAGTCCAGTCCAGAGCCCAACCTCAGAGCCCAGTCTCAGAATGCATCCCAAGAGTCCAGCCCCACAGCCTGGCCCCACCCCAGCAGTCCTGACCCCAGCTGGTCCCACCGCTGGCCCCCTCCCTCTGTCTGCTTCCTCTGCTGCAGCAGGGAGGCCCCTACACCCCCTCCCCCTCATGGACATCACCCGTGTCTTCTCTTTGTCCATGTCTAGTTTTTTACACAGTGAGCCTGTTATCTCAAACGGACACCAACTCATGATGACCCCTGTGTGCCAGAGCAGGGCCTGGCCCCAGATTTGCTGGATGGGACCCGGCTGACAGGGACCTGATGGGCTGTGGGAGGACATGGAGAACATCGCGGAGGAAGAAAACAAAGGACATTAAAAAAGGACAGGAGAGAAAGAGACGATGTCAGGAGAGACCCTGAAACTGGCTTGAAGGGGCGCTCAGGCAGATGGGAAAAACATGAAGTGAAATGACGGAAGGAAACTCTTCACAGGCAGCCCGAGAAGACAAATGAAACATTGTCGCGAACATGCGCACAGCTCTGGAGCGAGGAAACCGGGCAGGAAGAGCACGCCCAGCACATCGTAAGCTGAAAGAACTGAAAAAAAAAAAAAGAAATCAAGTCTTGAGTGGCCAATATTGAAAGATGCCACGGGCAAAAGACTGAATGATACAAAAAGCATCAAAAGAATGCAGTCGCGGTACCAGAGAGAACTAGTCAGTGTCCCACCGTTTCAAGAGGCAGCAGCTGAGCGAGAAGTCGTGGTGCTGAAGGGAGAAGTTCAAGCTGACCTGAACGTTAGCCGAAAGCAAGGCTCCGGGGATTGTCGGGATGAAATAAGGAAACGCTCACTCCTCTAGGCCAGGACATGCGGAAGACAGCTACCTGGTCAACTGGCTGGACTCAACTCACTGCCCTCCAGTCAATTCTGACTCTTGGCGACACTACAGGGTAGAAATGACCTGGTGGGGTTCTAAGGCTGTCACTGTTGATGGGAACAGAAAGCCTCATCTTTCTCCCGAGTGGCGGCTAGTGGTTTTGAATTCCTGACCTCAAGGTTAGTAGGCCAACATGTAACCACTACACTACTAGAGCTCTAACTAACTGGAGGGGATTCATATTTAACCCATTCTCCAGAAAGCTTACCCAACAGGATGCTTAAGTCATGGAACAATCTAATTAACCTCACGTGCAAGTACAAGTCTACGAAGGTTGCAGGGAGCTGCCAGAAGTTCGGGCCAGATTCAGAAGAGGATATAGAACAAAGGATCTCATTGCTGATGTCAGAGGGATCTTGGCTGAAAGCGGAGAACACCAGAAAGATGTTTGCTTGCGTTTCATTGACGCTGCAAAGGCCTTCGACTGTGCGGATCACCGTGGACGTCGGCTGTCCCTGAGAAGAGTGGGCATTCGGAACACTTCCTTGTGCTCACAGGAACTTGTCCAGGGATCACGAGGCAGCTGTGCAAACAGAACACGGGAGACCTGCCTGGTTTAGAATCAGGAAAGGTGTGCGCCAGGGTAGGGATCCTCTCACCGCACTTTTCCAGTCTGCACGCTGAGCAAATCCTGGGAGAGCCTGGATTCCGCGAAGACTGCGGCATCAGGATTGGAGGGCGGCTTACTAACAACCCGTGATGTGCAGGGGACACAGCCCACTGGCTTCCACTTGAAGCACTTACTGATGAAGAGCGAGGGCGATAGCCTCCAGTGTGGGTGACAACTCACGAAGAAGGCCCACATCCCCACAGCTGGACCCACAGGTAACATCATGATCAATGGGGAAAAGGTTGAACTTGTCGAGGATGTTGTGTTGCTTGGATCCCGAATCAGAGCGTGTGGAAGCAGCGGTCAAGAGAGCAAATGATTGGTGAATCGGCAGACGGGGTATATCGGCTGCACCAGACCTCTTGACCAGCACGGCTGTTCCTTGTAGGACTCAGGTGGGCCATCGTGGTATTTTCCACGGCCTCATCTGCATGTGAAGGTTGGATGTCGAATCAGGAAGACCAAAGAGCTGAGGCATTTGCATGATGGCTCTGGAGAAGAATAGTACAAGGACCACGGAAGGCCAAGAGAAGAGACCAATCTGTCTTGGAAGAAGTACAGCCAGGACGCTCCCTAGCGGTGAGGGTGGAGAGTGTGCGGCTTGTGTACTTTGGCTTGGTCAGGAGAGACCACTGGCCTCTGGAGAAGGACCCCGTGCTTGGTAACGAATGGGCTCCGCAACAAAGAGGAAGGCCCTTGCGGGATGGGTGGACACGTGGCTGCAGCTGTGGGATGATGGGTGGACACGTGGCTGCAGCCGCGGGATCAGACGAAGTAACGACAGTGAGGAAGGTGCAGGGCTGAGTGGTGTCTTGTTCTGCGGTGCACGGGGTCGCTGTGTGCCAGAGCAGACCCGAGGGCACCCAACAGCCGCCTCAGCAGCACCATCCTGTCATCGGGTGCCTGCAAACTGGAGCAGGAGCATGGGTGCACGTGGACCCAATTCCCAGACCCCGACCTTTGGCCCTGCCTCAGTTCAGGTCTGACACTTAATGAAAGGGGCACGTTTCCTGAGCACATGAGCTCCCCCTTGGCCCTGGGAGGCAGGGGCCGGACCACTCCGTCCTCCACATGGGGCCGACGAGGACTGAGCCTTGGAAAGCACGCAGAGACCTTCAGTCTGGGTCTCCTCTACGAGTTCTCTAGGTGAAAGGGTGACCGAGTCCTGGGTCCGCTGGGGGACCTTGAGTTCTGAGCTTTTGCTCTAGAAAGGTCAGCCTGACCGATGGCCTCAGGACACACCCCAGGTCATCCCTGAGCGGAGGTGAGTACAGGCGCAGGGGCAAGCCAGACCTGTGGCCCCAGTCCAACCTACACGAGGGCCTGGGCTGCCGTAGCCCAGCGAGGCCACCACGAGGCCACCAAGGGGAGGGTGCCGAGCCCCAGTGCGTGTGAGCAGGGGTGATAGGTTGGTATGTGTGTTTTGCTGAGAAAAGCTTTCTGGCAGGGAGGCAGATCTGCTGTGGCCCAGTAGGGTGGGCATTGGTGTTCACAGTCTCCTGTCTTGTCCAAGAAGGATGAAAGGTTGACAGGGCAGGGCGGGTGCTGGAGGGAAGATTGGCTTCAGGACGTGGAAGCAGGCTCACAGGGATGCTCACCACCAGAGAAGATTCCTACAAATACACTTCTTCCTATCATGTCTCTGTCTGTCTATCCACCTGTCCACCCACTTATCCATCCATCCATCCATCCATCCTTCCAACAAGCCATCCATCTAACCAAACTACTTGCTCATCCATTTATTCACTCACCCATTTGTCCTTCTGCCCATCCATCCATCCATCCATCCATCCATCCATCCATCCATCCATCCATCCACCCATCCAATCAGTGGTCCATCACCTACCCACCCATCTAGCCACCCTCCCTCCATCCATGCATGTGTCCATTTAACAATCATTCATCTGTTCATCCACTCACCCACCTATTCGTTAGTGTCCGCCCGTCAATTTGCTGACCACTCATCCGTTTATCTTCCATCCATCCCTCTGTCCATCAGTCTATCCCACCATCCATCCATCCACCCACCTGCTCACCCACTTGCCCAACCATCCATCTATCCTCCACCTGTGCCCCGTCCGGTGTCTACAAAGCCCCCTTAGTTAGGCCAAGTGCTGTGCTGGGTGGGTGGGGGGACTCATGGCCCTGCCTTTGAGGGGAGCACAGCTCAGCATGAGGGTGGGGCCGGGGGGGGGGGGAGCCCAGTCCGGCACTGCCGCAGGGCTGAGGGATTTCCCCTTGACCTAGGAGGATGTGAGTGCCCAGGCCATCAGCTATTTCCACACCTGTCACCAGGGCCCTCACCTCCACCTGAGCCCTGGCCTGGGGGGTCCAAATCTGCTGGAGACCACTGACCCAAGTGCCCCCAGACCTCCCCAAGCGAGTGGGAGGGCAAGGCCAGCTGTGACTGGCAGGGGGCAGCGGGTTCCCGGGTCTCTTCCTTCTATGTGAAAGCTCATGTCTGTGGGGCAGCACTGAGCACCACGCCGGGGCAAGACACACCAGCGCTGCGTCACATCGTGGGCTGGCCCTGCAGTGGGGGTGGGGCTGGCAACACTGAGCAGGTCCTGGGGACAGAGGGCCCACTGCTCAGGGAAGCTTGCACTCTCTCTCCCTTCTGGGCCCCCGGGAGCCCCTCTGGGTGGCTTGGGACCAGGCACCCCTTTTTCAGCTCCTCCAGCGTGGAGGACCCCGGTCTCCCTCGCCTTATTAATAAAGCACTCGCTGTGATCTACCGAGAACCACCCGTTGTAAGAGGCCCTGTTCATTTGGATGGTTTACAAGGACAGGGAGGCACCCTGGTCCCTCTGTACTTCTCCCACTCGGCGTTCATGCCTTAACTGTTGCCCTAACCGTCCCGTGTCTTTTTTTTTCTCGCGGAAGCATTTTGTAGGGAATTCTAGCTCCTGTCGCCTCGCCCCCAAATGTGGCAGCATCCTGCTGGGCAGCCAGCAACGGTGCCCCTACTTCAGACACCAGCAGCGCCACCCGTGGTGGGCAGGTTTACGAGGAGCATGCAGACCAAGACAAGAAAGAGGGACTTGGTGGTCTACTTCCAGGGGTTACAAAAAAAGGACAGCCACCTCTCCCCCCAGAGGAATTCACTTCAGAGGACAGCACTGAAGCTGCAGCTCAGGGAGAGGGACATGTCTGATCAGAGCACACGGGAGCAAATGAAGGGGGAGGAAGAGAGAGTGGAGCAC
>NW_022111317.1:1223315-1224294 GCF_000313985.2 Echinops telfairi | reverse complement strand
AGGTGACAGCCTTGGTCCCGAACCTGTGGAGCAGGTCTCTCTGCTGTTCTTCGGGGAAACCTGAAACCGGTCCTCGGTCCTCGGTCCTCGGCAGTGTCCCCCTGGGGGTGGGGTCTCCTGCCCCAGTGCCCTTCAGTACTTCTCTGGTTTCATCACCCCCAAAGCCCAGATAGGGAGCTGGGGGTGGGGGTGGGGGGACGACCAATGGGAACTGATCACGGTTCTTTCAACAGGCTGCGATGTCGCCATGAAAGCGTGGATGCCCCCTCTCCTGGATGCCAAGCTGAGGTAAACTCTGATTTTTTAAAAGGCTGCTTTAAAAAAAAAAAAATTAACTTAAATCTAAACCAAACTCACTGACCTCGAGTCAGTCAGTCCCGACTCACAGCGACCCTGCAGGACAGAGGAGAACTGCCCCTGTGGGTTTCTAAGACCGCCACTCTGGACTGTAGTAGAAAGCCTCACCTTTCCCCCAAGGAGCGCCTGGTGGTTCTGAACTGCTGACCTGGTGGCTGGTTAGCAGCCTGAGGCATAACCACTGCGCCCCAGGGCTCCACTACTTATGTAGGTTTCACTTAAAGCCGAAGCCACAATGCCGCGCCCAGCATGGGGGTTCAGGTCCCTCTATCTTGGGGTCACCCTCCCCTCCCAGCCAAGATCAGCACCAAGCTGCTGGGAGAAGCAGGATAGGGGTGGTGGGGGGGCACACAGGGGCATGACAGAGTGCAGGGATGACAGGGGCACCTGATGAAGACACAGAAAGCCAGGGGTCACTAGGGGAAGAGGTGGGGGGCCGGGAGAAGCTCAGAATGGTGGAGGGGGTGGGCCCTGTGGTGGGGGAACAGCCTGAAATTTGGGTGCTGCTCGGGGCGTGGCAGTGGGCTTCTGGGGGCCCTGAGCTGTGCACTGGACTGTTGTAGCTGCCCTGGTCTTGTGTCCTCCTGTCTGCCCCATGACAAAGTCCAAGCAGGCGCCCCCC
>NW_022111317.1:1209975-1222340 GCF_000313985.2 Echinops telfairi | reverse complement strand
CTGGTGCTCACCCACGTGCCACATCCACCGTAGGCACCACCCCTGGCCCTACAGACAGTGTGAAGCTGAGACCTGAGACGGAGCCAGCCTGGGCACACCTGGCGTCGTCCAGTCAAACATCGAAGGGAAGCATCCAGAGTAGGCCAGGGCACAGAGGCAGGCAGTGGACTGGAGGCCTCAGGGGCTGTGGGGTGCGCGTGCTGTGTCCTTTCTGCCTGGGGTGACGTCCATGCTGGAGACAGCAGTGGGGAAGGGTAGGAGGCGTGCCACTGACCCACGTACTTCAAAGTACCGAAAAGAGCATTTGGGGGCCATGCATGCCCTGGTGGTGTAGCGGTTACATGTTGGCCTGCTAACCGCAAGAACAGCGGTCCGACACCAGCAGTCACTCTGAGGGAGAAAGGCCAGGCTTTCTGTGACCGTGAAGAGTGACCGTCTCAGACACCCACCAGGGCGGCGCTACCCTGCCCCGTAAGGTCTCTGTGAGATGGAATTGATGAGGGTGTGAGACCGGCTTTTTGGCTTATAATAACACTGGTTTGGACAAAGGCATCTTGATGATGCCAAAGTCACCCTCAAGCTGAACGCTGGGCTGGGAACCACAAGGTTGGCAGTTCAAACCCACACCACTCTGCGCAGAACTTGAGGCCGTGTGCTCCCGCTGGGACTTAAACCTTGGGAGCTTGTGGGGCGGCTCCGTCTGCCCGACAGGGTGCTGAGAGTCCACGTGGACGTGGCGGTGGTGGGTGTGGATCTTTGGTTTTGAGAGTACAGAGTGAGGTGTTGGTGCTAATGGGGGGGGGGGGCTGTCTGCCTCCTCTCTGAGGTTCAGAGAGCAGAGCCAGCCCAAGCACCCCACGGGACATTCACAAGGAGGGTCCTCTGCATTCACACTCCGGGGACCCCACGGGGCTGGGGTGGGGGTGGGGGGGCAGGGAGAGGAACTTCTAGCCTTATTCCTTTGTCTCCCAGAGATTCCCTCCAGAGACCTGCCTCTGGGAGGTGACACCTTTCTGTGACAGGGACACCAGCAGTCTCAGGTTAGGGGCACAGCCCTGTGGGGAAAGCATCATCCTCACTGTGGGGGCAAGTACCCGGCCTGCTCACCCAGGCCACCCCAGTTCTTCTCGCCAGGCAATTATCATTGGGGTTAGCCTACCACCCACCTACCCTCACCCCCGTCCCCAGCCTTAGGACAGAGCGCCGGGGCAAGGTGCCTGCCTCAGTCCCAGGACACAGCTCATAGGATGGACTCCAGAGGAGGAGAGGACAGAGTGCCCACCGCTCTGAGGCACCCTCCTGCACCCGGATGGACTTGAGTATTGGTGAAATGCCCCTGCTGGTGGGAGGAGGGCAGGGGCACCCACTTGACTCTGGATGGCCTGCCGTGCCCGCCCTTGTCAAGGATACTGCACCAGGATCAACACGGGTCCACACCCAGAACCTGAGGCCCTCCCCTGATGCCCGGGGCTGCCAGCCCAAAGGCGGGCAGTGCAGACCCGCTAGCTGCTGCATGGGAGCCATCTGGTCTTGTAAAGCCCAGGCCAACCCCACTGCCGTCGGGCGGGTGCCGACTCACAGCGACGCCCTCGGGACAGGGTAGAGCTGCCCCTGTGGGTGTCTGAGGCGGTGACTCTTTATGGGAGCAGGGAGCCTCGTCTTCCTCCTGGAGAGTAGCTGCTGGGTTCAAACTGGCGACCTCACGGATAACAGCTGAGCACAACCACTGCCACCAGGGCTCCTGGTCCAGGAACAGTGACCCCTTAATGCCCCCATGAAGAGACGGAAGAACACCAGTGCCGTTGGACTCGTGCTGGAGAAGAACATTGGAAGTCCCACGGACGGCCTACGGAGCAAACGCTCTGTCTGGAAGAAGTACGGCCAGAGTGCCCCTCAGAGGCAAGGACGGTGAGAACGCTGGGCGTGTTGTCGGTAGAGGCCAGGCCCCGGAGAAGGACACCCTGTTTGGCCAAGCAGAGGGGCAGCGGCAAAGAGGCAGGCCCCTGACCAGATGGACGGACACTGTGACTGCAGCCTTGGGCTCAGGCAGAGGCCCCGTGTGAGGCCGGCGCAGGACCGGGCAGTGTGTCCTTCTGTTGTTTGTAAAGTGGCATGGTCAGCAGCCCATCGGTGGCTGGCCTCTCACAGCAACTACAACAGCAGCCCCTCCCGGAGCAGCAGTGCAGGCTGGACGGCTGACCCAAAGGTGGCTGCAGCTTGCCCTGTGCTCCGAGGGACCAAGCCTGGTGGTCTGCTTCCGTCAAGGTGGCTGCTACTCCCTGGTGTCCATTCAAGGTCACCGTGACTCCCCAGGAAGGGGCAGAAGTGTTCCCTCAAGTGTCCCCCGAGTCCCCGGACATGTGTACGAAGCAGACAGCTCATCCTCCCCCGCAGTGGCTGGTGGATTTGAACTCCTGATTTGTAAATGAGCAGCTGGTGCTTAACCTCCTGGGCTACCAAGCCCCGTCTGTAATCCTGTGCAGCCAGGGGAACCCCGTGGGGCGGCTGAACTCAGCCTTGTAAGGGCGCCGTGAGTCCGGATGGATTTGGTTTTGGTAAGCAGAAGTCAAACTGGAGAGATTGGGTTACCGCGCCTGTTAGCAATCGCCCGTGGTTGAAAATCGATCCTGTTTGTCGCCGAAAAGAAACAAACAACCCAAACCCAAACTGTGGCTCACGGTGGCCCCTGGTGGCTGAGCAGCGCTGGCGCCACGGGGCCTGCCGCAGCTGTGACCTTTCCAAAGCAGATCTCCGGCTTTCTTCTGAGCTGCTCCTGGGTGGGTCTGGGTCAACAGCCTTCTGGGTGGTCGTCAGTCCAGGGTTTAGCTGTCTGGACCACCAGGGGGGTGGCCTTGCTCTTGGCGGTTGAAGGATGGCCCAGGGCAGAGTGAAGGGCTGTAGTGAGAGTTAGCAGGGGTGAGGACATGTCCCCTCAGATGCCCAGAGCATGGGCCAGGCTCGGCCTGGAGGCGGGGTCCAGCAACATCATGGGGCTGCCAGTCTCCTGCTGTGGGTGCTGGGAGCCGAGCTCCGTGACACTGGGTGGTGGAGATTGATGGCCTCATCCGATGCCCACAAGGCACACTTGGCAAGGAGTAATGGCTTCCACTTGACCACAACTGCAAAACTAACCCTAGCGGCAACTGGAGACCTTGCGGAGGAGATGGGAGGCCTCGCTTCTGAGGCAAGAATCTCCCTTTCTCGGCTCTCCTCTCAGGACGGCCATTCGTCACCCTCTGTGGGGCGGGGGCACTCTGGACAGGCACACAAGCTTGAACAAGGGTCTGCACTGGGAGGGTGGATAGGCTGGATGGCCGAGCCAGGGGCAGCTGGATCCTAGGATGTGTTTCCATGACAAGGGGCTGAGTCTGGGCTGACCGGACCCCTGCTGGGACCCTGTCCCAGGGGTCTCTAGCTAGCCTCCTAAATGTCCTGATTCTCACCCACAGCCCTTTCCTGGACCCCCAGTTTCTGAGAACCTGGTCACGTGGTGCGTGGCGGTGGGTGCTGGCAGGCTGGTCAACCAGGGCCAGGACCCCTCTGCCAAACAGCCTTTGGTGGTGCAGTGGGGTACACGGTGAGCTGCTACCTTCCAAGTCAGTGGTTCGAACCCACCAGCTACCCTGAGGGAGAATGATGAGGCTCTCCACACCCGTAAGGAGTCACAGCCTTACAACCACAGGGGCGGTTCTGCCTGTCCACGGGGCCACGCTGGACTCAAGGGCAGTGAGTCTTTTCCTGGGAGGGGTTAAATCTTCACCCTTCCGACTACATCTTATAAAACCCACCCCCTGCCCCCATGCAGCCCCCCAGTTACAAATCCAGACAATGAAAACAGGGTATCTCATTGGAGCAAATCGTTGCCAGCCTCCCCCAGATACTCACGGGTTATAATCCCACTGGGACAGGCTGTCTTTGTGATGTTAATGAGGGAGGATTTGCAATGAGGGCCCAGGGAGAGAGATGAGAGATGGAAACACCCGTGGTTGTAAAGAAGCAGCAGAGCCGACTTTTGATTGCAAACATCTAACCAGCACGGGCAACACAGTTGCCACCTCGGCTTCCTGTCCACCACTGTTACAACGGAGGCACCCAGGAGATACACTGTTACCACTGACCTTGGGGGTGGGGGTGGGGAGCTCTTTGTCTTGTACCAAATGGCTTTGACAAACGTGTGTCCACCTGGATCCCGTAGCATAGACTCAGTGCCTTGAAAGGCCCCAGGCTCCTGCCCAGCCCTGTCCCTGTGACTCCCGCTCTCTTCTGGATTGATCCAGAAAGCGGTTGACGTGGTGGGCGATGCAGGACAGTTATGCACGTGGTGATAGCGCAGGGCGCTTTTCCCCGACTGGTCTTCTCTCTCTGTGCCTTGATGGCTGACCCTTTCATCACCGAACACGACTCGGCCGTGTGGATTGCCTGTGGTCTGCTCATCGAATCACTGACCGGGGACGTGGAGGTGGCTTCTGATTTTTGGCACAAAGCCTTGTGAGCAGGCTGGTCACATTTTCACGAAACTGTGGTCTTTATCAGAATGCTGGGAAGGCCACAGTGGCCACAGGGACCAAAATGTGGTGCTGACATTTCAAGTGCTTACAGCATTCCCTCCCTTCTCTCTTCACTCACTCACCCCTTCATTCATTCTCCCACTCACTCATTCCTTCCTTCACTCCTCCATCCATCCATTCACTCCTTTGTTCATTCACTCACTCTTCCATCCATCCATCCATCCATCCATCCATCCATCCATCCATCCATCCATCCATCCATCCATCCATTCACTCCTTTGTTCATTCACTCACTCTTCCATCCATCCATCCACCCATCCATCCATCCATCCATCCACTCACTCCTCCATCCATTCATTCACTCACTCCTCCATCCATCCATTCACTCACTCCTCCATCCATCCATTCATTCACTCACTTCTCCATCCATCCATTCACTCACTCCTCCATCCATCCATTCACTCACTCCTCCATCCATCCATTCACTCACTCCTCCATCCATCCATTCACTCACTCCTCCACTCCACTCCTCCACTCCTTCATCCACTCACTCGCACCTTCACTCCTTCACCATGTGTTCTTGATGCCTCCCTCATGCAAGCTTCCTCCCGGCTCCCCAGATCAGAGTCACAGACCCACAGCAAGCACACCTCTGAAGACCCCTGCCCAGTGAGGGTGGGTCTCAGCACACCCACCCTGCTGCCTGCTACCAGAAAGGCCGGAGAGGATGCCGCCGCCGCCGCCGGGAAGCTTTGGGAGCAGGTTCTGGAGGAGGAGCCGGCAGGAGGCAGTGGGGGGCCTGAATCAGGAACTGGCAGCCTGGTGGGAAGCTTGGGCTTGAGGCTTAAGCTCAGTGACCCCCCTGGTTTAGAGGGGTGGGGCTTGTGAGGCAAGGGCTGGGCGCTGGGAGGACTGGCAGGGGCGGGGTTGGGGCTAGCCAGCAACCTCAGACCCTGGCTCCCGCCATGCCCCCAAGTCCCCCTTTGCTCAGACCTCCTCAGCTAGCAGCCAATGTGGGCTGGGGTCCCGGGAAACCAGAGGCCAGGCTTGTCAGTCCAGGGGGGGCCGGGGCTTTCTTTGGCAGCAGCCCCTGGTGGCTCTCAGGGAGGCAGCCATTGCCCTGGGCCCCCGCCTGGCGTGCGTCCCCAGAGAGTGCAGCCAGCTGCTGGCCGTGCTGAGCTGGGTCTGAGTCACCTCCACCACATGGACATTTGTCCCCTTCAAAGTGACAGTGTTTGGCAAACACATTAAATTCCAATTGAGGATAAAGGTCACAAGGAACCGCAACCTCCCTTCAGGTTTGAAGCAGGGAAATGCCACCTGGAGCTGGGAAGTGAGGCAGGTGGTGCTGGGGGTGGCAGAGGGCTGCCCCCCCCCCACACACACACACCTGATGGCAGGGTCCCTGGCTCCTCCCCATGCCCCACCCCACCGAGGCCCAGTGCAGGCGGTTTCCTGGGCTAAGGAAAGACACTTTGAGGGAGAAACACTTTCTGGCTGCACCGCTGCCCTGGCACCCAGACTGGTGACACCCAGGGGCTGCTTATACCTGGCTGGGACAGGAGCTAGCAGGTGGGAGCCCTCATAGGGGGTGCCCAGGGGCCTGCGCCTGGGCAGTACCACCTGTGGCCACAGTGGGGGGTCAGTTGCTTCCCTCCACACCCAAGAGCAGGGACCCCATACAGGCCGACAACCTGGCCTTGCTGAGCTTGGGTGTCCTGGTCTGTGACAGGGGCGGTGACATGGCCACCTCACAGTGCGCTGCAGGCCTGTGAGACTGTGCATGGGGGGAATGTGTAGCCCAGAGCCTGGCATACAGCACAGCAGTGCCCACCCCTGGCTACTGTCCTTGTATGACTGTGAGCACCCTTCCAGGAGGATAAGCATGGGGGGCAGTGGACACCAGGCCTCGCAGCTGGACACCTACCTTGGGACTTTCCACACGTGTGTACAGAGCCACATGTGCACACATAAACACATGCACATACATAACACACGAGTGCATATGCACACACATATGCACATCCTCTTCTTCCCCCCATACATGTGTCTGCACACACACATCTCTTTCTCTTTCTCACATGCACACACGCATGCACACACAGACACACGCATGCACACACAGAAGCACCGTGCACAGGGCGTCAGCTCTGTGCTTTGTACTTAGGGCCATTTCCCTAGATAGCGGGCTCCCAGGGCTGGTCTCAGGGTTGTGGCTGCCCTCTCCTGAGTGGCACCTGTGCCCTGGGGTGGCTCGAGAACCCCATGCCCCAGGGGCACACAATCTGTCCCAGGAGTCGAGTGAGCAGAACCAGGGGCCCGGGGTCTCTGAGGGCAAGGCTGGTCGGCTGGGTGCAGGCATTTAACCCTTTGGCACACGTTGGCCTGTGCTGTGCCATGTCCCCCACCCCCATGATAGCACCAGGCTGCCTGTCCTGTCAGGGCAGAGGAAGAGGAGAAGACGAATGGACAGGAGGGCCCAACTGCCCACTGGGACTACCCATGTGCCCAGCACTGCACTCACAACGGCCTGCATTTCCTGCTTCTTTGCAGGCCTGGGGACTGTGGGTGGGTGCCAGGCATGGCGATGTCACCTTGTTGGGCTGGATACCTCTGTGCCCTGATCGCGTGCTGTTCTGTGTGTGGCTAAGTCGCCTGCAAATAGTCTGAGCTGGGATGGGGCCATCGCTAAGCCAAACTCCCCAACCAAATGCCCTGCCAGCCGCTCCGTCTGACTCACAGCGGCCCGACAGGCAGGGATGGAGCTTCCCCTCTGGGGTTGGTGACTCGTTACTCATGGGAGTAGAAAGCCTCGTCTTTCTCCCTGGGAGTGGCTGGCGGGTTTCGATTCCTGACCTTGTAGTTAGCAGACCGGCATGTAAGTCACGGCACCATCAGGGGCCCCACAGTCTAGGACGCAGTGTTCTTCGCCACTGGGCCTCAGGTGGTGAGCCCTGGGCCGCTGTTACAGATGGCATGAGGCCCTCCCCAAACGTGTGCCGGGCCCTTGTGGCACAGGGGTGCTGACACGCAGTGGCTGCTCACCACAAGGCCAGCAGTTCAACGCCACCGGCCCCTCCATGGACATAAGACGGGGCTTTCTACTCTTGTAAAGAGTGGGTCTCAGCAACACACAGGGGCAGTTCCACCCTGCTCCAGAGGGTCTCCGTGAGCCAGCCTCCTCTGGTACGTGCCAACTGTTGGCATGATGCCCCCCACCTGCCTTTTGGTGATCGATGCCACTCTGCTCTGGGTTGTGAATCCTCACTTCTACACGGTTAAGTGATCAGAGGGAGGTTTATGAGCAACGCCGCAGGCCCGGCCGTGTTTGCAGGCGGCGGGGAGGATGTGGACCAGGCACCTGCTGTGAAGATCAAGGCTGGCATCCTTCACCGTGGATGATGACTCCGGTAACCCAAGCCCTCACCCCGGACCAGCAGGCCTCATCACCCTAGATGGAGGACAAAGCCAAGCTGCCAACGACCTCGTCTCGCCAACAGCCACACCAGAGCGCTTAGAAGCAGCAGCTGGGAGATGGACGGACACCGCGCTGGGTGGACCCACGGCGCAGACCTCTTTGGAGTGCTGGAAAGCACGGAGGGGACTTTGAGGACCCCGAGCCCAGGTGCTTCCAATGTCCGGTCAAAGTTGGACATTGAAGAGTGCAGACAAGGAAGGAGGGTGCTGGGGAAGAATCGTGAGGGTGCCGGGGCCAGCCCAGAGAACCAGCACATGTCTCAGGAGCAGTGCAGCAGAAGGCTCCTCCGTGGCAGGAGTGGTGAGTGTCACCTCGCAAACTGGGGACGCGTTGTCAGTGGGGACCAGGCCCCGGAGAGGGCATCCTGCTTCCTGCAGTCGAGGGGCAGAAAGGGGAAGGCCCTGCACAAGGCGGCCGGACCCGTCTCAGCCCCTCTGAGGACAACAGCCTGAGGCTAACAAGGCAGGAACCGCCTGAAGGGTTGGGCTGTGTCTTCGATGAAGCTCCTCTGAGCTACGAAAGAGACCAAATGGTCGGCAGAGAGCACAGGGGCCTTCTCTCCCTCCCCCCCCCTCCAATGGAGTGGAGCCCATCCACTGGACCTGGGGGCCCTGCGCTGAGAACCTGCTAGACCCAGAGGGAGACGGGTGCCCGGAACTCTCCTCCGGAGCCAACAGAAGGGAAGCCTTTCTCCGTTAGCGAGAGTTTGTCCGGTAAGGTCGCTGTGAGTCAGAATCCACCCAATGGTGGTAAGCGGGTGTTCTGTGAGGAGGGAGAGTACTGGTGCTGCCTGCAGAGTCTCCTAACTAAGTCCCGGCAAGCTGTCCGGCCTGCCCAGTCCAAAGCGGAAGGAAGGGACAAAGGACGGCAGAGCTCGTGGTGGGAATAGGGCGGCCCTAGAACACAGGCGAGCAGCCCCACAGGGCTTCCCAGGCCGTCACTCAGACTGCCATGCCTGCTGGGAGGTGTCCGGAGCCAAGGGGGTGAGAAGACCTGGTGCCTTGGGCTTCCCTGACTGATGCACCACAAAGGGGTGTCTTTACAGAACAGAGAGGGGCTTTCTCCCACCCTAGTGCAAGGCACAAATGAACACACTGCTGAACATAAGGAAAAACACCCACACACGAGAAGACCAACCGAGGACGGGGACCTTCTGAGACCACAGTAACCTCACCAAAAGAGAGAGCGAGCCCACGGTTGGGGAAAACTTCCAAAATCTATAGAAAACAACAACACCTTAATAAGAACGGTGCAAATAACCCCATCACAGGATGGGCACAAGACATGGACGGACAGACATGACACGGACAGACAATATGCTGAAGACAATATGACTTCCACACAGCCAACAATCAGATAAGGAAAAGTTGGAGTTCATTTGTGGTGAAAGAAATGCAAATTAGATCCCCTTCTTAAAAACAACACAAAAAATAACCGAAATTATACCTGCCCGAGAGGCCGTGGAGAGGTGGCGAGGCTGACGGACACATTGTTGGTGGGATGGCAGAACTGGGCAACGACTATGGGAATCAGCATGGCACAACCTTAAACAAGCGCAAATAAGCACATCTCATGATCCTGCCATCCCTTGACTGTGCAGATACGTTCCGGGCCTCACGAACGAACGAGGCACGGACAGACGCACAGACGCTGATCGCAGCAGCTCCTGCCATCCTGAGACGATGGAGACCACGCACCCCTGACCACAGCAGCGTGGATAAGCTAACGGTGGAACAGTCGGCATCCTGAAAGTGTCGATGCTTCTGTCAAACACCTTAAAGACAAGGACCGGTCAGAGAACAGTCCACTCAGCCAAGTTAGGCAACCTCACCAAGATAAATACTTTATGACCCCGTCGTTACAGAGAAAAGTAGAAAATAAAAACGGTTTCCACACCAAAGGTTAAGACTTGAAAGACTACCAGGAGGCTAGGGGCGGGGCTGTGGCTGTGGGCGGGGCAGGGAGCGGTAAGGGGCTGGAAACCGTGGAGGGAGGAACAGACGTGATGAGGGTCACCCTTCACTGGTGTGACATTGTCAGAAAGCCAGAGGGATCCCCATCTCCGAACAGGCTCAGGGGCCAGGACCTTGATGACGCGCCCCCCCACCCCCCACCCCAGGGCGAGTCACTGCTACGCCACCCTAGGACCCTTCATCAAACAAAAGGATCAATGACAGGTGCACTTGCTCCTCCCCCGACCTCCCTCTGGCCCACACACCTGTGTAGGTGGTATTTCTGCCCCTCACCCTGCCCTGCAGGGCTCTGCACCCCGGACACCATGTGAGAGCTGCGGCTCAGGCCTCCTCTGGGACCCCCACACGGTCTTCCTTTAAAACAAAAGCCAGTCTCCAGGGTCAAGAGCAGGATGGGGGTGGACGGGAAGGGGTGTGCTCTGTGCGGGGTAGCTGAGAGTGAGTGACAGTGAGAAGGGCAGCCTGGGGGAGTCCCCACCCTGCCTTCCTTCCTGGCTGGGGACCGGGCTCGAGGTCCCCGTCCGTCACCTGGTGCAGGGTGTGACATGGGGTGGGAAAGTGTGTGTCCAGTAGGGGCACCGTGGGGCCACCAGGTCAGGTGACGTGTGGGGTTCTCAGCATCAGCTCTGGGCTGGGGGGCTCTTTCCTCCACCCCCAGGCAGGCAGGCAGCCCTGTTTCCCCCCTCCTGTTCCAAGGGAGGGACCCCGACCCAAGCCAGACCCATGCCATCAAGCCCACCTCAGTCCCCAGGTGTGCCTGTGTGCTGCAGAGTGGACCGCTCCGAATCTCTAGACAGGTCACCAGGCCTTTCTGAGGCAGCGCTGCCTGGTAGGTCTGAACTACACACCTGCAAGTGAGTAACCTGCTCCCCCCTAAAAACCCCAACCCCACGGTGGCCATTAGATTTTATGTCAACTGTTCTGTGGGGGGGGTAGAGGGGAGGATGAAATGATTTTAAATAATGACAACTATGGTAGTTAGATTTTATGTCAACTTGAACCTGTGTGGGGGGGGGGAAGAGGTGGAGCCCAAGCTGTCAATCAGGTGGTGACACCTCCCTGAGGGTGTGGCCTATTGTATAAGAGAGAGAGACCCTGGAAACGGGCTGTCTCTCTCTGCCCCTTCACCTTCTTCCTCTCTGGGACTTTGCTGGGACTCTGTGCTGCCTCTGGGTGGGGAGGGGGGCACAGAGCCCATGTGAGCCGCCCGGCCCTGGGGGGTGTCATCATTGTCCTGTTGTATTCCCACCAACCCTGGATCCTCCCCCCACCCCGCCCCCCGTGACTCTGTGGTCACTCTCTTCCCGCTTCCCCTTTCTGCCTCATCGGCTGTGAGCTTCCAGAGTCTGAAGAGGACTCTGGCTCCCATCGGACTGAGGGGCTTGAGGTGGACAGGGCTGGCCCGCAGGCCCCTCTGGGATGGCTGCAAAACCTGCCCACTGGGGGCGGGGGCTCTGTAGCTGGGCTTTCTGCACCGTGGGCACCTATTGAGCTTCTGCAAGGGGCCGGGCCTATAGCAGCCAGCCAGCTGCGTTCTGGCCTCCAATAATTACCCCTTCCTCTGGCCCCTCCAAGCGCACGGTGAGTGGGGCCTTGTGTCGTGCGGGAAGAGTGCACAGGCACATCCTCACTCTGAGCACAGGCACATCCTCACTCCTCGCCGAGCCTCAGTGTCCCCATGACAAGGTCAGAAGGACCAGGGTCAAGGCAAGCCTCTGCAGAGGCCTCCTGTGGGTTTTCCAACGTCCACTGCCTCAGTTTCCCCTGTGAGATGGGGCTGTGGTGGAGAGCTGTGGGAAGGGACAGCTGAGACACCGACAGCACCCGTGGTTAAGGACCCAACCACCAGCTGAGAGAGGCCGGTGCCTCAAACCCACAAGGCAGCTGGAAGAGAGGCCTGATGATCACCTATGGAGCAAGTTCAAATCCACTCGATGGCAGAAGGCCTTCTTGGTGGACGCCCCTGGGAATGCTGTGGTTCCTGACCCACCCCCTGCTAGGGAGGCCAATGTGACACCTGTCTCCACTCCCCTCCATGCTCCTGGCTGTGCCACCTGCCCCCAGGGCTGGCTCAGTCTGGAGGCTGAGATACAGATGGGACATGTGACAGGGGACAGAGTCACCATGGCGCTGGAGGAGCAGGAGCAGGAGGAAGAGCAAAAGGAGGAAGAGGAGGAGCAAGAGGAGCAGGAGCAGCAGAAGGAGGAGCAGCAGGAGGAGGAGCAGCAGGAGAAGGAGGAGCAGGAGGAGGAAGAGGAGCAGGAGGAGGACAAGGAGGAGGAGGAGAACAAGGAGAAGGAGGAGGAGCAGGAGGAGACGCAGGAGGAGAAGGAGGAAGAGGAGGAGAATAAGGAGGAGGAGGAGGAGAAGAAAAAGGAGCAGGAGGAGCAGGAGGAGGAGCAGGAG